>NC_085004.1:29530503-29545503 GCF_963854185.1 Sardina pilchardus | reverse complement strand
CTCTCTCTCTCTCTCTCTCCCTCTCTCTCCCTCCCTCCCTCGGGGGTAATCTCTGTTCCGTGGAGGTAAAATTACTGCACTGCCAGAGAGGTGAGGTCACACGTATGAACAGAGACCTTTGTTTCTCCCTCTCTTCATCTTTTGCTCTCTCGATCCTCTCTCTTTCTCTGTCTCAGACGCACACACACACACAGAGACATAGACATACACATACACTTACACATACATACACATACACACGCACAGACATGCACACGCACAACTACATGTACACATACACACACACATGCTCGCACACACACACACACACACACACACACACACACACACACACACACACACACACGTACACACACGAGGCTGTTCATGCTTTCATTGTGGGCTGGAACATAGAGCTGATGCTATTCGGGGTGCTGTGAATTCCCGCCGCCGTGATGCACGCTGTTAGGATGGCTATAAGGGGTGATGGGCCCTGGCCCAGAGCACTCGTAAACTCAACCAGGATAGGAGATATATGGAGGCCTCGAACGGGGAGTTTAATGAGGATCTTTTGTTGAACAAGCAACAAAACAAAACGCTTATGATCCACTGGGATTGCAGCAGTGGTTTAACAAAAAAAAAAAAAAAAACAGAAAAGAATTGAAAGGATGAAAGAACAAAGGAGGCATGATTAAACGACAGCCATGAAAATGAAATATGTGGCCAATGATTGAACATTTACAGTTGAGCTGCTCTTCGCGTGTCATGCACAGGGGAGGCCCATGAACTGCTTCAGCTCTGACATGCCCTTACACACGGGGCTTATGTGACAGAGCGGTGAAGGGAGAGTTAAATAAAGGTGAGATTAAAAAACAACAACACTGAAACGTGAGGAAAATCACACACACACACACACACACACACACACAAACACACACACACACACACACACACACACACACACACACACACACACACACACATATGCACACACACAAAGGGAGAGAGAGAGATTGTGTGTGTGTGTGTATATGTGTGTGTGTGTGTGTGTGTGTGTGTGTGTGTGTGTGTGTGTGTGTGTGTCTGTCTGTGTGTAAGAGAGAAAAAGAAAGAGCGAGAAAGCGAGAGATAGAGAGAATCAGAGGGAGGGAAAGAAGAGACAGGTGCTGAAGGAGTAATGGGAGGGAGGCAGGCTGCCCTTGATGTCAATCAAGGCGTGTTGAAAGTATGATAATGTGATTCAAGGGGAAGGGAGAGCATTTGATGCCATGGCCAGAGCTCTGCTCCTGCCTCTGCTCCTGCTTCTGCTCCAGCAGGCTTGGCCTAGAATGAGTGGCCTTTCACTCTGTGCATTAATCAGCCTGAGGAGCTCTCTGATTAAGGTCCAATCAATCTGCTCCTCACATATGCACACACTCACAGACGCTCAGAGCCACCACACACACACACACACACACAGACACACACACACACACACACACACACACACACACACACACACACACACACACACACACACACACACACACACACACACACACACACACTCACAAGCCCCCACAAAAAGTACAATCTCTTCTGCACTGTGCATAATAGTGAATGTCCAAGTGCTAGATTCTTGCGAGATCCTTCAACCTCCTGGTCTTCTTGCAGTGGGAAAGTTTACATGTCAATGGAGGGACATTTAATTTCCACTCTGTAACTGGAAAGCTAGCGTGCGATATTGAACACCCTCCTTTCATTGAGAGCAGAAAAACAGTGTGTTAAATGGCAGCTGATTGACGATCCATTCATCCACATCAACGAAACACAAGTGCTCGGATCAATCCCGTCCCTATGCAACCCCATTCCTGCGCTTATCAAGGGGGTTGGGGGGGGGGACTAATACCCCCCCTCGCCTCCTGGCCTCTGGACCTCAGGAGCCTGTGGGACATTGGTCAATCCCTCCATTCTGTGACCGCTCAAAGCACCGAACATTTCAGCAGCGCATCGACGCGAAGAGCCCTTTTCAGTCCAAACCCGCCAGCCTAAAGACCATCAGAGGGAAAAAAGGGACCCCCCCCTACCTCCCCCACCTCGCCCCTTCCCTCCCCAAAAACCTCTTTCTAGCCACAGATCATGACACATCACTTGGAGGAGTCGGTTTCTTAAGTCTGTTTCCTGGGTCTGATACTCAGAGCTTTATGGTGGTAATCTTCAAAAACACTGTACTCTTTTTCTCCCGCGCGCTCTCTTTTTCTTCATATGCCTTCGCATGGTCTGCTTGTCCCTTTGAGGCCCAAAGCCAGCTAATCTTCCTCCCTCCTCCCCCCTCCTGCGCCAACGCCACAAATAAGCTTCTATCTCTCAGGCGTCTGCCAGTCCCCCGACCCCTCCACCAGAATCACTCCACAGCACTACAGACAGAGGGAGGGAGAGAGAGAGAGAGAGAGAAGGAGGGAGGGAGAGAGAGAGGGAGGGGGAGAGAAGGAGAGAGAGAGAGAGAGGGAGAGAAGTAAAAAAAAATATGGAGAGAGAAAGGCGGCTCTTCACAAGAGTTACGTTCAGCTGCACATTATTAAAAACTCCAAAGCCCTCTTTAAACAAAATCAAATGAAAATAAAACTTTGCTTTACTTAACAGAGTTCATCCACTAGTGGAAGCTGTCATTTTCCAACTCCCATGTGAAGACGGCTTTCGCGGGCACGTCTCCAAGAGGCTTAGACCAAAAGCATATATATCCATACACATCCAGATGGCAAAGCAATCAGGAAGGCAGTCCAACATGAAAATGTCCCATTTTTATAACCCTCCATCCCCCTTCCCCACCAACCAGCTACCATACATGTCCCACGAGTGGACTCAAAACTAAGGCTAGTGAGCTGGGTGTGTGTGTTGTAAAAAATCTGTGTGTGTACCTCCACACCACACACACAACCTTTTAAATGGTTCTACCAAAAAGACTTCCAAAGGAAGTGATGCACTTCTGCTCGAGTAACTCCACAAGTGCTTCACAAGATGAGGAGTAATTGTTTGGAAATGAATGGATAATCGAGGCATAGAAGTTGCTGTTGTTTCTTTAGTTAATCAGCAATGAAATAAATTGAAGGTGAATTGGCTTTGAAAAAAGTCTACCTTCATTAAGTCACATCTTAGATTGGTGTTGAAGGAGGCCGATTTTTCGGTTCAGTTCTCTATCAACTGGGTGAGATGGAGCATGCATTTTCAGTGCGTCCGCACAATGCACTTTGCCCCTGTGTTTTGTCACCAACAAAAACTATCCGGTCCGTGCTGGCAGGAGAGTTCCCATCAAACACACATCAGTGAACTGCAGAACAAACAAGAGAAGGAAGGCGTGCCTCTGTTTTGCAGAACACTTCTCCTATTCAGAGACTAAATGAGTGTGGTGACGAATAAAGTCGATTATAAATACACTCAGTCTATTGTATGGGTCAGATCTTTCAGTGCATCATGCTGGCAGTGAATTCAAGCATCCTGGCATGGCGGGCATCCTAGTCCCCAGTGAGGAGTAAACTGCTCTTTAGATTTATTTAGCTGTTGGATCAGCTGAGTAAACTGAGCAGTGCCTACATTGTGGGAGCGTTCGGCGTGTACGTCAGCTCCCTGACCTACATAGGCAAAAAACCTGGTATTACTTGGATACCTACAAGAAGCCCTCTTTCACAGGACTGTGCAAAACCAAGACAGGGGTTTTATCGCAGAATGTTTACACATAACAGGAGGAAATGAATACACACACACACACACACACACAGAGACACACACACCTATTCACACAATAACGATTTTATATGCATTCAGGAGCACAGGCAAAGCCTTCAGTGATTCAGAGCGCATGAGGCGGACAAAGATGATAATAGGCAGAGTCAGAGAAAATACCCGATCAAAGCGGACCGGAGATCACAGCCCAAACCTGCATATGGACACAAAGGCGGCATTGAGAGCCCAGGAGAAAAGGAAGGTACATACTTATCTGTGCCTCCCTGACAAGGGCCAGGGCTCTGTCTGTCTGTCTCTCTCTCTCTCTCTCTTTCCCTCTCCCGCGTAAGCGTCCGGCCTGGAGGGCTGCGTTTGACGGGAGCTTTGAATGCTGAATGGAACTACTCAGGCAGACTTGCCAGGGATCTCTGAGTCGATAAAATCCTGCGGCAGCGAACTTTGAACTCCTCTCTCTACCTGTTTGTGTGTGCGTATGTGCGTGCACGCATGTGTGTATGTGTGTGTGTGTGTGTGTGACTGAAACAGAGCCAGAGACTGAAAGCCAACTCCTCCCCTCTCCCCTTCACTTTTAGTGTAGCGTGCCTTGGCAGGTTGGAGTCCAAGGAAAAGGATCAAAGCTTGCACCCTCTCTCTCACAGTGTACCTCACTCCTTCCCTCTCTCTCTCTCTCTCTCTCTCTCTCTCTCTCTCTCTCTCTCTCTCTTTTTCTCTCTTTACTTTTGCTATCTTCTTCCAACTCTTTCCTGAACGAGCGAAGCTGTTTATCGTGTTTTTAGTTTGCCTCCTGAGGGAGTGTTAGTGCTCTGCTGCTGCTGACTTTGCCCTGACTGACATGAATCCTCAAGAACCTTCTCGGTAAACACACTCCCTCCACCTTCCTTCCCTCCATCCAGCCAGAGAAAAAGCACTGATTTCAGCTCTTTTTACCCCCACCTCCACCCCCTCTCTTTCTTTCTCTCTCTCCCTCTCTCTCTCCCCCTTCCTTTCTCCCTCTCTCTCTTTTTCTATTTCTTACCTTTTTTTTCTCCCCTTCTGAAAGTCTTTCTTGGACTTGTATTGAATGTCCTCTATCCTCTTATGTGATGACAGGCGTGGGGGACACAGAGAAATGAACAGAGAGGTGCGGGCAGGCTAGGGTAAGGTGGGGTGGGCTGGGGTAAGGTGAGGGGGGGGGGGGGGGGGCGTTGTAAGAGTCAGGGGTGGGGCCTGGGGGGGGCGGGTGTTACCTTTCAGGACTAAATCACTGCATGACAAAAGACGGAAGAACAGGAGGAATGCAGCAGCTTTAACAAGAAACACTATCCACTGGCTGAGATCATTAACAGGGACAGTGTGTACTTGAGTCTGCGTGCGCGTGTGTATGTTTGTGTGTGTGTGTGTGTGTGTGTGTGTGTGTGTGTGTAAGTGTGTATGTGTGTGTGTGGGTGTGTGGGTGTGTGGGTGGGTGTGGGTGGGTGTGCGTGTGTGAGTGTGTGTGTGTGTGTGTGTGTGTGTGTGTGTGCTTGGCTTTGCTTTTAAATGTAGCCCTCTCCAAACAAAAGCTCCATTTTCTGTGCCAGTGCACGGTATTCTTGGCTGCGTGCATACCTGTCCATAACAGTGACCAGAGCGACCGACTGATGAGTTAACGCCTCTGGCTCCTGTCTCGTTACAGGGTCAGAGTTCACGCTGTTGCCTCTCAGCGTTAAACCCAGATAGCAACACTGGATAGGGGAGTGGGCTGGGCTGGGCTAGAGCGGTGGGGGGTGCGGGAGGTTCCCTTCTGGGCCCTTGGGAATGAGACAGCCTACTTCCACTGAGAGAGTGGGAGGGGGGGTGAGAGGGATTGGGTTTCTCGTCACCTGTTCCTTTTCCCTCTGTGCCGTCCCACGCTGAGCTGGTGCAGATTTATCCCCCGGTCTGCACACACACACACACACACACACACACACACACACACACACACACGGGTGCGTACACACACTCGGTCTGTGCTAGATTTACACTTTTAATTGACTTTTGGAGGGCTTTACCGATCACCAGGGGCGCCGTTCCCCGTGACAGAAAAAAAAAGGAAAAACAAACAGATTGTGACCTACAATGTGACATGGGTCAGCAGTAAGGTAACAGTGGGTAAACACCGTAATCTTCTCTCTCTCTCTCTCCATGTGTGTGTGTGTGTGTGTGTGTGAGTGTGTGCGTGTGTGTGTGAGTGTGTGTGTGTAATCTTCTCTCTCTCTCTCTCTCTCTCTCTCTCTCCCTCTCTGCGACGCAGGCTGGTGAATCACATGAGGCCTGTCGGACCAGCAGGAAACACGACTGCCGGACCTGCGCAGCCCCAGTTACCGGGGGGACGGGTCACCATGGCGACCAGATCTCAGAACGGTCGCCGGGTTGATTTAGCGCGCGGCGCGGCGGTGGCGGGCGAGTAGCGCCAACGTGGACGGCCGAGTCGCCAGCCGAGGACGAGCGACACGACGCGCCAGAATGATGAGTGACCGCTCAGGGAAGGAGGCAACGAGGGCAACAAAAAAAAAGCGTCGCGCGCGGCTAACGCAGAGCGACAACTTGTTTTGGTTTTGACAGGCACTTTTAGAGCGGGGCAGGAAAGGTGGGTCCAGCGGTGAGCGAGAGTGCTAAGCCCTGCCAGCCCAGACGTCTTTCATACTCCAGATGGGCTACTGGAGCGGAGCAGAGCACAGCTCCCGTCCATTTCCCAGCAGTGTCCAGGAGAAAAAAAAGCGAGCGACTTAATGGCCAGGCTTTGAGTGCTTGTGGCTATGAGTTCACCATCTGCCCTCCGGACGCAGTAGCATCCGCGCCACAGCGATGCCAAGAAGAACCGCAAATTTATGCAGCCAAATGAAAAACAGCTTTTTACTAAAATCAGGACGATCTGACATTCTAGCACAGGTGACAACAAGTCTAGGAAATCTGTGAGAAAAATTTCACCCAACCCAGGACTAATTGCGTTAAAAAATAGATCATCTACGTACGTACATCTAATGTTGCACTCATGTCTGGTACGCATCCAAAAGAATATTTAATTATCACATACTAATGTAGCCGACAGGAACAGGGAGCAAAATGTAAAATTGACAGGTTTAATGAAACGGATTTCAAGCGAAGAGGGGGGGTCAGGTTTCAGAGTGGACACACAAAGTAACTAAGTTAGAGTGCGGCAAATGGATGCTCTGGCCTGAAACAGAAGCGATCTTAAACACTCCTCCTGCAGAACTAATTAGCTTTATCACTTTCATCAGCGCGTCTCCTGCTTAGCGTTCTGCTCTGCTGCTGCTCTCAGGGGCAGGGGCTATCAGAGGTGACACGCTGATATTTGGGCAAATTGGTGATTACACACACAGACACGCACAGACACACAACACACACACACGCACGCACGCACGCACGCACGCACGCACGCACGCACGGACGCTCACACACACACACACACACACACACGCACACACACACACACACGCTCACACACACACACACACGCACACACACACACGCACGCTCACACACACATACACACACACACACACACACACACACACACAGTGGCAGGCAGCTGGTCAGCTGGTGTTGCTGTTACAGGTGCTGATTGTGTGGAGGGTGCTGGGACAGACAGGTGGGCTTTGGGGCCAGATTTGCTATGAGTTCTGGCAGCAGCGGTGTGTGTGTGTGTGTGTGTGTGTGTGTGTGTGTGTGAGTGAGTGTGTCTGTGTGTGTCTGTGTGTGTGTGTGTGTGTGTGTGTGTTTGAGGGGGGTGTTGGGGGGTTCCACTCTCTCCCCACCTCCATCACCATGGGGTCAAGGGCTACTTGTATGACAACAGGACGGAATGTGTCCCTATTAGCTCACACTGGTGCCTCCCAATAGAACGACACTTTCCATTTGTATTGAGCCCTGCAGGCCAGGCTGACGGCCCATTGGCCTATTATTCAACACAATGTCCTATGCAAGGCCACAGGAGCCAGGCTAGTGTCCGCAGGACTGACCGATCCAACATCCTACATCCCACATGCTCTCTGTTTTTAAGTAGCTTTGTGGACAAATGTACTTCCATTCATACGCACTGCATGGCATCCTTTATCTGGTAAGACCCTGATACAGGTCATGTTAAAGAGTCTACTCTGTTACCCAGGGAATGTGCAAAGTCAATTTGAGCACATATGCATTTCAGGTTTATTAAAAACAATTAATATATATATGTAGGAAAAACGACTAACTATTTGTTTTCTCCTTTTTAAATCATAGATGTAGTAATTGATTGGTAGGTCTAATTATCACAATTTCTCTGTACCATCCTCTCTGACCTCATGCTCTCTACACATCAGTGAGTTATAGAGGTAAGCAGACATCTTGTTTATAAAGGTGAGCCGACATGTTGTTTTAAAACACCACAGGGAGGCATTTTAAAACTTTTAAAAGACGCATCTTGACAGTCCATTCACCCCTTAAGAGACTGCGGAGCAGACGTAGAGTCTTGTGAAAGGTTGATTACATAAACAAGGACTTTTCTACTTAAAGGTCAGCACAGGTTTTGAGAAAACAACTGACAGAACAGATTTTTCAACACACAGATTGTACTAGCAAACAATTACCATCAGGTCACTGATACTGATTACAGATACACAAACAGAAGCATTACGCTAACATAGATCGAATACTTTGACTGTTTACAAACAGTTCTACCTACAGATCTTTGTTCTCCCAGAAATAATCAATTGCAACACCTCTGTATAGTATAGCAAATTCCTTACACAACACTCACGCATCCGTGGCAACAATAAGTGCTCATCCGCCACCACTTCCATGTAAACACAGTAAACGGTGCACCACATTACTGGTCAGTTAGGCTACTCCTTCACTCACAGACATTTGTCTACAAATAATAAATACACACATATACATGGTTGATTATTTAAAAATTGGCTACCACAGCTACGTTTCGAACAACAGTAAGGAATATTGTTGACACTGCAAATTTGCGTGACAAATCAATGAAATCAAATCAAATGCAGGACAGTAATTAAATGAAAATGATACTTAATTTGCAGTTACAACATCTTTGTCTGCTGCAAAATGAGAACCTAGATACTACATACTTGATATAAAATGTACATGAATTGTGGATATATGGTGTTTTTTTTCCTCAGATAAACTTAAGTATGAATAGCACAGCTATAGCACAAAAAGACGGAAGCAAAGTTACCAAAACTAAAATGAGTCGAGTAAAGCTCTCAGTTTTAACTTCCTTGCAATTGATCTAAGCGGCACCCCAGGCCACTGGATTCCAAGTGCAGTCTGTAAGCCCCGCAATGATAAAGTACTGCTGCAGAAAAGGGAAACCGGGAGGGTGGGAAAAAAAGTCCATCTGAGGCCAAGTCCTCAGTGAGGAGTGCGGGGAGAGCTTCTGTTGGGGATGTGGCTGAACAGGAGGGTTCAGGAGGTGATAAAAGCACAGGAAGAGTGCATTCCACTCAAGCACCCAGTCCAGATTGGAGAACAATTTGCCAGCCAACTTGAACACTCTCCTACCCTCATCCACCCCCGCCCACCCCTCCTTCTCCCAATCCCACCCCTCCTCCTCCAAATCCTCACCTTCAAGCACAGCTAAGAGCTATGGGGACATTTGTCTGAAGAAGCGCGGCTGGATAAAATACAGCAATCTGTAGCCCCAAGAAGCCTCCTCGGTAGACAATTTTTTTACATTTCTTTTACTTTTTTTATTCTCCTTCACGGCTCTTCAGTGCATTGTGATTTCCTGCACAGATTATTCAGAAGAAGGCCCCAGCACCACTCCTCCTTATCTGGAACAGCTCTCTGAGGTGATGCCTGCTTAGCCTTGGGACACGCTTCCAAGTTCTCAATTCTTCTATTCACACCATAAAAAAGCAATCAGTTGCCTCTAGCACGGAGGAATATCCCCCAGACCACAAGCCTGGTGGTGTAGTAGTAGTGGAGGAGAGGGGATCAGAGGAAGCCGGCCCTAAAGAGCTCCTGACCGCTCGGGTGGGGACACAGATGTCGCTCGGTGGCAGATGTGGCTAAAAGGACTGTGTAAGGGTTTTACTTTGTTTTGACATTTGGTAGAGTTCCTCTGAAACGGAAGATTTCGACTTTTGTGCAAAGTCACACTGTCGCCCTGGGTGTGTGTGGTCAGCAGCTCTCTCTCTCTCTCTCTCTCTCTCTCACACACACACACACACACACACACACACACACACACACACACACACACACACACACACACACACACACACACACACACACACACACACACACACACACAAACTAATCTCTGTGGGAGAGCCAATCAGCCAGCTGACATGTGGGTCAGGGGGTGTGGGGTCTTGGGCTGGAGGCTGGGAGGTTGGCACTGTAATAGCATTGGTGGCCCCTGCGGAGCCGGGAGAGGCCCACGCTGACCTGCCTCGCCCGGCCCTTATGGGGGCCTCACACCCTGCACTGCCTTCCTGACCCCTGACCCCTGGTCCCTGGCCCTCGCCCGGGTCACTGCAGTCCACACTTTCCCTGCTGCCCCCAGGCCGTCCTCTCAGCCACACTGGAGCCAAGGGGTGCCAAGTGCCAGGTAGACAATAGCCCTCACACAGGGTTAAGTTTGATTAACGGCAAGTTTGATGAATAACTGCCAGATAACTACAGAGTCTGTGCCTGATAGAGCAGGGACTCAATAGGCAGCAGCACTGAAATGTACCACTTCTATATTAATGTAGCATAACATTCATGGCAGATCTTGTTGACAGCTGAGTACCCGATAACATATTTTCCTTTCAAATAACAAGCATACCTAACTGTGCTTGGTATGTGATAAGAAGAGTGTTGGCTTCCAGGCAGATGTTTTCATTTGCTAGCCGTGAGATTTTCCCAGTGTGTAATTTAGCCTTTAGCACCCCTAACCACTATCATTACTGTTAACGTTCCTCCTCTGTACTCCTCCGCTACACACTAATGGTACATACTAAGATGTTTACAAAAGGTATTACTGTGATATCATAACCATCGGAATGATAAGAAAAAAGCAAACAAAACACGTGGAACTCGTGACTTACCAGGAAGCCTCCTGAAAGTCACCAGATGAAAAGAAGGTCGGAGGGCAGGTAAATAGCAATCTGTTTGGATCACGGTTGAAGGTGGAAGGTCAGTGATAAGCCCCTCTGTCCTCTAAGCCTGCAATGGGAACGAGACACACACACACACACACACAGAGGGAACATTGGTGTGAGATCAGCGAAGGACATGGAGAGGCACTGCGGCTACTGGGGGAACTGAGGTGAGATTCGGAGCAGTGTTGCAAGTCTCAACAGCCATGCAGAGCTTTTCAATTACATCTCGAGACTCCTCTTACAGGGGGAGGTTTGGAGCGGAGAAACCCACAGCGGAAACCGGCTGCTTCCAGCCCTTGGACGGCCTACCGGCCACCTCTGCACTGGTCACCTACTGGTGTGCTGACACGGGCTTCCACCAGCACAGCCGCCGCAGCGGCCCATTCCGTTTGTCCATCCTGATTTATCTCACTTTATGGAGGCTGGTACTTAAGGTCAGAGCGGCGCCGGACCGCACCGGACTGAAACAGGCCCTTGTTTGTTGCAGGTTTTATTTTTTTTACTTTCTTTGAGGTTTAATCCCTTTGCATCTGATTCTCCCTCCCCCCCGCGCACACACACACACACACACACACACACACACACACACACACACACACACACACACACACACACAAACCCCTGGTCTGTGACTGTGTGTGCTCAGAGAGCTACCACAAATGGACTCTGGGAGCAAAGCAAAGCAAAGCAAAGCTGGCTGAGCATAGCAGTCATTTCTCAAGTACAGAACATAGTTTTGGTGAGGGCCCCTCCAGAGCAGCCTTAGAAAAGTCAGATCTCATGTCAATTTCATGTCCCCGTCTGTGCTGGTGAAGATCACATCACAATCACTGCAACGCCCCACACAACGCAGCCCCACACAACAAAAACCAAACCCTAAACAACATTTAACGGCTCTGGAAAATTCCTTCCGCGGCCACCCCCAACCACCACCACCACCACCACCACCTCCAGAGTGAGAGCAGGGGAGCATGAGGATATTTCCCAGCAGACACACACATTAACGGGAAGGCTGACCACAGGGCTGCCGGGGGTGGTGGTGGTGGGGGGCTTTTGTTGTCCTCCCCCATCCCTCAGCTCTTAATTGTTGTGCTGACACCCCTGTTTGTGTCCAAACGGCTGAGGCGTTTTGTGATTACAGGGGCAGAGTGGGCTGTAATGGAATGGCCAGGGAACCCGGGGGAGAGCAGGCCTTCTGGGGAGGGCAGCGGGGTGGGGGGGGGGGGGGGGAGCGGAGGGGCTGTAAGAGAGAGGACACTCCGTCTATCTCCCTGGGGACGCATCCTTTAGGAATGTGCCGCTCCGCATGCTCATGCATGTGAGTGTGTGTCTGTGTCTGTGTGTGTGTGTGTCTGTGTCTGTGTCTGTGTCTGTGTGTGTGTGTGTGTGTGTGTGTATTGATGGGCAGCGTGAACTTTGCCTATCTTGATTAGAAATCTTTCCCAATGGCCTCGTCATTGATGAGATAGTCAATCCGTCAATGAGCCAGTTTCAACCTTCCATTACATCAATCCATCACCTGCTGCAGGAGTGACCGGCTATCAACTCTCTCTCTGTCTCTCTCCCCCTCTCTCTCTCTCCCCCCCTTTCTCTGTCTCCCTCTCTCCCTTCATTGATGCTCAGTGGCAGCCACCGACACATAAAGCTTTCTCTCCCTCAGGTGTTTATATGGCTGCCGTGAGCCAGACATAACAGCGCTATATGCCCGAGCACGCTCTCCGTCTTAGCAACCGCACAACGGAATACGTTGGAGAAAAAAGAGGTCATGTAAACATGACTTATAATCAGATAAGCAGCATTCTGGCCCTGAATGAGGTTGGGAAACAACGGGTGGGGGTGGGGGTGGGGGTGGGGGGTGGAGACGAGAGGAGATAGTATATTACTCCAGACCAGAGAGCTGTTTTCAACTCACTGCTCGTCTCAGCAGAAAAATGGTTAATGTGCGTCGGGAAATGATTCAGAGAAAGGGGACAGCAGATCACTGGAAACGCATCAGAATCCCCCACAACCCACAACCCCAATTTGGACACGCAGACACACACACACACACACACACACACACACACACATGCTTGAATGCGCACTGCAAAACAACAAACAATAGACATAGCCTTGGAGCAGAATAACCACATCATTAGATAATGGTCTTCTTGTTTCAGGAGCGACTGCAGGGTTAATAACATAACTGTGTTCCTTTCCGCACCATTAACTTGCATCTTTCCATCTTCTTCCCTCATAATTCACTTCCAAATAAAACACACAGCACAGATGGGCTAAGATTAGAATCTGATCGGTGCTAATGCGACTCATGACAGTAAACAACTTAGAAATGTTTGACTCTCTCCCTCCCTCTTTCTCTAGTCATCTCTCTCTTTCTCGTTCTCTCTATCTACACACACACACACACACACACACACACACACACACACACACACACACACACATGCACACACACATACACACACAAACACACACACACAGACTGTTGTTATCTGTTAAGTGAGCACTTTCAATGCACAGAAGCACTGGAAGTGATTCAGAAGGTCTTGACATTCATCACAAGTGATGTTAGCATGCGTGTACCACTTTGTTATGGACTTCTCACATTGTACCCCAGTGTGTGTGTGTAAGTGTGTGTGTCTGTGTGTGTGTGTGTGTGTGTGTGTGTGGTCAGGGACACCACCAGGCTCAGAGTGCTATGTAAGCACACACCAGGGAGGTCCAGTGGCGAGGCAGGTGTTACGACTGAGGAATGCCTGACAGGTGGCACTGTGGTCAGGCACTTCGAGACAGTGAGAGTGTGTTTACAGTACCTCGGCAGTCACCCTCACACAAAACTTAAACGTCAATAAAAGGGGCGTCTCTGTCTAAATCTACTATGCTGCCCCAAAACTACTAATGCTACAAAACTGTTCCCCAGTATTAATGAATACATTTACGTAACAGCTGTTTTTTTCCCCCTTCATTACTTTTTTGAGATCAAATTATAGTAAGCGATTGATGCAGCAGGAATAACAACCGTCTACATCTGTTTGCCTAGCAACCTCAGGAGTCCATTTTGAGGGCTCCGTCTCTTTTGCGTAACGCCCAGGTGACGCTCCCAGGTCCCCTTTTATGTCATTCCACAGTCAATGGACCTCATGTAGAGTTTCAGTGAGACAACAGCGAGCAGCAGCAGCAGCACAGCCAGACAAGACTACTTCAATATCTCCTACATGAAATGGATCTGCTTTCTCTCCCTCTACCGTGTTGTTTATCCGCACTCCCACTCTCAGCCCACACTCCTTCTCTCCATGCTCTCCTTTAGGTTCTCAAAATGCAATTCCATCAGCTTCTAATGGCTAAATTAGATCAGCGCCCGGTAGCCATTAGTGCTTCCATTTAAGGAGATCTATGCGGTCATAACGGCTACTTAGAGTTAATTAGGCTGCCTTTCCTCCGTGTAGCCACCGGCCATAATGCGGCAAGATGGAGAGATTATTGAGTTTTATCACTCTTTTACCACGGGCTCCCCTCTCTGCACGTCCGTGTAGGCCACGAGAGAGCCAATAAAAGCCGTGTCCTGAGAGCCGCTCTGGACAGATAAACGCACATGACAAAGGCCATTGATTTTTCGGGCTGAATAAAACAAATGAATTGATCTGATTTTTTGCACCTCCTTCAATCTCAGGTAGAACCAGGGTAATCGCAACGTGTCGCCCTGTTCAGACGACTGATACGTCACAAGGGGGGGAAACATTACGGGGTGATTTTGTCTTCATTTATAGTAGCTGAGGACTGGATTTGATTAGTACAAATGGCAGAAAACACCCATCTATCAAGTATCTGGGTATCTTTTTGAAGTCCTGAGTAGCAGTGCTGTGCGTCAGCATCCCAGCCCAGGCCTTATCTACTAAACATGAGGAGTGTCCCGACACAAAGAGAATTTCAGAGGCTCGGCGCTCCGCTCCTCCCTCTCCGTTTCCCAGCGATGCCGTGACTGACAAACAACACAGCAGACAGAGACGGCAGACACAGACACAGCCACAGCCACAGACAAAGACACAGACACAGAAACAGACACAGACGGAGATGAAGACGGAGATGGAGACACAGACGGAGATGGAGACGGAGATGGAGTGGGGTGAGAGGCAGACGTTACCCTCAGATCTCCAGTCGCTCACCCCAGGCGCTGATTCCTCAGCAG
>NC_085004.1:29480503-29528003 GCF_963854185.1 Sardina pilchardus | reverse complement strand
ACTGTTTGTCCAATGTTTTTTTGCTGGTTCTTCACACAGATGCGAGACAGCGTGAGCGATTTGATGAGGCATTTGCTTGTTTGTGCCCCTGTGCAATTATGTGTTGTTGTGCCGTACGGAAATCTACTCAAACTCAGTGAGCAGTGGCGAGCACTCCGGGAAGTATTTTGTGTCAAGTGCACACAATGTTGCATCAATGTTAAATGAAAGTCAGAGTGAACGCGTTGTACCGACAAGGTTTCTGGTCTAGCTTGATGTCACTTTCTTGTACCGTGAGGGAACAAAAGCGGTTAGGGCCTAAATATTTCATGCCGAAGTTTATCTAAATATTTAATCCAAAGCACTGTTTCCCCATTTTTCATCTCGGCCATGGCCCATCGCAGCCCGAACGCCAGTGCATCACATGCCAACACCAACAACTCAGCTGTCTAATGAAATAATTGAACATGTAACAACAGCAACATGCACTTTTAGTGTGGCCAGTAAATCACGCAGACTGCTGTATAAAGCCACTATAAAAGTGTGATCCTCCGTCAGCGAGTTTGAGTCACGCCTGTAACTGCCCATCCCAGGTCTCCGGCTCTCTGTAAATCACAGCAAATGGCTGGAGCAAGGAGTAATCACCGAACTGGACAAACAAACAGCGAGGCATCATCAATCAGCAGCACTTGGCCTGGCTCTTTGCGTAATTAGTCGGTCGCACACGTCACTCCCACTTTCCGTACATCCATCCGAGCACACACTGCTTATTTATTCACACGCGGTGGCTTATGGTTTTATTAAGCACAAGAATATGCATTCACACAGCGCTCTTTTTATTAAGCACAAGAATATGATTCAGTTCTGGAGGGAAGATTCACTGGTGTACAGTGAGTGGATAGAAGCTGCCTGCTTGCGTTCTTGACCCTTCCGTTGGTGCGGAGAGCCACGCAGAGCTGAGCCAGGATCACGTGTGTGTGTGTGTATGTGTGTGTGTGTGTGTGTGTGTGTGTGTGTGTGTGTGTGTGTGCGTGTGTGTGTGGGGCCCAAACACTGAAGTCACAGATGTGTGTGGGCGGAAAGTTGGTCCAGCAACAACACCAACTCGCCGCATATTGATTTCCATCTTCCAGCATGGCGTTGCGTAACGCCTCTGACAGCTTCAAACCACTTCAGCCCCTTAAACGCTCCGCCGTGTGAGAAATTACGCTTTTCCAATACACAGAAATAAGCAGGATCCCCCCACTCCCAATTCTAGTTTTATCATTAATACCCACGATGACTCCGCTTGACCTCGCCAGTTGCTCAGCAGAGCTGGGGATGTGGTGGCGTTGCGTAACTCATCTCTAAACATAAGGCCGCTGATGATATTAGCAGGAGAGGCCCTGTGGCCAGCCTTTCCATTAGGGTCCCACAGCGGTGCGCGAGCTCGTTCAGGTAAACAGGTTCTTTCTCTCTTCATTGTGTGCGTCCACGGGCTGTAAATTTGCTCCTAATCACACACACTCGACTCCGTCAGAGGGGAACGCATGGAGAATCCATTAGAATTAAGAGTCTGCACACCCCGGGGCTGCTGGAGTATGTGTGTGTTTGTGTGCGTGTGTGTGTGTGTGTGTGTGCATGTTTGTGTGTGTGTGTGTGTGGAAGGCTGAGCATCTTTCAGAAGCACCCACGAGTGTAACGAAGAGATTTCACCCGTGAAGAGAATAGTGGCAATCAGTTCATTCACATTAACGTGAGACAGATTGTATATATGACATTGGGCCAGCAGGCAAAGTGAAACACGGGAAGGGTGACTGGGAGCAGGACAAGGAGGCAGCGGCAGAGATGCTGAAAAATAAAAGAGGGGAAGCAGACAGAAACAGGTTGGAATCCAGAAGCTCTCCCTCTCTCTCTCTCTCTCTCCCCCCCTCTTTCTATCTCTCTCATCTTTCCTCTTTCTCTCTCCAAATCTCTTTTTCTCCCTCTGATTAGGGGAAGGCCATCTGTCACTCAGTCTGCCTTGTGTGTGTATGTGTGTGTGAGCGTATGTGTGTGTGTATGTGCTCAGGTCAGGGGGCCAGAGAGCTGCAACCTGGTCATCCTTGGCCATGAGTGCATGTGTGCACACACACACACACCCACCCACACACACCCACACACACACACACACACACACACACACACACACACACAGAGGGTGTTTAAGACTCTTACTCAAGCTTTAATTAACTCCGAAAGGGCCTAACCACTTAACTTAAACAAAAGTTCACCGGGGCCTCATGTACTGTGCTGTCAGCATATATATACTGTATATATATATATATATATATATATATATTACTGCCTATCTTGGGGATGAGCTGCAGCTGTGGCTTACAACTGTCTGAGTATGTGAACGCTCTAAGCAGATTTCTCTCCCTTCCTTAAGGCCCTCTTAAACAAAACTATGTCACACTAATCAACCTCAGCATCCACAGGGGGCAGAGCTCCCTATATGGCCCTGGTCAGGTTTGTAAACTCCCCCACGCCCTATCTCTTCCTCTCTTTCTCTTCCTCTCCTCCCTCTCCTCCCTCTGCTCATTCATCATCCTGCCTTGCACAGGGGGTTACCTGGGAAATGAGTTAGAGGGGGGAGAGCTGTTTCCTGTGGTGTTGAATATGTAAATATCTCTGGCTGCCCGCCGCACCTCAGGGTGTAAATATTAACCCTTGTGGCTACTCCCTGAAGCCCTGCAACAGCGAGGCAGTAAAGTGGAGTCAGAAGAGGGTGGATCAAATTTCACCTGGAAAAAGCATCAAATAAGGGCACAGCGGGAAGCGGGGAGGTTTGATAATAGGCAAAAGAAAAGGACTCAGTAACAAGGGCTGTTATGGACACTTCTCCAATACCACAACACACACACACACACACACACACACACACACACATACATCCACATACATTCACACACACACTCATACCCACTCACACAAACAAAGTCACTGGAAACTGCGTGACGTTAAATGTCAGCTTTGACTTCACCTTTGAGGTGTGTGAGATTGCTAAGGATGCACAGGAGCACAGGCGTGAGAGCAGGAGCAGAGAGAGAGAGAGAGAGAGAGAGAGAGACCCCCGTGTTTGGAAGCCCAGCGAGGAACAGCTGCTCCAGGGACAACGAGGGGAGACCTACATTATGTGCTTCAGCGGAAAAGAATGCGGTTTAATTAGCAGTAACCTTTCCAGTGCCCAGAGCCCAGTCACATGCGCCCTCCAGTACACGCACACCCACAAACACACACACACGCATCGGATCCTCAAACCGAAAAAAAAAGAGAAAAAAAAAACGCTGCCAGTTTTGAGTGACTGAAACTCCCTCCTCACATGACATCTGCCCACTGTTTTGTTTCAAGGACGCATGCAGAAATATTACGGCTTTAAAACAGCTCAGGGGCTCGGCTCGCTCCAACTGTGCTGCCAATCTGTTCTCGGTACGGACATTCCCAGAAACGGTGCCAGTGGCTCCACGAAGAGCGCACTCACGCTCGAGCCCTCCACGTGAAATCTTATCCAGTGATTCCCCTTCTGCAAAGCAATAATAGCTACAGCTCTCTTAGATCACTTTTTCTATTCTTTGTTTTTAGAGACACCTCTAAAGTACTTTTGAAAGTTGCATTTTGAGAGGAGTAAAAGTGTATCGCCTCACCTCTCATGTAGTTAGTCGGTGTTTTTTTCTCTCCAGTTGCAATCTAGAGTTTTCTCCTCACAGTGCAGTGGAGAAAGCTTGTTTGTTTGTTTGGTTTTTTTGTTGGCAGGAATCAAAAATCCAAAAATATCCTTTGAGGTAAAGCAGAGAGCTTGAAATGTTTGTGTTTTTGGCTCGGAGCTTGTTGTCATCCGCTCGTCTCGTTGGAAGGCTGACGGCCAGGTGTGCACACTCCAGGTGCAGCTTAGCAGCACGCGAGAGATCAGCTCTGGCGCGATGAGAAAACTCCGTCGGAAAAATCACTGTGCAGCTCTAATCTCATTGTCAAGCGCGTGGAGGAAGCCGATCAAGCTCGAACTGAAACACACACACACACACACACACACACACACATGCACCTATACACACACACACATTCACACACTCAGTAGCGAGCTGAAAGAAGGGCTCCCACAGAACACAGATCTGCGATCCGAAAACCTCAAGCGCCGTGGACAGGTTGCCCCCGACAACTCCTGTCAGGAGTGTGCACTCCCACACACCAGGCACAGCAACTCTCCAGCGCTACCAGCGTGCGTGCACACACACAGATGCACGCATGGCTCACGAGAGAGAGGAGAGAAAAGGGAGAATTGTCCTGGTTTATGCTTTCCAGTGCAGTCTTGCTGTGGCTGTTTACCTCTCTCTCTCTCTCTCTCTCTCTTTCTCTCTCACTCTCTCTCGGTGTTTCTCTCTTGGTCCTGCTCCCAGACTTGGCTACTGTCTGTGTCTCGGCATGCTCTGTTCCCAGCTGCCGTGGGGGGGGATAGAGTGCCACAGCAGTGGCGGACCCTCCCCCCACGCCGTCCAGCCTACCCTGAGCAGAGCCCACCCCTTCTCTCATAGCCAATGGCAGAGCGGTTTGGTATTCACAGCTCCTCCCTTGGCCACTCCCCCTGCCTCCCTCTCTCTCTCTCTCTCCCTCTCTCTCTGCCTAACTTGCTACTAGGCGCTGGAGTGACGAGAGACGATGTCAAAGACTAACACCAGGTGGAAAACACACACAGTAACACATGCACAAACTGTGATGAAAGCACGGCCAATATTTGGTGTTGGTGTGAGTGTGCTAACATCTAAGTGTGTGTGTGTGTGCGTGTGTGTGTATGTGTTTGTTCATATGGTGTGAGTATGTGTGTGTGTGTGTGTGTACAGGTGGGGTTACTTCTGTGCAATACACGAGTTGACAGGGGATGCAGTCCGACTGCGCTCTGACTCACCGCGCAACATGGCTTTAAATATGCACATCTAGTTGCATTTCAACCAGAGAGTCAGACACAATAGGCGCACGAATGAAGGCGCCTGACATTTTGTCATTAATTTGTGTGAGTGTATGCATCCATGCATATGTAATTGACGCCACTGGAGAAAGAACACATCAAAAGGACTGAGCGCACAAAATAAACAGAAATAATCGGCCCCCTCGTGGGACATGGCATAAAGGATCCGGCTATATAATGCCACTGATCAAAAACATGAAATTCTGGGGTCCGTGGTAAACAAGCGGTGCAGAATCACGAAACAAATTCCTCCTTTCATCTGACGGAGAAGCCTTTCAAATCCCTGAAGGGGGGGGGGGTTGTATTATCCTCATTGTTAACTTGAGCTGGAGGGACATTCATTGCTTTTGCCTCGAACCTCGATATCGACATCCAGGGTCCCTGCGTACAGCTGTGGGGAATGGAAGAATGGGATGTTTGCAGAGCAAGAGTCACGGCTCGGTCCCTGTATGCGAGTGTATTTGCTCTGTGTCCCTGTGTCCTGTGTCTTTCTCACTCTGGAGGCTCATTCGCTGCTTTTTATTTTCGACAAGAGCAACACAGTGTGCATGATCATCTCAGAGAGGAAAAGCTGCGATGTCTCCCATATTCACAGTCCTGTCTTTCCATACTCTCTCTTCTCTGTCTCTCTCACACTCTCTCTCTCACACACACACACACACACACACACACTCTCTCTCTCTCTCTCTTATTCTCTCTCTCTCTCTCTCTCTCTCTCTGTACATGAGCTCTCCCTGTCTTTCCCTTTGTGCATGTACCCTTCCCTGTCTAGTGTAAAGCGAGGGGTGGAGGAGGAGGAGGAGGAGGAGGAGGAGGAGGAGGAAGGTGAGGGACTGATTCTGGCCCATATGGGGCTGTCAGGGTGGCATCTGGCAGGGCAGGCTCAGAGGACAGGGCTGCAGGGCGAGGTAAAGAGTTAGCCAACACACGCTGACAGGGGAAGAGAAGAGAAGAGAAGAGGAGAGAAGAGGCGCTGGCATTTGTCCCCAACCAGCCAAGGCATGACTATTCTGTTACTGCCTCTCGCTGACACACACACACACACACACACACACACATATCACACACACACACACACACACACACACACACACACACACACAGACACACACACACACACACACACACACACACACACACACACACACACCACACACCCACACACCCACACACACACACACACACACACACACACACACACACACACACACACACACACACACACACACACACACACACACACACACGCGCACATCACACATCAGACAGAGGCACACACAGAAACACAACATCGTCCCAACTGAGCCCCTTGGTTCCCTTTTACAGGTTTTTCTCCGGGAGCAGTCAGAAGACATTACTAACAGCAGGCCGCTCACAGACGTGGGCGATCCGGTTAAAGCACTTCATGCTCCAAAAAACCCGAGGCGCGGGGCCGAGGTCACACCACCCAGCAGCCAGCGCTGAGCCACCTGCAGCTCACCTACCCCCTTTTACACACCCTCCAATAAACACACACACACACACACACACCCATCCATCTCTCACTGAGCCGTGAAAGTGGGCAGTTTGTTGACAGCTGTTTGCTCGGACGGGGGGCTATTGATTGTGCCTCCAGGGACTGGCCGTGTCCCTCGGGTCCTCATCTTGCAGCATGTGTCACAGCTCTGTTCACACACGGCTCACAGGTCGCAGGTCCACTACACTCCCTCCATATCGGGGCCCTTCGACTGGAAATGTGGGATTTGGTTTGGGGTACCCCTCTCTCTGTTCTCTCGTTCAAACACACACACACACACACACACACACACACACACACAGACACACACACACACACACACACACAGACACACACACACACACACACACACACACACACACACGCACAGACACACACCTTTGCACACACACTTTTACAGGCATGCTTTCGAGTTCCAGACGATCACTGAATATTTGATGAGGCCCGCATGGTGTGTGCTGTCTGTTAATGGTTATCCTTAACATACGACCCCCAGATCAAAAGGCTGGGGCCTATGGCCCAGACGTTCTTATCAATAATGCAAAACCACAAGGCCAACAGTACAAACCTCTACAATCCTTTGACAAGATACAAACACAGAGCCATGGGTCTGAATACGACCACCTA
This sequence comes from Sardina pilchardus, assembly GCF_963854185.1. Classification (NCBI taxonomy): domain Eukaryota; kingdom Metazoa; phylum Chordata; class Actinopteri; order Clupeiformes; family Clupeidae; genus Sardina; species Sardina pilchardus. Next base: position 29,520,900 of record NC_085004.1, on the reverse strand, counting down.
AAATATATTTGAACTATAGTGGCTACCACTGACGCTCAATCAAAAAATAAAACCACTGTATGTGTCATTCAATGTGTTAGATACGGAGTACAAAATACAGACAGAAGCTCCGCTTGATGGAAAAGTTGTTTCAAGTGGAGAAAAGTATAATTACGCCCATGTCTAAGATGATAGAGCTTTGACCGGCAGCAATTACAGAGCTGGCTTCCCTTTAGGAGTCTGGCAATGTCGGATGCTCTCTCCAGCCGTCATAAAGAGCTGCACCAATCCACTCTGACTTTGAGCCAATCGGACTTGTCTGAACATGGGGTCCCCGAGTCGGGGGGAGATACACACAATCAAAGACAGGGCAACGATGCACTTGTCAGATGTCTGTGCATGTGCATGTGTGTGTGCGCGTGTTTGGAAAGGGCATAGGAGACAAATAAAGCAGCTCGGCGAGTGTGTGTTGTGTGCTTGACATATGCATGAAGCAGGTGTGGAAGTTAACCATAGCATGCCAGACGAACCTTAACAACCCTCGAGCCTCATGTAAAAGCTCGCTGGCAAGATGGGAAGCCCTTAATAGGGCCATGGCACAGGAAGGACCGGACTCCACACACAATGGCCTGCTGTGATACACAAACCATGTCCTCAATAAAAGGCAGAACAGGACAGAACGTTACTGTAGCGCTGTGCAGAGAATGGCAGATTAGTCAGGGCACCTCTACTGATGACTCCACACAGAGGAGGACATTGCACACTTCCACAATCTGATTAGCTCAAAGGAGACATAACCCACAGAGAGGGGCTGAGATAATTTCGATCTCGCCACCTGCAAGGTTCATAGTAACATATGGTACATAAAAGGCCAATATACAGCTCTGAAGATCTGTATGCTATATACTGTACCTCTGTAAATGCTACAAGCAAATCAGTTCATAAATTGCCAATGCCAAGCAGTCTATCCTACACCCTTCCTCTCCCCTTGGACCAATGAGTCTAGCAGAAAAAATGGCTGCCACATTTAAAGGTTTGTAGTCCTGACCTACAAAAACAGGCAGAGCATTGGAATTCAATTCCATTTCAAATTTAATTTCATTCAAATTAAAAAATCAACTCAGAGCAGAAATATCTCTTCGTCCAGTCCATTATCCACATGAGCTTGGCTGCTATCCTGAAGATACAATCGTTCCATTTTACATTTATCCAAAGCGACTTACACATGTCAATTATATTACAAGGACCATTCTCCCCAAAGCAATTGCCTTGCTCAAGACCACAACAATGGAAGCTTGGAATTGAACCCACAAATATTCAGGCTACTGCATGATAGCCCAGATAGCCCAGTTCCTTAGCCACTATGCTACCACCACGCTACTGAGGATCTGATTGAATTAGGGCTGAGGATCTGATAGAATTAGGGCGCAGGTACACTTCAACAGGCTAAAACCCTGGTGTACAGGCTGCCATACCTGCACCCTGACTGCAACGCCAAAGACCAAGGCATTGGTTTGGCCGTCAGAGTGCTCACTCAACCATAGTAACAGCACTCCATCACAGTGCTCATCTCTGGAGGCAGCCTAAACAAATCACTCCGGTGTTACCACTCCTTCCATGGCATATCTACTTTCATGTAATGTTTGCAAATACCTGCAATGCAATAACATCACGTTAAATATTTTTTTTCTGAAAAGTGACGACCTGATGACCACTGCAAGGGACAGGATAATATATATACTGTATATACTGTATATACGTAAGGCAGGGCTATTCAACTTCAGTACCAAGAGGGCCGAATGGAAAAATCACTGGGTTTTCAGGGGCCGCATAAAATAAGACGCCGCAAAATAATTGTATCCAACAATATTTGATAAAATCAGAGTAAAATTCAGTTCAATTCAATTGAATTTTACACACTGGCATAGAAACTAAGAACATAGCCTATTATCCATATCCATAAAAAAAAATCTTCTCAGACAGGTAATAGGCTGCCACACAAACTATACAAGTATTTGTATATACATAGTATTTCATACCTGATGTCATGCATCAGTGGGAAAAATTGCAGTGTTGATTTAACAAGCCTACTTCAAGATAATTAGGCTCATAAGTGTTTCAAACACACACAGTAGCCTACAGCGCCAATCTCTCAAATATACTTAGCATTGAATTTAAAGAAAAAGTAATGCCAGCTCTGCCTCTGTTTATCTATTTCACGATTTCTTACCGCCAAAGATTCTAAACTTCGAGCCTGCGCAAATCACAAACAATAACATTCCCACGAGTGGAGTGAAGATGGCTCTGTCTAAAGAAGCGTCTAATTGACAACGAGAATCGTTCATTTTACCCTCTGCAACAAGTATGAGACTTTCATGTTTATTGTGCAACGAATCCATCGCTGGAAAGGAATATAAAGTCAAGAGGCAATTCTCTACAAACCACAGCTCCTTTACTAACTTTCCCGAGGGCTCGGAGGAACGGAGACCGGGTATGATTGTAACATTTTTGATTTGCGCACGCAAATTTAGGTTTAGAATCTTTGGCGGTAAGAAATCGTAATTTAATCAACATTTAATGATAAGATTTAAAACTAGTTACACATTTGGAAATGTCAGTTTGTGTAGTGATGTGCTGTGTTCTCTGAGTGAAGATAACTGGAAGAATTAGTCTGGCCAATAGGGGCGGGCCGACAGTGCGCTACTCGCCAATCATATGAAGATCTATGCACACCCGTCAAAGCGAGTTCATTCTCATGACGAGACACGCGGGCCACAGGAAATTTGAAGCGGGCCACATCTGGCCCGCGGGCCGCTAGTTGAATAGGCCTGACGTAAGGGATAATCAACGACGCGCCGTGCGTTTATAGGAAAATAATGCACGTTCGAAGTGGTAATAAGGACCCGACGCCGCAGGCTTCCTTCAACCACAATATTCAAATAATCTAATCATGGATGGTGCCGTGTAAGTATATGTTGTGCCCTACTGATAAACATGAAAGGTCTACCTCTGTGCTGTTGCTGTGAGAGTTAAAAGGGTTTGATGTGCGGAGGCCTTTGGGGTGTATGCCCAAGATCCTATAGGCCTTTTCATACTGTATCCTGTAATTGATCTCACAGGCTACAATAAGGGTACACGTCACTTTAACTAATATAACATGAATTTTATAGGATGTCAATTTATTCAAATGGGCCCTTTGCAGAGCTGTAACAAACTGTGGCGTTGGACTTTGATGTCCATATCAACGCTGCAACATGAATACATGGGGACGAGACGAGTGTGAGCATGCGAGGGGATGTGACTTGAGGAGTGGACTGAAGGTTAGGAGGCGTGTGTGTTTACTCTGGCTGTGCTGTAAAAGGTGAACGAGCTGCGGGGTCTGGCGTGTGGAGGCAGATGGCGTCTCATATTCTTGCACAATGCAGCGTCTCATTACCGGCTCCCCCAGTTTAATATCGCCGCAATAAAACCTAAACAGATGCATTAGCAGATCACTCTGCACCAGAATACAGGCAGGGGGCCTTTTTAGCTGCCACCAGGGTACTTTTCACATCTCACACACAGGCATGTGTGCGGACTCACACTTTCTCTCTCTCCCTCTCTCTCTGTCTCTCTTTCTTTCTCTCTCTCTTTCTCTTCTCTCTCTCTCTCTCTCTCTCTCTCTCTCTCTCTCTCTCTCTCTCTCACACACACACACACACACACACACACACACACACACACACACACATACACACACACACAGATGCTTGCAAATCAGTGGTGAAGTTCCAAAAGGAAAGTACAAGTAACCACTACTGTACGATTACAGAATTGGGAATACTGAAAATACATTAGCCTAGATTGAAAGACACACACACACACACACAGTCCCACACACACACACCTACACACACACACACACACACACACACACACACACACACACACACTCACACACACACACACACAGTCCCACACACACACACACACACACACACACACAAACACACAGAGGGTGTCAATAGGGAGTGGTAAAGTATCTGTAAAGGTACAGCCATTTAAAGTTCTGCACTTACAAAAGTTCTTTTAAGAGCTTGGCATGAGCAAGGCCACAGTGTTTCTGATAAATGCTTACGCTTGTAAGATAAAGGTCACTTCCCCTCTCCTTTGGAAATGGAACAATAAAACAGAACCCTCAGCGCCATCAACAATACAGCGTTTCCAGCGAATGAATGACACGAGCGGGCAGGCCACAGACATTTATCCAATACTCGACTGTAGAAAAGTGCTTTGACAAATTTAATTCAAAATACATATTGACAAACTGTCATCATGGACTGGGACAGAAAAAAGCTACTGCTACTGCTGACCATATGTCTCAACATCTATTCCTGTAAAACAATTGATCTAGAGCCTGAGGTTCTATGTCTGATCCACGCACATTATTTGATGGCCATATTTTATCCATCATCCATTACAGGCAAAGGATGCCTGACGATAATTTGTTTCCAAAGGTGTGTGTACAGCCACCAACACACATATTACAGCTTAAACACAGTGCTGTCAAGCCTAGTTCCTCATTACTAGAGGAAGATTCTCTGACATTTGAAATTATAAAAGGAGTTGTTGTCTCATGCGATGTTGCACCCAAAGCATGCGTATCAGGTCTAAAGTTTTATTCTCTAGCCTTAAAAAAAGACTATACCGATTTCTTTGAAAGACCTTGTAGTTTATTCTTTAGGCACAAAAAAGAATCCAAATGAATCAGGAAGAAAACACCAAACCAAAGGAGCACGCACCGCGCGCAGCAGGTGATGTCAGTTCCCCGCGTGTGCGCAGGAGAAACGCGGGCCCCCGCTCAAACGGAGACGTTTTGGGCTGTTCCATGTCTTCAAAGTCCTGTGCAGCGGGGAGGAACCCTGTGGAGAAAATCACATGCAAACAAAAACACAGCTAGAGGAGAGCACCTGAGAACAAAATGTCTCGCTGTGAAACATTTATCCCCAACCAAACGTGGGCCTGACAAAAACTTCCTCTGTGACTGCTGCAACTCGCAGCTGGGGAACATTTGATATGTCGCTGGGTTCTGGTTTTGGGCAAATCGATGGTGCAGACTGATGATTATGACCCTCGTAGATTATACAAGAGTTATGCAGACACTGCCAGCCACGGCCAGGGTCTTAATTGATGCACGTACACTTACTGTACACTCACTCCCACTCACATGTATACTGCAAACACACATTCTATACATTTAGCCCCTAGCCTTCTATTTGCTTTCGATTAGTATATTACTTTTGTTAACAACTCACTGTTTGTGGCCTGCCTCCTCTTTTGGAACATAATGATCTAGATTTGCTTGGTTGATGGGGGTTGGGAGTTGGGGAGTAGTTCAGCTCATTGGTTGCCTTGGACGTGTTGTCCACTCGCTCTCTGCCTCGGCTCAGAGGCGCTGTCGCCAATAAATCCCAGCAACATCTTGACAGATGTTCACAGCTGTATTACTTTCACCTGGAGCCACAGATCCCATGGGGGAGCCGGGCAGGTAAGATGACCAAGTGCTGTGGCCGCCGCTCTCACGGCCTCTCTCTTTCCTGCATCCCTCAGCCTGCAGTGCACCTCTCTGTCTCTCTCTCTCTCTCTGTTTCTCTGTCTGTCTGTCTGTCTCAGTCCTTCTCTTTCTCTCTCTCTCTCTCTGTTTCTCTGTCTGTCTGTCTCAGTCCTTCTCTCTCTGTCTCTCTCACACAGTCTCTCTGTAATCTCCAGAGATGTCTCCGGTTACCTTCCTGTTCCCCTTTTTTTCCTCTCCCATGGTTCCCGCTGTACCGGAACACTTCCACTCAGGTTGAGCCGGAGCAGGATCTTTTTTATCCCCACCAACCCTCTTCAGTGAAACTCAAGAGGGATTATAATTTAGCCTCTCTCTCTCTCTCTCTCTCTCTCTCTCTCTGCTGCCAAACGGACAGGCTGGGTGAGTGACACAGGCAGAACTAATCTCCGCGTTTTCTATTTGTACCTCCGCCATCTGATCAGAGACCCCAATTACCCCAGCCGAGAAACACAAGCAAACATGCAGAGCCAAAGACATTACGGCGTGCCTCCCTCCACCCCCCCATCTCCGTCCCCATCCCCGTCCCCCCACCTTCCGCTCCCACTAAAATCAATCAGCCGCTGGAAGTTAACCTCTTCCATAAGATGCCTAATTAGCAGTTGGCGTGAGGGTGAGGGAACAGTCGATATCAGGGGAAAGCAGCGTGGGGCTGAAGGCATCAGCGAGAAACACTCAAGACGGAGAGGAGGACGGGGGGGGGGGGGGGGGGGGGGGGGGTCTGAGGGTTGTGTGTGTGCCACGGGGAGCACAGCGCAGGGGGCATATTGAATCTATTACCCACTGAGTTAAAACACCGTAGTGTCAACACCAGGGTTATGCAAAAGTGCTAAATTGAACGCTTTTGATGTTTTTTTATGGATTACCGGACACATGAAAAGGTATTCTCCTGTGTCAATCATTGAGCAGGCAAAAGAGACCCTCTACAGGGAAATGAGCCCACAGTCAATGTTAGACATTCATGTCCAAGCCAACCTATGCTATTCTATGCATGGGGTTAGATTTGACATCAAAGGGAGCTGAACACACACACACAGCCAGAAATGTAGTCAAAATATCACAGAGAAGAAATATATCTACCAATGGGCATATTTACAAACATTAACAATGGCGCGTAGTAAGCTGTTAGCGGCAAAGCCAAAACAATCAATGTGTGTCTCCTCATGCAGTTAGGGGGAAATCATCCTAAGAAAACACTCGGTTGACTTAGAGTTTGCTCAATAAAATTGTCAATACAATTAAACAAATTGTACACATACAAGCAATTTCACAGTTCACAGCTCCCAATCCCCAAATCCGTTAGCAGCAGAGGGAAAAACCCTCTCTGAAGACAAAATCAAAGCTCCTGGTCGCAGGTACTGTGCCCTCTCTTAACTCCAGATGGAGTTCCGAACTCCGCGATGAGATTAATTATACCGCACAATAAACCCAATCAGCAGTTTATGATCCAACCCACTGTAGACCCCAGCTCCACAGGGAGCCACTAGCAAAGGTGATTTGTAGACTTCTTTTTCCAGCCATAGCTTTATTTACCAGCCTTTACGGCACAGCAGACTTCACAGAGTTAGATGTGATATGTAAAGTACTGTCGCATTTAGTGTCCAAGGAATGCTAAGTGTCTCTTATTAGAACTAACATATAAGGACTGTGCGTGTCTGTGTGTGTGTGCGTGTGAGTGTGTGTGTGTGTGTGTGTGTGTGTGTGTGTGTATGTGTCTGTGTGAGAGTGACTTCAAAGATATATGAGGGCTTAAGTACGTTCTGAAGCCCATCTTTCCCGTAAAGACACGGCAGTAAAGGAAGCCATTGCGTCTTCCCTTAAGTCACACAGGGAGAGTCAGGGCCTGAGTCTGTCTGTTCTTGGAGAGCTTTCATCCATCCCGTTCTTCTCTCCAGGGATGAGCCAATACAATTTTCCCTTACTCGCAAGCAGAGGCATGGAGACAATCTACCAGAAACCCCCCCAATAACAAGGTGTGTGTGTGTGTGTGTGTGTGTGTGTGTGTGTGTATGGTAGTGTTTGTGCGTACGTGTGTGTGTGTGTGTGTGTGTATATGTTTGTGTGTGTGTGTGTGTGTGTGTGTGTGTGTGTGTGTGTGTGTGTGTGTGTACGTGTGTGAGCAAGCACCATCTTCATGTCTGCCTCACCTCGTTTTCAACTTCAGAAACACCCAATTACCGTAATCTTCCCCCCTCCCCACGTAATCTCCACGAGCACGGCACAACTTTGATGTTATATGAATGGAATAATAACATCAAAGATGGGGCTGCACGTAATCATCACCTGTGCCAGCTGAAGCTTGCTATTTATTTTTTCCACAAAACTTTTTATATGCGCTGGGCCAGGGCCAATCAGAGGATGTTGGGGGGGGGGGGTGGATGGGAAGACTGAATGTCGGGTCCAAATGATGAGTAGGCGCATTAACATCTGTGCATTAAAACATTAAGGTTTAAAAGCCGCGGCGGGTAACCCTGGGGAGAGGAGGGTTGTTTTTTAGTCTGTGCCGTGACTGGACTTACACGAAGCGCTGACCGGAGTGGCACTAGATGGGCTGGAGTCCAGCACGGCAGAGCACTAAGAGCACAGCTCCAATTACAACATTAAACTACACCATCGGCCAGACCCACACTCTCCCGCTCTCTCTCTTGCGCTCTCCCCATCGCTCTCTTTCTCCATCTCGCTCTCTCTTTCCCTCTTTCCTTCTCTCTCTTGCGCCCTCCCCATCGCTCTCTTTCTCCATCTCGCTCTCTCTTTCCCTCTTTCCTTCGCTCTCTTGCCTTCTCCCCATCGCTCTCTTTCTCCATCTCGCTCTCTCTTTCCCTCTTTCCTTCGCTCTCTTGCACTCTCTCCATCTCTATCTCTTTCCCTCTCTCTTCCTCTCTCTCTCCTCCACTCCCACTCTGCTTCTTCGCATCCTGTCAGGCCCAGACCCATCTCAGTCCTCCTCCTCCTCCTCCTCCTCCTCCTCACAGAGACAAAGCTGCTGAATCACTCGATCAGATAATTACTCGACTCTCCTACACTGAGAGTCTCCAAACTCATTTAGCCTGAACACTGACACCTTGTGTGGTCAGTGGCGGAAGGCAAACAAAACTTTCAGCATGCAAAGCTTAAGTCCTTCCTTGTTGGGTGGAGCTCCCTCTCTCTCTCTCTCTCTCTCTCTCTCTCTCTCTCTCTCTCTCTCTCTCTCTCTCTCTCTCTCTCTCTCTCTCTATCTCTCTCTCTCTCTCTCCTCTCTCTCACTGTTTATCCCCCCTTTCCTTTCTCTCTCTCTCCCTCTCTCTCTCTCTCTCTCTCTCTCTCTCTGTGTAAACTCAGTACTGCACTTTGGGAGGTTTTCTTATCAGCTCAACGGGTTGCTCAGTGACATTAATTAACCTTATTCTTCACTCATCATTCAACTGAGGAAGACTTGGCACAACAAATACAGCATCACATCCAATATAAAATATATCAAGCCAGTCCATTTGAGATAACTATGGAAGTGATAGGGTTCAATCTAATAAATTGTACTCAGAGAAAGCAAAGGAGATAAAGTGATCATTTATTTGTAATTGTCGTAACTTGGTCAGTGGTGAAGTTCTGAATGATTTCTAACGGCCCTCGATGTTCGTTTAGTTCAGCCTGAGAAGTTTTGTGCTGCAGGGCTAACCGACATGGAATACTGCAAAAAAAGCAGAACCATCTGAAGGAATGTTTCACACTGCATGCAGGGTCCCTCACCCTGGGCAAATCATTCCGATTGACAGAATGACATGAAGAGGGCAGGAACCACACCCAGGGGAACTTTGGTTCCACACAAAACAGCTGCCGCCCTGAATATGGACACACCCCTGTCATATGCAACAGTTTCCACCCCACAGTTCAGAGATGGGTTATGCATTGAAGCCAATATCAAAGTAAAACAAAGGACAGAAAGGCATATATTTGTAGAAGTTTAAATTGGCAAGTTCTTGGTCAAGTAAAGCATTTCCACATAACCACAGGCCTTCAAGGTGTTGTATTAATTCAGTCTTACTTCATTTCATCTGACCTAGATGTGTCATTTCATCTTGTTATCTCAAAAGAGTTTTTTTTCTACCTTTCTGTCAGTCTTAATCTCTGTTGGCGCCTTTGTAGTACATCAAATAACACATCAGTCTGGCATACATCAATTGCCTACATTAAAGAACAATTATAGTTTAGAGTGTGACTGCAGTTCTTAACACCCTCTCTGAAAACTCACAGAAATACCATTAACCTTTGATCGCCTATATTTAACACGGTTGTTGTGCTTTATGTAAAGTATTTTCATTTCATTCTTTCAGGGAAAAGTCCTTCAACAACATGTCTTCAGTACACTACTAAAGTGATAGGGAGGAAACAGCCAGCAAGCAGTGCTAAATATGGAGAGATACATGGTAGCTTTGGTAACATGAGAAAATGCTGACTGGATATAACATAATAATCTGAGAGCTCCTTTATCTCAGTGTTTGTGGGGGTACCCACACTACTCCGCTGGAGTATAACATAGAAGTAAACTAAGACATTTGGTCTGTCTTCAGGGGCTGTCCGAGTTGGACGAGAACCCCACATGCTTGGCACGAGGATCGAGCAGGTGGTCACTGCACTTGGCAGCAGGACATCAGGAAGTATGATCGTAAAAAACAAATGTGCAGAAGCAATAATCCTCCACATCCACAGTGGGTATATGGCAGAGACGCGACATTAACCCCGAGGAAAAACTTGACGATCCCAGTCAGGACACTGTTAGACAAAGATGTTTCACTTTTCAGTCTACAAACTTTTTGGAGATGTTTTGATATTCGGTTTTGGTATGTATGACATTAGCAGCTTTTCTGGTTCTGCCCAATGGTTCGTGATTCTGGCTCCATAAAACCAGTCAAACCTTTTGTATTTTCCAAGAAATGCCGTGTCATTTACTAATGTTGTTTTGCTATGAGACTGATATCCAAGCTGTTCTATAATCATTTTCTTATGTTTGAACTGATCTGATTTTCTGGCGTAGGATGATAAATGGTACAGATAGAACAAGGAGACATTGTTCTCAGCAAGTAACACATTGTTCTGCAATCACACCACTCATGATCCCTCTGACTATTACGTGTTCTTTGATCTTCATATTTGGAAATCATCCATTCAAATGAGAAAATTAGTTTCAGTCACATTTTAGTCTTTTTTTTTATTTTTTATGTTTTATAGTTTAGTGAAGATTTTGAATGAGTAACAGTGTTTCCCCTCGAATTTTCTCCAGCAGTGGTGATAAGGTCCCGCCACTTGTCTTCGGTTTTCTAATAGCCTGAAACATAATCTTTATGTAGCCTACAAGTCCTGAAAATAGAGGCTAAACCAGGATTTGATGCAACTTAGTGAAGACTTTTCAGAAAACAATCTCAACGATGACGTTGGCTGCTGTGCTTTTAGAATGTGGGAGTAGGTCTAATTGTTGTGACATTACTGATCATGTGAAGATCAGTCTTTCAGGCACTGAAAATCCAGCCGTGGCACTGTACCACTGCTGAATGCATTGTAGGGGAAACACTAACAATTATATAATAACATCAGAATGACATATAGAGTTTGGTATATTGGTAAATAAAGTTTGGTGAATATTTTTTATTTTATTTTTTCAAATATATTTTAGTCTCATCTCGTCGCATCAACAATATTGCATGTTGATATTGTCACAGCTAGTGTTAAAGTACTGTTAGTGTTGTGTCATTTTCATCTCCTCTTAGTCAGGAGAAAAGGTACTTGATGAACATATTCCGTTTTCATCTCGTCTGGCCAAATGAACACTACAGCACGGACACGTTGGCTTCTCTGAATGCACTCAGTTTGACTGACGTATTAGTGATATACATTCAAGAAGCCATAATACCCTCTTCAGACACCCCATTGTGTCCTTACCACTGAGATGAGGACAGATTAATACAAGCCTTCTCTCCCACTCCGCAAAAAAAGAAGAAAAACAGAAGAGAGAAAACACTGGCTGTAATCCATCAGTACATATTCAGCCCAGAGAAGAGGGAGTACTTTATCTGTGGCTCGGCATTAAAGGGAAATTATCATGGGCCCTGGCTCCCTTGTACAATATTCAAATCAGGTCTGTGCCGTGCATGAGAACGGCAGCATAAAAACCGCTGAGACACATTAACGGCTATTGGGCAGAAATAAATATTATTTTCCTACCAACTGTGAATCCATATTCATGCAGCAAAATGACTCAAGCTACAAGCCAGGATCGCCTCTTAAAGGCTCGGAGACAAAAATGGTAATGGTGGCTACGAGGCCTCTCTATAACCACTGTCCTTATCAGTGATCCCTGCATATCAACTGAGGCAATGTGATGCCACACACAGGACCATCACTGCATATGAAATGAAGCACACACACTGGCTGTGGCCAATCTCATCTCTTAGTGCGCTATGGATCAAATGGATTTGGGGACCTTTCCGTACCTGCTTCAGCGAAACAAACATGCACAAGTGTGTCCTCCAAATAGACACTTTATTATGCCCGTGGACCGTGCCCAATCACAAGTGTGCATCCTCTGGCACACTAGCAAGAAGTCCCTGTGAGGAGGCTGCTGCTAAGGCAGCCTGCATCTCAGCCCAGGCTTGGACTGGGCTCCTAGCTAACAGTGTACTTGGTGTGCTTCTACATGGTCCTAATATCAGAAAGAACATCTGTTAGACCTGGACAGCCAGCTTGTATCAAAGGCCATCTAGTGGGATCTGATTCCACTAATAAGTCTCGATACTCCACATTGTAGGATGGTCAGACAGACACATGAGAGGAAATGGGACTGATGCCCAAAACACCTCAGCTGCATGATCTATGTGCAGAAACAGGTGGGGTAAATGTTGGGAGGAAAAAACTCCAAGGCAAACTCCAAGTCTGTTGGGCAGGAGTTATTAGTGCTGGGAAGCCAGAATTCAGGATGACATTCGCAAAGGGAACATCCTGACATGACCACTAGTATCCACCCATGCGTAATACACTGTATCCTCCAACCATCATGCAAAATATTTGTATGCTCTTGTCTACAGCTGTTTTCCTGAGAGATGCATTGACATAGTTGTGCTAATGACTACATACCAAAGCCAAAATACTCTGCCGATCAGAGTTAAATTATAACTCACATGCGCTGGATGGATGGAGAAGAAAACAAATCCTGGTAAGAAAAACAAAATTCCTGCAAGACAGACATGTTCCCAGCTAAATGGATCTCCAAACTAACCTGGGAGTCTGATACATTTGCCACAACTGTTGTGACAGCTTATTATCTCCAGGGCCATACTGTATATGAGTACAATGTAGAGAAATGAAGCTCCCCTAACAATGTGCCTGAAGCCTCCACCATGGCTCCCTCTCTCCTTTACAATGTGTCTTCTGCACTAGCAACACCATAGCCAGTTGGCAGTTATAAATGGGGTGACAAAGACAGTGTCTGTGAACGTAAACAAACCAAAGATGAGTTGGCATAATTTTAACAGTTCATTTATTAAACAGCTGTTGAGCTTCCACAGGCTCAGTGACTAACTGTGAAATCCAGTGCACACCTGGATTGCAGTGAATACGACAGAATAGAATGCATTTGTGGGTCATAGAATCTTGGAGAATGTTCCAGAACCAGATTCTGAATACAATAACTTCAGCACTTTTCCAAAAAAACATTATCCCTGGTGAACAGCACAGTAGAAAAATCCGCTCTGTGCAATAAAAAAGCTACAGTGGCTTAATTTCAGACACTAACTCCCACCTCTCTTCTGTTCTTCTCAGATGGAACGTCCCAAGCTTTCTGTCTGCCATTAAAAATGGAGTTTGGAGTGTAGATTAAGCCTTGTTCAGTTCTTTGTGAGTCCTTGCCCAATGAAGTGTGATTGTCTGCTGTAACGTTGTTGCATTTCAAACCACTAGAGAAAGTCAGGGTGGTCAGGAAAAGGCAGAGGCACACATGAGAGAGTTCCGACACAGAAAGCGTGATGTGTCCACTCAGGTAGAAAATGACAGAAGCTAGTTTTAGGCAGGCGGGACGGCTTTTTAACGATCTGTTACCCATGGAGTTCTCCACTTTGAAAAGGCGAGAGCCTGAATAATTCAGCAGGGGTGCCCCTCAGGCCGGGGTTAAAATGGGACGTGTAGCTCCAAACAGTGGGGCACAGTGGGGGGAGAGGGCACATCAAATGTTCACTCTCATTATTCAAAAACAGTACATGTAAATAGCAGCAGAAAACTAAAAGAGTACTGTGAAAATGTCAAGGGGCACACATCTCTGAAAAATTGTATTTCCAGTTTATGGCAAACTGGCAAACTGACAAAAGCAACGTGAAAGTTGGCATGCATGAAGAAGGGGTTGTGTAAGTCATATGCCACCCTCCAAGACAGCCATAATGTTCTCTCTCTCTCTGTCTGTCTGTCTGTCTGTCTGTCTGTCTGTCTCTCTCTCTCGCTCTCTCTCGGCATGCTCAGCTAGACATCAGAGCTCTGCATAACAGCCTTATAGCCCTATGAGTTTCTATGATATATTTATAGAGATTTACAGTCATCTTTCCTTTCAGGCACCACTGCAGAGAACACAAATAGCTAAACTAATTGCTGAGACACAAACAACTAAACAAATTGCACATTCCATAGTGGACTAAGGTAAGATTGGTGATATAATATTATGAGATACATTGTATTTCAAAATAATACAGGATATGACATTTTCCAAATAGATGTTGTGGACACAGCAAGGGGCGAGCGAAGTACATACCTTTGTGGGTGGTGCTGTGTGTTGCCCTGCTGGGACAGAGTCCATTGTGCATGCACAGAGTGGGGTGATTTGGAAGCTGAGTCCTGCTGTTCTGTCTCTCAGAAGCTTGAACGGAGGCTTTTCACTTGAACCTACTAGAACAGAGAGAGAACTGTTGACAACTGAGAAGGCAGAATATGCCTCTGTGTGTGTGTGTGTGTGTGTGTGTCTCTATGAGTGTGCATGTGTGTATGTGAGTGCAACTTCAGTAAGATGTCAAAAATGCAAAAAAAGTGTGCTTCAATTTGTCATCATTTATTATTCAGAATAGCACCTATTCTGGATTTGCTGTAGAAGATGCCATCCTGCATTTGTCCTTTAACTTTCTCATACATCTAAAAGAAGCTTACTAATTTAAAATGTCTGAGCGTCTATCTACTGTGGTGCCATTCCTCTTTCTTAATGCTCTACTCCACTCCTGTCCACGCATACATGCACATCTGCACACATTCATCCATTTACACTATCTACATCTAAAGAAAGTCCAGAACATTCCAGATTATGATTTTTATAGTGAAGCATTTTTGTTCCAGTACATTGCACCTATGACATGCATTCAAACTGACCTCTAGTCTAACTTCTCGGGTTTATTATTCATTGTTGACCAATTTTAGCAGAGGGCTACACAGTTCCCAAGATGGCTGTCTGTATTACACACAGAGGCATTGTGTGATTGCTGTCACAAATACTTGAAACACAACACTGGAGAGAGCCCACAGAGCAGCCATATCAGACTGGAGCCCAGTGCCACAACAGTGACTCTGCAGCATCTGCGGGGGGCTTTCAGCAGTGCACAGGCTCACATTGAAGCTTAATGTCTCACTACCCCTTGCCCACAGGGCCACAGCAACAGTACCTATCTAGTTCTACTGGTAACATCTTAATTTAATTTCATTAAATCATGTGGTGGAGAATACTAAAATGCAATTCTTTGGCAGACAGCCTGCCAGTAAAAAAAAGAAAAATGAACATTTGGGAACAGTTCTTGGAAGACTTGTGCCGGTAAATAACTGTAGATAAAGTTTCACTGCACTCCTGGAGAAAGCCCCAGGGTGAACATAATCAGGCTCTCAGTGTCTCAAGGTTGAACGTCTCTGCTAACATAACCCTTGACAATGCTCTCAAACAAGGAAGGCCATTTATAAAACAATGGCATGCAAAGTGCTTCAGATATAGGAGCTTGTTAAGAAATAAAAAGCTGCGAAAATAAGTTGATCCACACTTGCCAGCAGTGGCGACATCATGAAGCTCAGTGTATTCTAGTTAGTGTCAATTGACGTCTGACCATGGCCACCCACATGATATACACAAAAGGGACTGGCCTCAGACCAGTTGCCATGGAGACTTGCCAACTCCCCTCAGTCATTTCCCCCAGCAGGTTGCTGTGAATGCTTTAAGGACACTGTGGTCCTCAGACACTGACGACGCATCAGCCAGCGCAGGAGCCGGTGTCTCGGACCCCGTAATAACACACCGCCGTCAGACGGTACGCTTCTATTTTTGAGCCGCGAGTCGTCAGGATCTAGCAGCGTCGACTGGCTTCATATAAAAGCATCGGAGAGCCGCCAGAGAGAGAGAGAGTGCCAGAAGAGTTCCGGCTCGAGCGTGTAAAAGCGGGGATCCCAAAAAAAGAGACATGAATACTGTACGCTCGCTCACTCTCCGCATACATGCCCGTGACACACGACCAGGCACTAGGTATGCCGGCAGCCAGGCAACAGCACAAGTTATAGCTGTCGCATTGTCAGTTCATAACATATCGTGGGGGACGTGGGCAAAAATAACTGCTTGTCAAACTCATGAGGGCTTCTTTCAACTACCAGCGAGCAGGAACAGGTGCTCAACTTTCTCTCTGAAAAGTAATACACGAGGAATCGTCGGGACGTGACAACACTCCCGACGTTGTCTCCAATCACTCCCCGAGGCTGCCTCCCAGAAACATTATCAGGCCGTGCCTGTTTTTAAACCCTCCGAGGGGGAAACCCTGACAGAGAGGAATGGCAGGTATGTGAGGGGGAGCTCTTCATACCGCGTCTCTTTACCGTGACTCTCGCTCTCAGACACGTGGAAGAGTAACGCTGAACCCCCCCCCCCATCAGTTCCACTGCCTCGAGGCTGCACTGTCTACCTCTTGATGGTGTAGTGTGCGGCTGCAAAAGATAAACAGAGCACTGAGTGTCTATTTGGTTTATTCTCATTTAGAAACGTTATATAACAGGTGCTGAGCTTAAACCTTAAATGTCAGACTTAAGTTGCACTGCATTGCATTACAATACAGATATGGCATCTTCAGAGTTATGTCTAAAGCGGTCCTCACAAGGGTACTGTAGGTTAGCCATCAATTATCTGAGCTGTGCCAAGAAGGGATATGACAGAACTGTGGCCCTGTAATCATTGCATGGGCTGAGTGGCTATATTCTGTTACATTATAGCTTATATAAAGTGTGCTTATATGTTTGGTTACTCATTGCTATATTATAGTTTAGGCCTATACAAGTTTGATTATTACATAACATTAGAAATATGCCCCCCCCCCCCCCACCACCACTACCACCACACACACACACACACACACACACACACACACACACACACACACACACACACAAACACACGCATGCACGCATGCACGCACACACACACACACACACTCACACACACACACACACACACACACACACGCACAAACACGTGCACGCACACATACACACGCTCACTCACCCTTATGTTGACCTCTACAGAATGGTCATACATACTTGGTATACGACACTGTGTTCAGAGAATGTGTCACAACAGACCACCCACATTACTATATACACATACACCCATATTACTAGTGGGTGCCAAAACAAAATAGGATAATCCACTTCTTTAAGCAATACGACACTGAAATAGGCTACAACTTAATATTTTAGTCTGGTTTCAGCTTTTTCCACTTTCAATCTTGAAAGGAAAATTCTTTGACAGAAATATAAAGGTTCATTGATTCAACAAGCCCTTTGATCGAGGCTTTGGTTGGGCTATTCATTTTGGGCTATCCAGTTTCATTCTAATGCTCTTGATTGTTATATTGATGTACTTAATGCTACTTTAACAAAATAGTGCCAGATAAATGGATATAATATATATATATTTTGTTTTTATCAGATTTCAGAGGAAAGAAAAATGTAATAACCATCTGGCCCAAACAGACAGACAGACTCAATGCTCAGAATGCTCAATTTATAGTTCCGGGCGATGACTAACCAGTATAGTTCAGAATGACTGTGTTTGTGTCCAAGCCATTTAGCTTTACAGGCGATCGAATCGTCCAAGATATCAAAAAAAAGGGATCCAATACCCAGGGGGAAAAGACTCCTAAATACGTTACAATTTGCCTCGAGTGACACCAGAGAGATTTTGAGAATAATAGACGAAAGGATAAGGGAGAAAAAAATAAGGTGACAGACCATATACAACATGGCAGAGTGAGTCAGAAGGATTATCTCTGAAAAGAAGCAGCAACTCATCCTCAATCATGAGTATATCACATGTGTTATTAAACTGCATCAACCCAAGTGTAGCCTACTCCAACACTACAGTAGGTTGGTATGGAAAATGGCAAATTTTTTAAGTTCAATATGGCAAAAAAGACAAAAAGACCACCATTTTAGGGAGAGAAGGAGAAGCTGAACAGCTACTGCAGTGACAGAGGATGAAAGGCTGTGAACTAGAGGTACAGTCTGGGCTTGACTGCAGTGTGTGTATGTGTGTGTGTGTGTGTGTGTGTGTGTGTGTGTGTGTGTGTGTGTGTGTGTCAGAGAAGAGAGCTGTTGCTGAGGATAGACCCTCGCTCATGCAACAACTGACAGTGAAAATGTCACATCACTATGAACTTCTCTAGCAACATGAACTTGGCTAGCCGACAGGGTGAGAGAGCAGCCACTGTTTCTTTTTGTGAACACTGGCCAAGGCCCGTTGCATTAGGGGACAGTTATCTGCGCATATCTCCCCAAACATGAGCAGACCAATCAGAGATCCTGCTCATATGGTGACATTTGTGTTGCGTCTGTCGCGGAGGTCACAGATGCCATGTGTGATGCTGCATTCACTACTTAATTGAGTCCAACTGATCTAAATGTCAGTGTATGTGGAAAGTCAATATTGCACATGCCTTCAACAAAAGACAAAGGTGCACGTGGCAGAGATGCAATTTATCATCAAATGGAACATCTCCCCAGATACAATATGTAGAATGCTGAAGAATATGTCAAATGTATTTATAGAAAATAATGAATTCTAACCTTCAGTACATTTATCTGTTGCTTGTTTGCTATCCTACCATCTATACTGGTTTAACAGGCACATGATTGTTGTTATTGTGAGGTTAGGTGATTATTGTAGATTATTAAATTATCATATATAGCCATATTTATTGTGTCATGTCTGCACAGCAAGTAATAGCATGGTGACAGTGTCATCTGGATCTGGGGCCCAAACAATTCCCTGCACTCTTTCTGATGACCTCCATTCAACCACAGCAACAAAGAAATGGTCAACAGAAAATCGGTGTGTCCTACATTCACCATCTGTGGCCAGGAACAGCGAGCACCCCCACAGGTGTCTTCAAGGCTGCTTATCTATTCTTCCTGCCAGTTTTCAGGAGACACACTGTCAATCAAGAGGCTGTCGAGATGTATGCAGGTCAGGCTGCACAGTGCTGTGGGTTGTTCAGCTGGCCTGAAACCGGCAGGAGGAAGTGACATAAGTTGGACGGAGGGACTGGTGGGGGCTAATCTGTGGCCTTTCACGACAGGTGAAGCTGTCAGATGTCGAGGGAGAAATCAGCCATGATGATCATGACTTTTGTCATCTCGGCGCTGAACGAGGCTCTGCACGAGGAATGCAGACGGGCCACGGCAGTCCTCAATTTGAAATGGAAAAGTTCAGTAACCGTACACCATAATACTGCATTACTCACATCAGCACTAATGACTACATAGACAATAATATTATTATGTTACAGAATACAATATAAACAGAGTAAAGCTAAATGCAATGTTTATGCGTTGCTTGAATGCACTCATCTTCTACACTTCCACATTGACTAAGTGCAATCAATGCTTGCACACCGGACAATTCCACTTTCGTTACCAACTGAAAAAAAGCCTTGCTACTGATACTGAGCCATGGGAGTTCTGAGCTGGACATAGGAAAGACCAGTCATGGCTATTTTGGCCATGGAGGCTGTTTTTTTTCACAGCACGACAGATAGTTAACACTTGTCCTATATCCGGCGTGTGACGATGCTTCGTCCGCACTCTAAACGTCTGAATATAGAATGTGTGCCAGTGCCACCATGCAGTAAGCCACACAGTCAGACCGCCATGCCCCGGGCACCAAAATAAAGCATGCGGAGACTCTCAGGTGTTAATGAACACTGATGGTTTTGGAAAGTACCAACAGGCTAATTCTAGTCAGATCAGACAGCCTTTTCATATGGACCAAAAAGGTACAGCAGGTCATGACATGTCAGAGCGAAGTCAGAGCCATTGAGCTCAATTTGAATCAAGTTTGTGATGTTAAGTTTCTATGTTGAGATGAATAAAACACAGAAAAAGAAGAAGACACCGGAATTTGAGAATGAGAGCAGAACAGCATTATGCCCAATATTCCAATATGTGGTTTAATGTTCTATTATGTCTTGTTAGGCCACTTTGACATGGAAATAGCCCTACTGCTTCTGTCAGTATGATTTCTGTACTGTGTGTTCCCAAAGACGGACAATATAATGGAAGGCGTCTGGGATAATATCACTACCGATTGCTTGTATGGCGTCACATTTCATGTAAGTCATTGATTAGGGTAGCCTTTGTGTCTTCTGACTCTGAAATTGTCACTATATGATTATCAATACTTTGCCATGATCTCTGTTATGAATTTAAGATTGCAGAAACACACGCTGAAGTGCCTTGAGCCTGTTGTCTGCCTCTCTATTATAACTTCTTCTCTGTGACTGGATCTTGTTTCACTTTGGTATTCTACATTTTTACCTACAGTATGCACTGCAATAAAAAAGAGGAAAAGGTCACCAGATAATAACTATTACAGTGCAGTGGATTTCTTTACATGCACTGTAAAAAGAAGCCAACATATACTGTAACAATATAGTGCATTTGCATGTACTGTAATAAGATAGCTACAATACCGTATATCTCTCAATCCTCAAATGTGATTGGCTCACTCTGTAAGACGTAAAGCCAGAAATGAATTTAGACAACACTAAAAGGTGGCAATAAGAGAGCATAGAAATGGAGGCGGTCATCCAATCTGCACCTATTTTCCCTAAAATCCCTATAGGAGAGTCCTGTTTCAGCTGACTGTCAGTCTTTAGTTGTTGATCTGAGTGGAGCACAGAGGGTCCTAAAAATCTACTTTCAACATCATAAAAGCAAGGCCTCCTAATGGCTCTGCGAGGGTAAAGGCAGGACTGTGCAAGGTAAACATACGGAGTGGTTTTACAGTAATTACTCCAAGGTGAGCCCACTAATTTCCATGTCAGAAAAAAAGAGATGATGGCATAACCATGACATGATGGCATAATCATTTACAGTACAGCCAAACATTTTTGCAGAGTAAGAAGACTTCCACTGGTCAATTTGACTTTTGCATGTAACTGTATGCAAATGCATGTTTAGTATACAAACAGGACACATAAGGCAACTGTCCAGCTGAGGCATTTTAACCATATCACATGAAACTCCAGCCATACCTGCAGTTACAGAGCGAAGCTGTGCGAGAGAGCTGTGAGTGTGTGTGTGTGTGTGTGTGTGTGTGTGTGAGACTGAGACAGAGAGAGAGAGAGAGAGAGAGAGAGAGAGAGAGAGAGAGAGAGAGAGAGAGAGAGAAGAGAGAGAGAGAGAGAGAGAGATACATTTGGGGGTCACCATGCTCTGCCGCTTCCATGCACAGCTCACAGTAAATGGGGAACATTCAAAAGACCAGAAATGAGTGTCTTCCTGGAAAACACACAAACAGCTATGTCTGAGGACTCAGTGTGCCCTAACCTTCTCCTCTCATCGTTCCAGGCCTAATACATTAAGACAGATGCTTTCTTGAAGGGATTAGTGCAGTAATCATTGGATAAGGATATTTGTGTTTTGCTGTATGCCACTGAATTAATTATAGGAGCGTCCCCTGGATTAGGAAAATTGACAGACTGGATAAATTGTAAGTCACCGTTTCTCTGAAGTAGATTATTTGAATGAGCTTTCCTCGTAGATTGAAACATGTCCATGGGGGGAAAAGGCAGGACTGCGCAAGGTAAACATACAGAGTGGTTTTACAGTAATTACTCCAAGGTGAGCCCACTAATTTCCATGTCGGAAAAAAAGACATGATGGCATAACCATGACATGATGGCATAATGTCATCTCAAGTCTCCCAGAAGTTCCGGGAGTCTCCCGCATATTGATAGCGGCTCCCTGATACCCGCAAATTAGATACAATCTAGAGCGAGTGAGCAAGAGCGTGCACGCGAGACAGACTTCAAATCGCGTGTGTCTGAGTGTAGCAGGGACACGACGGAGAGGGTGTGAGAGAGAGAGAGAGAGAGAGAGAGAGAGAGAGAGAGAGAGAGAGATAGAGAGAGAGAGAGAGAGAGAGAGAGAGAGAGGTGGTGTGTGTGTGCCTGTTCATGAAGTGCATGCAAGACAGAGAGCATCCTGATTGGCCTGTTTCACTAAATCAACATATCAGTTTTCAGTGTAGGCAGGCTTATATCTATTTTCTCCCGAACTGAATTAATCAGTTCAGAGTGTCTAGGAACAATGTACTGTACCCTTGTCTCATAACGGTAAAAAATAATGATAGTCTTGCATGCGGCACTGTTAGTAACAGTGACTTTAGCATTGCATATGGCAGGTTAAATGATTGCAAAAGACATGTTGAGTTTAAAAAGTGACACTTCACGTGCATATTATTCAGGCCTATACTAGATGGCTAGTTGCCAAGGCTACATGAGAAGACCAAACTATCAAAATGTATATCCATGTATAAATATAAAATAATATTTATATCTATAGGCCTTCCTTATTTGGTGTACTGGCTAGATATATAAGATAAGATATATATATAAGAGACAATTAATCAACAAAAATGCTGTTCATCTGCATTTCAGTATCTAAGGGTTTTTTGGGGACAGGGGGGGAGATGTCTAGATACCGCAAATTGAACTGTATTAACTAGATGTACCGCATCTACTGTACATAATGTCCCATGACCGTCCTATGAAGTACAGTACTGTCTGTAGCATTTTGCAGCATGTACTATCTAAAGGAAATAAATGCCTTGAGCATATTATGTCAATTACACCACCACCTGGATGAAATGTGGCACACATCTAAACAATGTGCCAGTGAAGCAGTGTTTTTGGTGACCAAATGCTTCTATTCCATGCCTGCTTAGTGGGGTTACGTGTCCATTAAGTCTCCTGTTCTAGTGTTTCCGTATCCCGGATTACTGTCGACCAAAAATCGGTGGGGAAAAAAATGATATGATCACACTGCCCAAGTAGACAGAAGCACATTCCTTTACGGTCCACTGGATACTGCCTTGTAACACTTGGCCATATTGTTAATGCGCTCTTGCCCAGTATGTGACAGCCTGTAAAAGCGAGCACTTTAATTGATAGATGACTTTGAGTTGCGTGTTCACTTGCATTCCTCAGTAAATCAACAGCCTCCGCAGAACACCAAGACACAGGGTGACAAAACAGGACCGAAGTGAGAAAAGAAATACAGAGAGGGAGAGGGAGAAAGAGAGAAAGAGAGAAGGAGAGAGAGAGAGAAAGCTGTCTGCTGTAGATATTCATTAAACGAGTGTTGACAGTGAACCCGACTGATTATAATGAGCATAAATTGGCCTCTGTGTTTTGGCTTCATTACAGAAGCAGCGCGTCTAACAGCCAGGTCACCCCAGTTCACCGGGAACACCGTAAGAGGCTCTCCACAATTAAGCAAACCTTTGCAGCTCCGCATTAAGGCACACAAGACAGAGACGTTCCATTTCTCTTAACCTCCACTGGTGTCTTTAAGTATTAATGTAGTAAAACTTCAGGCTAAGGGAGGGAGGGGATTTGCTTCAGGTCTGCAGCGCTTTCCTCCTTCATCAGCATAATTAGTGACACCAAACTAAGCATGGCCTTAGGGCAAACCATTACGGGCCAAACCACTGGCAGGAGCACAAAACTGTTGGTGTGTGTATCCAGCAAACACACACACACACACACACACACACCAGGGGTGGAAATTAAAATTTGAAAATGTGAAAATCTATCAGCCAATAGCAGATTTCTGGTCAAATTAACCAGCCACTCAATGTTAAAATATGACTTTGTGTCTGAAATCTACCAGCCACTCTCACATTTTACCAGCATTTGGCTGGTGGCTGGTGCTAATTTCCATCCCTGACACACACACACACACATTACAGCAGACTGGTGTTTGGTATACGGAATATGTCATAAAAAAATTCAGTGTTTATCTTTGTGGCCAGTTGTTTTCACGTTTGTCTTTATCTCTCTCACTTTGTATGTCATGTACTGAATGTCACATGTGTCACACACAGTGTTTACGTGTGGGTAGAACGGGGCTCATTGAAGAAAACAGATCTGTAGATGTACAGCATCAAGAGTTCAAGGGACAAATCAGTCAAAATTCCTTCCTTCTAATCAAAAATTGTGTAGCTAGTGTAAACCAGGGCGCGCTCATCACTTTGGCCTTTTTTAAATTAATAAACAATTTATGGTATGGTACATAATTAAAGCCTCTATCGTTCAGGCGTAACTCTGCTCTGTTGGCATGTTAGCATGAGGAACACACACTTGGGGAACTCAAAACAAGGGCAAAAATGACAACCTCAACATTTTCTCCAACAGTAGAGACCCGCAAATGTCTCCTCCGCTGACACGTGCCGTTTTTCTAGTGACCGTAAGTGTGGTGTAAGCATTTGTTGTGATCACTAATTAGCTGCTGTCCTCCGTGTAAATGAATTCTTCACATGCCAATTAAATGCAGATATTCTATATCGTGCATCATTTCTTTTCTAGGAATCAGCCTACTGGTGCCCTGGTATGTTCTCACATTCTCAGTATTTTAACAAGATATTTCTCTTTATATTACTGCGTATTATAATGTTCATCACCGTCTGCTCAGCCCCTCCAATGAGTTACAGGAGCTATAGGAGTGGGAGGAAACAAGAAAAACAAAACTCAGCTCTTTTGTTCCTGTCGAGATTTATTTCTGCCGATTACGGCGAGGAAAAAAAAGCTTGAATTTCCCATCAGAGACAGTTCGAACTTCTATGTGAGTGGCTTAATTAGAACGTAATGTGTTGTCAGCTAAAAGCAGAGGGGAGGTGGCTGATTTGGAGCAGGCTGGAGGGAGGGATGGAGGGAGGGATGGATGGAGGGAGGGGGAGGAGGGCAAACCTCAGGTGAGATCATTAGACGGCGCGCTCCACAGCCCTCGCTGCTCCGGTGATGGAGAACTGCTTCAGCTCCAATCTGGCCTGTAATCGCTCCAATTTGTTAACTAAATGAGTCGTGTCCCACTCGCTCGCTCCGTCCCGGGGGAGGCGTTGGGATTTCTGAAACGCGAATCGATGACGGAAAAAGTCGCCGGCTTCGCCCTCACCGCGTATCAATAACGAGTCGGGCGAGTTGGGTTTTGACAAACCTTTCTGGCGATCAGGAAACAAACCATTGGGTGACTGGTGAAGAGGGGACCCGAGGGAGGAGGGAGCGGGTGCACTAGGAGACTGGACAGACAGTAACAAACTGACCGGCCCTAATTCCCAAAGCCCTCATTTTTACAGTATATCAGTTATAAAAGAAAGAAAAGGCAATGAGTTTTTTCAGAGTGGCCTTTTGCTGAGACAAGGGGTAATTGTTAGAGAATTTAAGATTGAACTAAATGTAAGGCCAAATCATATCCCTGTGTTTGTCTAGCTGTGTAACGCCCATATGCACGCAAACATCCTTTTATGGCTGCAGCTGGACGAAATTGGTGTACTGACTGAGGGCCCTGTTCACCAATATAAGAAGAATTCTGTGTGTCAAAGATTCAAAATCATGGGTCAACAGTAAGACAAGCAAAGTTAACTTTCTCCAAAAATGCTCGAGTATAGCAGAAAGGATGTAGAGACAGTAAAGGAGATAAAACAAGTAATAAAAGACAGGTAACTCAAATTGGTGCTTTTAAAAGAATTTTTTTTGTTTGTGCCTCAGCATTGAAGCATTCCTGTGTCCTCTAGACAGGAGAAAGCCTGTCCTTACACCCCTTTCATGCTCTGTGTGTTTCAAAGACAAAAACACACATGTTTGTTTATATACTGTCTCCCAAATACCGCAGTCATTTTTTTTTCCGAGAAGTTTAAGAGTTCAGTCAGCATGGTGCATTTTAATTGAAGGCTTTCTTTGAGAGAATCACACTGCCACTATGTTATGGGGAAAACAAGATGTTTGCATTCCACCCAGCAGAGACAGGAACAGGTAGGAGACCGACAGGAAGGTCTGAACTGAGAATAACACTCCCAACTCCAGTCCATCTCTAAAAGCCTCCACAGCAAAGTGCTGGAGCCCCTCTGATGTGTAAACAGCTACATTAGCTTCATCATCGGCTAATAGGCCAGGTAGCCCTCTCTCAATTAGAGATGGCTGTGTGGGTAAGTCCGTACTGTCTGACTGTCTGACTAACTGACTGAAAGATTACTAATAAGAGCACTGAGTGAAGTTCCTAATTCTAGTGTTTCAGTGTATTTTCACTGTTCCTCTTCACAGGGGACAGTATGTTCATGTGAACATGACCAATGCCCAGTCCAAAATAAAGGTCCTATTTTCCCTGCTCCCTGCAGCAGTGCCATGCTGCATTACATCCAGGGCCCAAATGAGGGCCTGGAGGTGTTCAATAAATCCATGCGTCAATGGCCTTTGGCTAATTACAGCAATTACTATCACCTCTTGTTATTTCTCTTTCCAATGCGTGCTTCGAGAATTTGTTGCATTTGGTGCCTGGCTTTCTCTCTCTCTCTCTCTCTCTCTCTTTCTCTCTCTCTCATGACTCATGAATGCATTTAAAATCATAATGATTCGTCTTTCTTTCTCTCTTTCTCTCGTACGCACAGTCACACATGCAAATCTTTTTTTGCCTTTTCTCCAATTTACTAATGCTGAGTGGAGGTGTAGTCTAAGTACTGTAGAATAAAACACATAAATTGCTTTGCATATCTAATCCCTACAATTACATCAAATCAAACAAAATTGTTCAATTACGCTTTACATAAACAATATAATAATATACGTATTTTGAAAGAAATAAAAAATCTGCAAAATCATTTTCATTGAGCTACAGTATTTACCATAAATGTATAGGGTCTGTAAAATTCATCCAATTTCTTTTATAACCGTTCAATTTAACTATGTACTGTAGTGTATTCTTCAAATTATCCTTAATACCCTTCAATAATGATATGTTGTCGGTGTTGAATGAGTGTATAATGAGTGAATGCACTTCATGCTGAATACTCTGTACTGTCTGGGCTATCAACTTGCAGACGCAGGCCTGGGCCAGCAAATAGTCTAGTCTAATGGAACTGAAATAAATCCCTGCAAGACATTATTTTGTCTCATTTCTACATCATGACAATTGACACCAGCTACACAAATTGTATTCCTATTTTCATCAATTTCCATCCATATTTTAAAGCCTGTTTTCTTCCATGCTCAAGTTTTTACTTTGGAATTCATGTCAGATCTCAGCCAAAAGACCTTGATTACAGTAGCTATCATTTCATTTTATTGTTGTCCAAAGTAATATGAGTAACAAGCAAATTCAATAACTTCTCTCTCTCTCTCTCTCTCTCTCTCTCACACACACACACACACACACACACACACACACACACACACACACACACACACACACACACACACACACACACACACACACACACACACACACACACACACACACACACACACACACACACACACACACACACAGTCATTTTTGTGCCAGGCTATTTATATCACCGTATCATCCTGTATCTCTTTGTCTGTGCGTGGCAACACTTGTTTCTGCTCATTATCAGTCAAATGGCCTGTGAAGGGTCATTAGCCAGCACGCGGTGCACTTAATGCAAATAAACATTTTGAATAATAGCATTTATTTATTTATTTATTTTTTATTTGTGAACATATTAAGGATGCCATTTTGAAAGCATGCCAGCGCCCAATTACCCGGAACAGAAAATGACGGAAGAACCGCGATGACAGGGATAAGACAGCCATTCAAAAAGAAAGCAGTGACAAGAGAGACGGAGAGCACTGCAAGGTAGCCCTGCAGAAGGCACTTGACAGCTTTAAAGGGAAACTCCGTGGTGACAACAACCTAAGGTCTATTTTTGGATGATAACAAGAGTAATTTTCCTTTGGGGACCAAAATGACATCAATCGGTAACGTTTTAAGTAAGGCCAGAATATGCATTTACAACTGAAAAGCATATAGAAAAAAGCACATTAAGTCTCTCTCTTTGGCCTCTGACTGGATATGCTCCCTGCTATCTTAATTCAATGATCACAATGTATATCCCCAACCATCCACAACGGTCCTCTGATGAGCGTCTGTGATAAGTTTTGGGTCTTTCAAGAGGGCTCTTAAGGCATATCTGTTCAACATGCACTTAGTTTATTAAGTCTTTCTTTTGCGTTAGGGTTGTACATTATGGTATTTAGTTATTTTCCTTATTTGAATTGACATTGTTGTTTATTGCTCTTCTCTTTAATGTAGTTTTACCCATTTTTAAATAGTTTACTGTTAAATGTAACTATTGTATTGTTGTTATTTCTAAGTCGCTTTGGACAAAAGTGTCTGCTAAAAACACTAAGCATAACCATGACCATAATCATATGGCTCTTTTAAAGTTTCCCTTCAAACAGGACTTTTTCATTCCCATAATTGCTCTTCTGTGTGTCTGGAGCTGTACACTCCAGTTAAAGCAAGATCTCGTAAGTAGGCATCTTAAGACCATAACCAGCATTTCAAACACTATTGACAAGAGTCCGTTTCCACATAAAATGGAGAAGCAATATGGACCACTTTAACGAAACCTTAGAGAGATGCTGCAATACGCAATCGCAAACAAATAAGTGGCAAACTGTTAGCGCATTCTGGGAAGAGAGACATGCTCTGTGTCTTACACTGAATGACTGATGATGAAATGTCTGCAAATTGTTTCTTTGGCTTTCTAAATTTATGTATGTCTGAAACGTGTTAGCTTCATGAATTTTTCATTTGGAGTCATTAACGCAATGTTTGGTTGTTACGTTTAATCTAAAAACAATTACCAAGCGGCTAGCAGATAATGAATTCTGCTTTACTCCGGGGAGAGGACAGGCCTTATTTTTATCTCTGTGCTCACAGTTCGCAGTGCCCACAGGAAAGGTTAGCCCAGAGAGCCTCTGAACTCAAATACCAGCAGCCCTTCAAAGGGTCTGGGCTCTGCTCTGGTCTCTGATAAGGTTTGAGGTGAATATCACACCACAGTTCCTTAACTTTCATAGACAGAGACCAGAGGGGACGGAGATATCGCATCCATGTTATTTTCCTCATCATTGCACCCTTCTCTTTGACGATTAGTTGGGCACCCAGTGGTATGCTATAAGAAAGAAAATAGCAATTTTACTCCCAAGAAGGGGTTAGCGGACGGGAGCTAATTCTACCACGATGACTACTATGGGTAACCCTCTTCGGATAACCAGCACTCCCTGCACAGAGATTAGAGAAGATCAGAGGGAAATCTGTTTTCGGAAACAGAAATCAGCAGCTTCCATTAAACAAATGAGACTTTTTTTCCGGTTGTGTGCAAAACAGAGGCCATTTTTTTGTTTGTTCCAGGAGACCACAAGGCAAATTTGCAATTATAAAATATTTTTTATTCAAAGGAACAAAGGCAGGACGGGGCCAATCGAGCCGCTTCATTAGGTTTCTGTGTGCGCCTCCTGTCAGAATCAGTGTAGCATTAGTCCGGCAGCGGCTCTCCAATCAGTGGCGAGGCTTTAAAGGCCTGACAGATGGCAAAATGGAGTAGCTTTTTTTTAAAGCTGCCTAATTGAACGTATCTGTACTCCTGGACAGGTCAGGCAGCTGCAAAGCAGGGCCAATCTGAACTCAATTTAACACAGGGGAATGAAAGCAGGCATTGCAGCAAATTGCACAGATCAAATAACAATGTGGATTCATAAACCCATATTTCCCCTGGAAAAAAAACAATAAAAAACAAACATTTACAACAACACATTTAATCTAATATCTCATATCAAGTATGCGCTCGCCTGAAATTACCACTCAAGTCTGCGTTATGTGCAGAGAACTTTTCCGCAAGTGTAGTTCTTAGAATCCGACCTCCGCTCCACATTCACTGTGGCCACGTGGCAAAAGAATAGAATAGACTCGAGATGACTGCTGTGTGCGTCGTCTCCCGACTCCTGTGCTGGTACTGAAATAATATAATTTGAGAGGTGATTATAATGCAGTGGCCAGCCCCCGTCCAAACCCCCCCGACGCCACAAGCCAGAGAGTCTGCCCGCCCTGCCCGCTCGCCCACCCGCCCACCCGCCCAGGAGATGAGGGAACGGCGAGGCGAAGGGAGGAGGATGGAGACGAAAGAGAGCAAAGGAGGGAAGGAGCGAGGGAGCGAGGGACTGAAGCAAGCGGAGGAGAGTGGGGGTAAATTAAGCATGCTAACACACACTTTCCTCCATTCCACTCGCTCTCCCCCAGGCTCTTCAACTCCTCCAGCAATTACACTCTCACATTAAGAGTCTTACATCGGCATTCAGGACATTAAAATACACTCACTCAGACACAGACACACACACACACACACACACACACACACACACACACACACACATGTGCACACATACACACACAAATACGTCTGACTGATTCAGGGTGATGTTTTATGCAATACTTGGTCACATGGCATTGGCTGTTACCTGGGAAGGGACTTGTGGAAGATTTAAAAGGTCAGAGGTGAGAGTGGCAGTGAAGGAACTCCTTCACTCACTTCCAACAACATAGAAGCAGCTAAGAGCTACCAAACTTTGTCTATTTGTTTCCTAAATTACTTTTAAAGTATATGCCGTAATTTCCTGCGTTAGCTGTATTTCATTACACCGCTTTTCAGAATGCTGCAGAAAGTTCCATTCACATGAATGGGCCTTCCCAACGTTCGGAGGTCAGTTAAATCTATAATGACCACTGCAAAGTATATAATGACCACTGTCAACGGCAACAGGTTTCGTGCTTTTGAATCACGCCTTTCATATCAATCCGCAACAAATCCGTTCGCTTACTGCAATGGAATGTCATTGAAAGTGAAACTCTAAGTGAAGCTAGCAAGACGTTGCTACGCAACACATGCAACTGTAAAGTTCTATCTGTGTGGCGAAGATAGAACTCTGCTTCGCATCGGGGTCCGGTTTGTCCTGTTGGTACTTATTTTCCTGATAATGACCAGCATTCTATACATTACCCCTTACATGTATAAGCCACAGGACAAAACGATGTGCCATATCTACGGACTCCGTGTCTTACCTCATAGCTGAAGAAATTTTGCAAAGTCAATGTATAAGCCGCGGCTAATAGTTGGGAAATTACGGCGTATGTAAACCTGCCTTCAGTTACAGTAGTAAACAATTCAGTGTGTAAATCTGCCTTTATTTACCATAAATAAACAAATATGTTTGTAAAGATATCTTCCTTTACAGTAAATAAACAATTCTGTGTGTAAATCTGCCTCCATTCACAGAAAATAAACAACTCAGCGTTATCCTGAGATACATGAGAGTAAAAACTTGCCTTGTTACAAAACATTTAGAGATTTTATTTGATTAAATATCTTTGCCTTTCCAACCTTAATAGGATGTTTTGTAATTTTTGTTGCCATTACCTTTTATAAAGAAAATCAATGGGACTTTATATGTGTGTATGTGTGTGTGTGTGTGTGTGAGAGTGTGTGTGTGTGTGTGTGTGTGTGTGTGTGTGTGTGTGTGTGTGTGTGTGGTGTGTGGTGTGTGTGTGCGTGATGGGGGGGTACAATGTGAATTGCACTGTACCTCTCTTCAGCACAAATGGCACTGGTAGGAGTAAATAGGTAATGATGTATTCAGTCTTGCAAGGGGAAACTAATAGAGCGAAGCAGGGAGCAGGGAGATTTAGGTATTAGTAACTGTTAAAGAAGGCCAATCTCAGTGGGCCTGTGGGTATAAATCCATGAATGAACACTAATTAGAACATATTCAAGACTAAGTCAAAGTCATTAACCCCTCAGAGCGGAGTCAGGGACACACACACACTCAGGAAGAACTAAGTATAGGGGTTTATTTCAATTGACTAGCCATTTTTATCTACAGACAAATGAGGCAGGGGAGAGAAGTTGGGAAAACATTCATACTGTAGAAGAGAAAGCTAAATACAAAAGTCTGGTTGACTTTCAAAACCACAAATCAGCCTAAAGATTGTGTTATCCTGGGCCAAAATA
Organism: Sardina pilchardus; assembly: GCF_963854185.1. NCBI lineage: Eukaryota > Metazoa > Chordata > Actinopteri > Clupeiformes > Clupeidae > Sardina > Sardina pilchardus. Next base: position 29,488,948 of record NC_085004.1, on the reverse strand, counting down.
TTCAGCTATACGAGCTATTAAAAGTCTAAAGGTGTACATGTAAATGAAGCCTAACCATCCCCAGGCATACCACAGAGCAGAGTGAAATGGGAGTCTGACCTGCCAAACATTTGCCAACATTCAGTTCAGTGGCAGATCAAGCCTCGAGGTCAAAGCACGTAGAAAGATTAATTGCCTCCATCAACATAATTTATTCATTACCAGCATGAGCAACTGTGGTGCTGTTTATCAGTTTATATTTTCAAAAAAGCTTCACTGATCCATATGCTTGTAAGAACCAACACAATGTCTGAACAACATTTCAAACGTGCCACTGTTGAATTCTGTATTAATGTTTCCAATGATATCTGAATGATGCACAGTATTCCAGTACTACCAAATGAAATGAAGCACAAACATGCACCTAAGAAAATATATTCAGCACACCACCGCCTTACTCTATTTCTGTTGTCAGTTCTTCTGAATGTGTTTCATACGCAGTAACGTTTCTGTGCTGGCTAAATTCCTGCGTTTCCTTATTCTGATTCCAAGCACAATTTGACTTTACCAGTGACATGCTCTGCATGTGGAGCCAGCCGTTTAAAAACACACACAATTTAAGAAATGTTGCTCGATAATGTCAGCTCCAACACACATAGATATAATTACGGTTTTCACAAGGTAATATTGTACACAATATACTGTATATCGAACAACTCTCATGCTACGTACTGGACCTGAGCTGCAAGAGAGTGAGACCTGTTAGAGTGGCTAAAGGAATTGTTTAAGACTCATCAACAGTATGTTCCTCCACAGACTAGCACCACGGGCTTCCAAGGACACGACTGCCTCAACACTGTATCGTATACAAAGACCACACACAGTCTGGTCCATTAGGTGGACGTGTGTGGCTATCAAGAGGCGAGCGCAGGCACAAATGCACCCTTACTTATGAAGGCCATAGAGACCAGTCCTGTGTCATTAGTAGTCGGGGCGGATTGCAGCTCAAGGGCAAAAGGATGGGAGCATGCATTAGGTTTCAGTCGGGAGAGGATGCTCCCATTCTAAATTGTATTTGTGACACTGTAGCACTTTCATATTGAAAATGTCATAAATAAAACAAACCGGTACACGGGAAATATTCAATACCCCTTCACATCCACCTTCAAGTGAAAGGTAAAGCAAGAACGAAGTAACAGAGAGAGGGAGAGGGAAGGAGAAGGGGAGAGAGGGGTGAACCCTGAGGTGAGGACATGGAGAAGAGATGAGAGGAGAGGAGAAGAGAAGAGAAAAGAGGAGAGGAGCAAATACTGTAAGACGAAGATACAGATCATCGGTATGATGAGGGAGATGGAGATTTAAGAGCATGCATGATAGTGGCGCTTAAAAAGTGATTTTCTAAGTGTTAGTTCTAACACTTGCGTCTGACGGCTCTCATTTCTCTTTATAACTCCAGCTGTAATTCAGACAGGCGAAGGGGTGAGAAAACAGTGACAGGCACCATCTGCTGGTGAGACCAAACACTCCCTCTCTCTCTCTCTCTCTCTCTCTCTCTCTCTCTCTGTCTCTGTCTCTCTCTCTCACACACACACACACACAGAATTACTTCAACCTCTTCTATCTCACTAAATGATTCTCAGACAGCTTACACACTGTTATCTGGTAACAACGCAGCACCTCCCAACAGGACATATCATGCATATGACCGTACAATGAGAGCAGAGGAGAGTTCTACGTAAACAAACACACCGGGCGATGTGAACAGGAATCAGATTACACACACTGTTGCAGACCGATGGAAATGGAACTACAAACGGAGCTGGCCTGTCCGTTCCTGCTCATCCTCATGCGACTAAATGACCTTAGTGAAAACCACAGGGGGCAAACTAGATAACCCTTCTACACACAGGCCTTGACACCACTGGCAATAACAGCTGCCGTGTCAAACATTACTCTCCCGAAATAACCGCACCTGCCTGGTGCCTCCTGCCTGGCGGAGGAGCAGAGAGGAGATCATTTAATTACAGAGGGCAGCCTCCTCCTATGCACACTACAAAGGAGACACATCTGAAACAATATTCACAGTGTGTGGTATATGAAAATACACACGTGCACTTGGCTTTCATTAGAGCATGCACACACTTGTGTTCAGGTGGAAAGAACAAGAAGTGAGATAAAAAAAAGAGTCTTCTTACAATCAGTCAGATAGGGGATGTGTAATTGCATGCCTGTGTGTGTGTGTGTGTGTGTGTGTGTGTGTGTGTGTGTGAGTGTGTGTGAACAAGAGAGGATATGACAATGTGCCAGAAATAACATAGATCTGCCAGACAATCTGAGTAAAGTCTCATTTTTACAAAGTGATAATGAGATTCACACAGGGAGTCTTGGATATGAGATATATGTAAATACAGATTCAAATAACAGCTTATTAAATATGACAAGTTTTGTACATGTCTAACAGCCCAACAAATTAGCATGAGTTTGTATCTGTGTGTGTGTGTGTGTGTGTGTGTGTGTGTGTGTGTGTGTCTCTAAAAAAGAGTCTTCTTACAATGAGTCAGATAGGGGATATGTAATTGCATGTCTGTGTGTGTGTGTGTGTGTGTGTGTGTGTGTGTGTGTGTGTGTGTGTGTGTGTGTGTGTCTGTGTCTATGTCTGTGTCTGTGTGTGTTTTGCATGCACACTCTTCATGGCTGAAACTGCATCACGCAACATTATGTGAGTGAAAGAGTGTGTGTATGTATGTATCTGTGTGTGTGTGTGTGTGTGTGTGTGTGTGTGTGTGTGTGTGTGTGTGTGTGTGTGAGAGAGAGAGAGAGAGAGAGAGAGACTGTGTGTCAGTTTGTCAGCATACAGCTTCTCCTTTGTGCATACACACTCAGCCTCTGACATCTATCATGTAGTAGGTGGCAATTACTATGTACATTTCACAGAACAACACAGTGGCAGGATGAAAGAGTGAAGGGACACAAAGGAGGGGAGAGACAAAGTGAAAGGAAGAGAGAGAATGAGAGGGAGAGAAATAGAAAGAGAGAGATGCAGAGAAAGAGGGGGGGAGAGAGAGAGATGAGAGGAAGATGGAGAGAAAGCGAGAGACAAAGAGAGTGAGAAAGAGAAAGAGAGAGAGATGAGAATGAGAGGGAGAGAAAAAGAGATGCAAAAAGAGAGGGAGATAGAGAGAGAGAAGAGGGAGAAAGAGAGAAAGTGTGTGAGAGAAAGTGAGGGAGAACGAGTGTGTGTGTGAGAGAGAGAGAGAGCAGACGGAGGGATGGATGTGCCTCTCGGCGTTTCATCTTAATTACGTGTGGAGTGTTGCCACCCACGCCTTTCAGCTGAAAAACATAAATCAGCAGGAACCGCACACACATGCATGTGCAGCGTGCAGACACACAGGCACACACACACACACACACACACACACACACACACACACACACACACACACACACTGTATAGCACACACTCACACACACAGAAATGCAAACATACCATATCAATCACATATGGAATAAAAATCAGAACGTCAATATGAGCTAAAGACCAAGTAGATGTAACAAAACACAAGGAACATGTTTCCCTGTCCCACACAAGGAAAGACTGATGATAGAGATCCATGGTTGGCATCATGAGCAATTAAACATCTATGCCGAGTGATGAATACACCACCCTAGTATCCCCTAGAAACTGCTGTCCTCATTCATAAGTTCATAAGTTTCACACTCAGTTGCTCACAGGCTCCACATACAGTAGGTGGAACATGCTGGTGGACATGATCATTTCTAGTCACCGTATTAAAATATCAAGGTACCCTTAAGGTGCTTACTGTGTTGATAAAGGGGAGAACTGTTTGCTGTTGGCCTATTCTGGCCTCAGGGGTCTGGACCCCAAGACTCATCTATGCCTCCACCCGTTAGCTCAGTAGTGCACCATCTCACTCAAAGGTGATGTCCACCAACGCCTCTCAGGTCTCCTAGACCTAGAGCACAGGGACAGCAGCATCCTTCAAGGGCCTGGAGGTCAAATATTCTGGGTGTGTATGGAGGGGTGCTTGTGTTGTATCGTTCAATGGGATTTGGAGTCTTCCTGGTGGTTGTGGCAAAGAGAATCTGTGTTCCTCTCTAAATTCGATTATGTTAGAACTAATTGCTATGTGGCTTGTGGGAAGCCCTGCTCCAGACTATGCTCTGAGAGCTTGGTGTTCATTTCACATGCATGGTTTCTGAAAATGCTGTTTAGTACTCAACTCAAACAGCAGCCATCCCCCATGGCTTGGAGGTCTGGCTACCTGATTAGGGTCCAAATGCAAGTGTGGTGATGATGAACTTATTCAAACGTTTAAAGTGTCTGGTGGATGGTGGATGGAATGTGTAGCATTGGTAACCTTGACAGTAATTCATGCTAAGCTGGTAAACCTGTACTTCAGTCACGGACTAGCCTCGGCAAACTCTGGCAAAATGTGATACTCCATAATACATAAAAGAACAGAGAGTATCGGTGGATAACCGCATGAATCCATTGATTCTGCTTGAGCTTTCCTCTTCTTACCTCTCCTTTTCTCCCTCTTGCCTTTTTTCCCCTCTCTTTCTCTGTCCCTCATCTATCATTCACTTCCAGCATATTTCATTTCTAAATAACACTGCTGAAACATGAGGAATCACGCTGGCCTACAATTCAGAGTCACGGCTGAGCGTCTCTGAATGCAGCCCTCTCGCTCCCTCTAAATGCAGGGCTGCCAGCAGCTAATGGAGCCCACACTGTTCCATTATATCACAAAGTGACCAATGGCCTGACAAACCAGCAAATGAGATGATTCAAACTAAAAGGTTAAGACATCACACGCAGTGTTTAAAAGCCTTAATATGCGCACGAGCATTTGATGCAAAATGGAAGCCAAACAAGGACATGGTATTTATCTAAAGCCACTTCCTAACCAATTACACCCCAAAAAAACAAATCTGCTTGCGCAAAGTTTCTTTGGCCCAGGCAACTTTCCTTACTATCCATCACCTAGGTGACAGGGGATAAAATTGAGTTTGTCCGGGCCTGGAGAAACAAGCGGGCCTTCTTTTCTGATCTGCTCAACACAAATGTGGGGGTCCTGGACGAGGCCTGTCAGGTGCAGCAGGGAGCCTGAACCGCTGCAGAGACGCTGATGGAGACTGGCATGTTAATGAGACAGCCCCCGCACTTATACGCATGGTGAGCGGGACAGGTCTGCTGCGAGTATTTGGCCCGCTTAGCTGGAGACTGACACAGAGAGAGGCCGCTTAAGTGTGTGTGTGTGTGTGTGTGTGTGTGTGTGTATGTGTGTGTGTGTGTGTGTGTGGGTGTGTGTGTGTGTGTGCGTGTGTGTGTGTGTGTGTATCCTCGAGAGAACAGGACGTTTAGAGAGATTGCCCATCCCATGTGTAAAAGGGTAATGCTTTGGTTGCCGACTCTCTTGCTGTCAGAGTGAGGCGTGTGTTTTCACAGGACGCTTAAGTCCATCTCAGTCCCTTTCCTGGTGACTTTGTCCCTTTATACCTTTATATACCGCACCAGTGCATAATGTTAAAGGAACACTTCACTGTTTTTTTCATATTAAACTACGTCATTCCTAGCCTAGAAATCTAGACGCCCCTAGCGGCAGCAAATGTAATTTGGCTGGCGGGGCAGTCTAGGCACAATCCATTGAGGCAGGGAGCTGAGAACCCCCAGCACCAGCGGGCCAATCACAGGGCTTAACATAATGGTGACTGACATGCGACCAGAAGTTGCGACGGTAACGCATCCTGTTATTTGAAAACAAGAAGATGATTCGTTTAGCGTTGTCCTATTGCGTGGAGAGGGAAGGTTACGCATCCTGCTGCTACTTGAAAACAAGAAGATGATTCGTTTAGCGTTATCCTATTGCGGGGAGGGAATTTGAAAGACAACTGTTTATCCCACCCCTCCGATTGAGCCCTGTCTACGGTGAGTGTCCAGACCCTACATCTTAATGTGGGTCTGGCTCGTCAGGCTACGTCATTCCCTTAACTAAGACGAGTTGATATATACCTCTCACGTTTCAATACGTGCACTCACTGGCTCTGGTGCGCGGCGCAACTTTGATAGCACTTAGCTAGCCCAGTTCATTCATTAGGATCCAAACAGAGATGAAGTTAGAAGCGACCAAACACCATGTTTTCCCTATTAAAATACAGTTACACCAGTAGTCACACAGCCAAGTATGGTGAGACAAAAAAAATCAGGGTGCATTTGGATTTGTGTTTCACAAGTTAACAAAAGACTTCTACTGGCCACACAGAGGCCATGGTTATTATGGGCAAATATGCCCAAGGCGCGTGCACGCACACACACACACACACACACACACACACACACACACGTACACACACACACACACACACACACACACACACACACACACACACACACACACACACACACACACACACACACACACACACACACACACACACACACACACACACACACACACACACACACACACACACACACACACACACACACACACACACACTGACCCTGCATTAAAATAGCTCTCCATTACCTTCCATTAGGCTAAATCTCACAATCTGAGGGTAAGGGGCCGGGCACCCTCTGTTCAAAATCTGTGAAGCTCCCTGAGGGCTGCCTGTGTGATTACCTCCAGACTCTGCTCACTGCACACAACACACACCACCAGCGGAGATCACAACCTGAAGACACACTCTGAACACAAAAAACACCACCACCGGAGATCACAACCTGAAGACACACTCTGCACACAACAGACACCACCACCGGAGATCACAACCTGAAGACACACTCTGCACACAACACACACCACCACCGGAGATCACAACCTGAAGACACACTCTGCACACAACACACACCACCAGCGGAGATCACAACCTGAAGACACACGCTCAGGGGTGAAGGATTAGACTGGGCTCACATTTACATGTACATGGACTGATATTGGAGATATTAACAGGGGAAACATTTCACATAATAATATGGATGAGCCAACTTTTGAGATGCTGACCGAGCATCTGTAAATGTATAAAAGTGACAGAACTTTCATATGTATGGCCAAACGGAAATGGGTAAAGGAAGGATCAAAATGAAGGATCGGTAGGCTAAGGCACAATCCATGGGATTCAAAAGACAAAAAGCATCACCAAGATCCAAGTACAATCCATGACAAGTGAAAGCCAGTCACTATGTTCCAAATGTAATGTCTAAAACTCAATCGATTCTGACTGGCTTTCAGCTTTTTGTTGTTCTTAAAATGCTTTGAACGTGCTTCACGTTATTACCACTAGTGTGCAGTGTGGGCATTGTCATTAATATCAACTAGACCAGTGCTTAAAACTGTTGCTTTTGCCGATATCGTTGTAGTTAGTCTTCCTGATGTGAACGGCCCTTAACGCTGTGGTTTACAGCGACGCACAGCCTCTTTCTGATGGCTGACAGATAAACAGAAATGTTATAACAACAAACAGAAAGGACGTGCGATGCGGGGCAGAAAACGAACAGGCCGCCATTCTCAGCACCTCTCAGCACACTGTCACCATCACTCTACTGCTGTCATAAAGTCCAGCCCCCTCCTGCCATTAACTCATTTCCACACGCTGAGGAAACCTCTTTGTCCAAAAATCACCAGCACACATTATATTGTTGAACAAAGAAAACGCCAGAGGAGAAGAAACATCACCCCAGTCACTCTTTAAAAGTTAATCAGCTCCTGAGCAGCTTCCCAGCAGCCCTTTAATGATGTTCTACAGTGCTTTACTTCTCTCTCTCTCTCTCTCTCTCTCTCTCGCGCCGGTTTTTACTGAGAGGGTAAATCTTTCTGTCTTGGCTGATTCAGAGATGACTCTTGCACTCACTCCATCATTACTCTCCAGCTCCATCTTTGGCTGCCTTTCTCATGTTTGCACCAACTCAATTACTGACCAGAGGCCGAAAGCCTGCTTTGGGCAGTGTTCTGTTAAAACCTTCTCTACACTTCCTCCATAGTTTCATTGTTGTCTGTAAACTGTCCAGTTAATTTGTCAAAAATTTGGAATGATATTATATCATATTATAAACCTGACTATAAATTATTGTTGAAATCATTACTAATTATTCATGAATTACCATTATCAAATTGACTTACGCGATCTTCATGACATCCTTCACGGGTGGCAAAGTCAGACCAGGCAGATAGATGAGTCTCCGAGAAATCGAGTTTTTAAAGACAAGCCCTCCCCTTTCAACTAGGCCTCCTGTCTTCCTTCCTCTCCTCCAACATCTGGTGGAGCAGGTGCTCTGCAGTCCTCTCCACTAATTGGAAGCTGGAGGAAAAATAGGGTGGGATAGCTATTAAAACTCAGGACTGAGGTCAGCAACAACAAGAATGCACTCACCAGGAGAGCCAATTTAAGGAGATCTCGCTTCTTTACCACAGGTCTCCGGCCTTTGAATGTCAATGAGGA
>NC_085004.1:29335377-29480303 GCF_963854185.1 Sardina pilchardus | reverse complement strand
TGTCATTTCCAGACTGTCATTTCCAGAATGTCACTATTTTCAGTGGCAACTTCCATGACAAGACTCTATTGAAGAGGCCTGCTACCGATATTCACCTCATAATACCAGCACCACTGTCTCTCATAATGACCGAACAGCAGTGTCATACTTTACGTAGCTTTTCGAAGACCCATTATGTTTTGTGGCAGAATCAGGGAAGTAATTGACAATATCTGAGTTTACACAGCTATAGTAAAGTTTATTGATTCCTGAGCATCCGCTTTAAAAAGGAACATTATACCCAATTACAGAGCACTCATTGCTGCAGGTTAAGTGCTTCTGTGTGGTATAGCGCCTTTACGTGGGCTGGCTACGTCTTTGTTCCTGACCCGGCCGAAAATGTCACGGCAAGTGAACAAACCACACTGTTTTCAGTGACACTTTGATTAATAACAACAAAGGGTCAGACCTCCAGCTCACAAAGAGGCCAATTCTGTTATACGCTGTCACACCTCCTGATGTTTGCCTCAACACAAGCGCCAGCTAAGACGGACTTCACCTCAGTGGAGCAGAGTGGAGCTGTTCACCAGCAGAAGGGCTGGCCCCGGGGGAGGGGGAGGGCTCAGTCTCTTCCAAGGCTACCGGTGCTGGGTCTCTTATTGCTTGAGAACATGTTGAAGTCTGTGCCAACTTCTCGCAAAAAGACCGAAGCAGGCTCCACTGACCTTGGGCCCAGGAGTGACTAGAGGTAACATCACACAAAGAGAACAAAGTTCTAGCTTCAGTGTTGGCCAAATTAACACAAAGTTGTTTTAGGTTACTTGGTTGCTTTCACTATCTGCATGGTCACAAATTAATTGTCTACTATTGATTATACAACAGTTGTTATTGATTAAAGAAAAACAAACAAAACTAAAGGCGCAAATACAACACAAGTTCTCTTCTTTCTTTGATTTTTTTTTTTTTTTTTTTAAGTATGCTGGCAGCAAGGTTTTTCTAGCTTAAGTTTTGTTTTCCACACATTTTATGGTTTATTGTTACTGAGAATTAATTACATATTTAATCATCTTTTTAAAAATCATTTCTTGCATATGAACCAGAAAAATGCTGGGGCACAATTTTGCTGATCAAAGCATTATTATTGTTATGGGTACATTGTGCATTGTTATAATGGGTACACTGTGTGTACATTTTCTCATTCACAAGATATTATAAATATTATAATGATGAATTCTATTAATTTGGCCAGCAATGTAGTATTTCCAACTACAGTGGCAAATTCATCTTGTTCATTATTTGATCATCCTGCGACAGAATAATCAACACATCATCACACAAGCCAGTTCCTCCCCGAGGTTAAGTCATCAAATCTGTTGAATGAATTAACTATTAAGGGACTCAAATCTAAAGGCAGTGGATGACAGAGACATCTTTTTGCCCATGTAAAACACAATCTCACATTTCCAGCATTTTACACTGCCAAACACAATTTGAGTCCCTTCTCCCCTCTGCTGACTGAGACTTGATGAATTCTGAATAAATGTTAATATCATAATTGCTAAGTAGTGTATGCTGCCTGCATGCTGAAAAGAAAGCTAATCTTTGACAAGTATCAGAAGAAACACACAGGTGTTTGTGAAGTCTATTATCATCACCCCTGCAAGGAGTAATTATTAGAAAAATGTGGAAAGGCATACTCACATAAACAAGCGAGCGCGCGCGCGCGCACACACACACACACACACACACACACGTCTTTGTACAGACATACACACAAACAATGTACACAGGTTTATACAGACACAAACTCACACGCATGGGCACACACTCAAACACACACGCACATGCATGCAGGAACACACAGAAAAAACATTTTTAAAATCTAGATGAACAGCACAGCAAAGCATGTAAGCGCGAACACACACACACACGCGCACACACACACACACACACACACACACACACACACACACACACACACACACACACACACACACACACACACACACACACACACACACACACACATAGGTGTAAAAGTTAGGCTTTGTTCAATCTGTTCCTCTTTTGAGCCAGACTTGTAGACTTTTGACTAATTATGCTCCCCTGGCCTCTTGATCTCTTGGGCTGTAGCAGTACTCAAAAGATAAACAAGTTCTCTCTGTAACATAATTATTCATTTCACCCTACTTGATTAATTTCTGTACCCACCACTGCCTTGCCTATAATATCACTCGTAAGCATGTGTGTGTGTGAATATCTTCTGAAGTGCTGAGAAAGAAAGAGAGAGAGAGAGAGAGAGAGAGAGAGAAAGAGCGAAATGTTAATAGGATAAATCATTCAGACACTTCTGACTGGTAACTTGATTGAGCTTCAACTTCAGGTGATGAATGGAAGAATAGCCATTATCATATGAGAGGGGTTTGTGGTTTTTAGGCTTGAATGTTGAAAATATTCCTGCCTACCCCTAATATCCCGACTATTTGCCGCGGCTTATACATTGATTTTGCAAAATTTATTCCGCTGAGGTTAATAGAGGGGGGCAGTTAATATGGTGTTAATATGGTTTTGTTTCTTTTAACTTGCAACTTCTTTTAACAGTGTCCTGCGGCTTATACAACACTGGGTCCAAAAGTATAACTGCACCACATTGTGACCAACATTAACTCTGTGGCTGTACAATTCCTGACATGCATCACATAACGTTGCCACTGTCTGGAATTATGAGGCGGAGCTGCAAATAACAAAATCGGAAACTATTTGGAGCAAAGTTACTCCATGTGAAAATGTGGATAAATGAATGAGCACTGTGTTCAGCTCCTTCAGGACTTTGTCATTTATATGCAGGCTCTTAAAATAATGCCTCTTGGCAATCGTTTCTAGATCATGGATGGGCCTGATTTACTGAGATTCCAAATAAAGAGTACTATTCTTTAGAATGTTCAGTTTACAACATTCTCGTCACACCGTTGCAACGGTTCCAGCCTCGCAACAATAGCATTAACCAGGCTAGACAGGTCAACACAGTGACACAGAAGACACCAGTGTTAAAAGTTGCTTAATGTACCACATCAATGTTCATACAGCTGATCTGGGTAAAATGTTGATCCGTGCCAACAGAGGGAAATATCAAGTAATGTGTCAGTAAGGTAGTCTCAAATCTAAAGTAGGGCTCAGACCAAAGATTCACAACGAGATGAGCTGTGATGTTCTAAAACCTTGCAACTGCAACTAAACATGTTGAATGCTTTGTGACAGTAACGGTTTTGTCTGGTTGCGGGTCTTTGGTGTGAACTGGGCCCATATGAACAAAGATTCCTCTTTTCAGCAGTACTATGGGCTTTGGCCTACATCTCTCTTCAACAGAGTCTCAATCTGGCCAAGCTCAACATACCTGAAACAAATCAAATAAACTACCGGTATATGCAAGTATAGTAAAGTAAGTATTTCTATCTCCCTTTAGAGCTTCTGAAAGTATTTTTGACGACAAAAACATCACATTGTTATTTTTAAATGAATATTCAGCCCTGTGTTCCCTTGAGGTTAGCATGGCTCAAACTGAAACTATATTCAAATTCATACAGGTGGGTGTTCAGGAATTTCAATGTTTTCAGCCTAATTAAACATGTTCATGAGCTAAATTAAATAATAATATTCATTTTCACAAGCAGTATTCAGAATTTTATTATGCATTGCATGCCTTTTACTTTTATTCAGAGTTCAAGTGGGTTTAAGACACTACTTAATAGGTGGAAAGTGGAAGGCGAAAGTTTACTGCTAGTGTGTAGAATGTATGCCAATTCAGCATTAGTTTATTCTATCAGGACAATGTTGTCATGAGGCACCTGAAGGTGACTGACATAATTATAGTCATACAACTAGTCCATTTCCAATCTAATTACCGGTATCATGCTCATAGGAATATAAAATAGAGTAAATTACGGGTAGAATGTTTTGTGGGGCAATTGTCTTAAGCTTTCCCTAAGAACATCCAAAAAAAATAGTGTGTAATGAGATTAGTCAATTAATTACATCCACACAATGAATGCCTGATATCTGGATTGAAAGGAAAAGTAGGAGTCTGTCTGGTGTTGTCAAACTATAAATGAAGTTGTTTCTCTTATCCCCAGCTTTCTGAATGGTCTTCTATGCCCGAGCCATCTCTCTGCAGCCAGTCCCAGCTGCAGGTGTGCTGGCTTTCATTACAGCCAGATTGGCCAGGTATGTGTGCACAGCCTCTTTCATTAACGTGAGATTGGTTTCTCGGACACACCACGTCACACACGCGCGCGCAGCATGGCTGGAGGTTGGAATGCATGTCTGTGGCTGTCCTAAAGATGTGACACGCTTTTCCATCTCAATTTCCCATGTGAAATAGAATCAGCAGCAGATCAACAAACATCTCTATGGGCACAGAATGTCAGTCAGAGGAGAAAGCCAAAGCCACCCAGAACTAGGAGCTAGACAGAGAGAGAGAGCGGCCCAAGCTTTGCATTCAACTCCCTAAAGTGAGTCTGCAGGGCATCCAGGCCACGGAAGAGTGGTGGAACCACTTTAGCACTGCCTGTATGCACAGGAGGAGATCAGATAGTGTTTTAACAGAACTCTCGTAGATGCAGAGATGGATTTAGAATAGATTGAAGCCATTTTCTACAGCCATGAATATTTATGATTCCACATATTTAGACTGTACTTAATTATTTAGTGTAAGACATACAATTAGGATTGCTGTCCATCAGAGTCCTCCCGGGTGAACTGGGTGACATCATGTTTTTTTGGTCTTGGGTCATTTTGGGTCTCTCACCATCTGAATGCAAATTAAAGTAATAACAAGATGTAAATACTTTTACATCCATACAATGAATTGGAAACTTGTTGCAAGGCCATTGAAAACATGTTAAAAAGTCATCCATTATCTAACTATAGCAATCATTTACACAGCCAAAGTAATGTATTATTAATAATAGCCAAACAACTAAGAACATAACATTTAAGGCAGTGTGTGGCTGTGCACAACCAAGTGTGTGTGTGCGTGTGTGTGTGTGTGTGTGTGTGTAGGGGAGCATCACAATATACTGATGCTCAGATAGCTGCTGTGCCGGATCTTTCTATTGATCGTGAAGTCAAGATTTAAGCCGCAGGAGACTCAAAACCAGTTGTCTTAGTTAAAATAAAATAAAAAGACGACCATCAACTGGTTTAATTAAGTGTCAATGGAGACTGAGGAAGATGAGAGCTGACAAGACGACAGAGATGTCAGAACAGAGACAGAAAGACAGGAAGCTAGACCGTAAGATAAAGTCTACTTCTCCCCAATCTATCCATGAGGCTAGATATGGCTAAAGGATACTTTCCTCCTATCTCATAACCATCAGTCATGTCTGACAGATGACCCTAAACCAAGTGCTTGTGGGACTAAAATGTCATCAACCTGCTGTCTTGAATCACAGACTTTATCCTTCATCTTTAAATCTGCAAGCCCCAGGCAAACAGATCAACTCCCTAGCGACACCCCCTTTCTTTTGGCACAAAGTGGGCCTCTGCTTTCAGAAATGGCCTCCTCCTGCAATCTCAAAATGCATTATCTGTATTTATCCCTTGAAAGCTTTCCATGAGTTCTGCATGGAAAGAGAGAGAAAAAATCATAGGCTACTTAAAAAAGGATCAATCAAGAAGCTCATGGGATTGTGAGGAACACAAACATTTTAAAAGTTTTAATCCTTTGTAATCTTCCTCAACCTTATCAGATTTGTGTGTGCATGCCTGCCATTCAGACCAGGGAGGCCGTTTCATTATCATTGGTACTTGGTGAAATGAGAAATGAGAAAGTTATATGAGTATATGACACACAAGAACAGCCATGCTTGTTGCATCCAATCCACATATTAGGCCCATGCTAATTTGATTAAGAACAAACTATCACAACAAACTAACCAATTAAAAACAAATTGGTCACATTGGAGAACCTTTCTTATTTCTTAATTCACCTATTGTAACAAACCTCGTCTGTATCCCCATCCCATGTCTCTCTTGCCATGCAGTATCGAGTGGAAGTTCATCAGAAGAAAAGATGGTCAGTTTTAATGCAAGTTTTAAAGGTTGATCAGTTCTTTAGGTGCTTGTTAGAATAATCGAAAGAATATATTTTTTTAATTTTTTTTTTTTTTTAAAAAGAATATGATTTTGAGATAAATTTCAACAGTAGGCTATATGGATCTTTCTAGAATTTCCATAACCTCCCCATTGCCCAGTTCAAGTATTGGCCCTTACAAAATGAAAACATGACAGTCATCTGTCATTCACACTCGGGCCCTTTTAGATATTCTCTTCATCTTCTTGCTTTGCCTCTGTCCTATTGTTCGCTAACATTTGTGAAGTAGGCCTAGGTCTAACACCCTTCTAATCCATTGCCAAATAGAAATTCAGAATCCAACAGCAGCTCGCTTATAATAGAGAGAGTACATGACAAGCCAGTTGAGCCTAAATACTTTTGCCAAAAGACCACATTGTCCAAAAATTCAATAGTTTTGGACAGGATCGCTGACCTAGCTGACACTTCAAGGTCAACTCCAGTGGAAACCGCTCATTAATTAGGCGTGCTTACACAGTGCGTGATTGCACAGTGGTGCTATGTCAAGACTAAAGAACCCAAAACGGCAAAAATGCTGTTTTGAAGTTACTTACAGATCATATGCAGGAAATGCAATGCGTTGGACTGAAGAAAAAACTCAAATACAATATTTTGGACACGTATAGTAGCCTAAGGTTTTGTTGTCCCGTTCTGCAGTTATTAATTGTAGCAGCAGCAGGGCAGGTGCAATGAAGATTTGAGCATAGGCCGCCGCCTATGTAACATAGGCCTAATGCTATGTGCATGCACATAACCTTCATAACAATCCCATATTTCTGTCTTGTTCATTTAACCGTTTAGTGTTGTAAACAAAACTTACTGAATTCTGTAGTGGAGCTATTCTCCAATTGCCTCCCAAAGGTGCCTCCACAGTTTGTTCATGAGGATGGCATGAGTTCTCCGACGGCTCACAGTACCTCTAGTGGTGAGACATCAAAATACATCAGTGTATCATACAGGAAGTATTTCTAGAGTCGCAGGAAGCGAATATTATTCTCACGGAAGTATATTCGCTGTTGCTGAATTTCGTGTGTGTGTGTGTGTTTTAAAAAGTACATTCTACCATGATTATAGAATAAGAAAGTAAATTGTTACCAACATGTCTAAACTTTATATGGACAAATTGATTCGTCTTTATGGACGTTACCAACAATATGTCACCCAGAACCCTGGCGCCACTGCAAAACTGGAAAGTACAGTTCGAACACTGTCCTACCTTATTGCAGGTTAGTGAGAAGAAAGAAGTTTTGAAGTGAAAGTAACATTGCGTTTCGATTTACATTGCGCTTGTTGGCTTTGCGTCTTTGTCTTTGCAAAGAATGCATGGTTAGAGGACTACTTTATACCAGTGCATAATGGAGATATTTGCTCATAACTTAAAGCATCTTGAAGTAGTATGGCCTAGCAAGAATGGGAAATAATTCATTTCAGGGTTCACAGTGTAGAGTTGTGGGTTCTGGAATGAGTGATCTGATTTTAAACCGGACTTTGTCATTGCAGGGCGGTTTGCAGACTCCCATGAGATATCGGAGTTGGGTAAGATCATGTGCTATTTTGCAAGGATTCAGTTGTGTGTTGCAAACGAGCGTGATTATCTGAATTGCATACTGGTCACATTAGATTGCATTGATGTAGCTATTGCTAACATGCTATAAATCAAAGTTAGTATAATTAATGCCACCCTATTTGTTTTCCTGATCGTTCCAGTGTACTCAGCATCCAACCTCTTAGTTCTACTGAATGATGGAATTCTTAGAAAGGGACTCTGCCGAAATTTGCCTATGGTGAGTTGGTAGTTGAAGTTCAACAGTGTCTGCTAGTCTTACCAGCTTACTAATTTTAGGATATTAGTAGGCTAGTAAGCTACAGTAGGATGGTTTGGAAATGGATAACATACTCAATCTCATTCAGACTACATGTAGAAAAGAATCCCTGAAATTCTTTAAACTGCAGTGGTTACCAAAGTGGCACAGGCTGTTTCATATTGAACACTGGTTTCCATGAGTCATCTTTATTATATTATATGAGGGTTTATTCCTCAAGCGATATGTATAGAAGCATTAAGAAAATGTGCAAAATGCTTGAAATAAAGTATCAAGCCTAGTGAAGCATTAGGAAACATCATGTGAAACACGTGAACTCATTTCATATTTAATTTTACTATGGATGTTTGCCTAACAAATGTATCATACCGCTTCAGTCCCTGTCTCAGCAAAGGCTTCTGACGTGGCTGTCAGTACTTGAGTATGTAGAGGTCTTCACTGAGATGGGAGCGTCCAAACTGTGGGGAGAAGGGGGGCGCTGGCTGGTCATTGCTCTCATTCAGATTGCCAAGTAAGGACACTTTGCAATGAAAGCAACATGTCACAACAGTGTTTGTCTGCTGTGAAAAGCTAGGCCTACACATCTATTAATATGTTCATATCTGTTCATATCATAGCTTTTACCTCCCTGTATTTCAGATCTATCTTACGCGTCCTGTTGCTGTTCTGGTATAAATCAGGAATACAAACGTCACCCCCTATTATTCCCTTGGACAGAGATTCAGACTTGTGCAAAAGAGGTCGGTAGACTAACAGGACTGTTTTTTGTTGTTGTTGTTGTTGTTGTTGTTGTTGTTGTTGTTGTTGTTGTTTTTTACTTAATTGGCTGCTATCTTTGGAAATACATTGTACTGCTACAGTGACCTATATCATCAACGTTCATTCATAGAGGAAGACAAAGAGGACTGTGGGAATGATCAGTTCCACGTGGGTCAGCGCACTGGGAGGGTGATCCGAACACTAAGTACGAGTAAGACGTCATTCCCATTGAGTCTGACTTCAGCAATTACAGTTCATTCATTTTCCTTCACCAAAACATCTACACTTTTTAACTTATTTCAACTGTGTCAGTTTTCTCTGACATTTGTTTTCTGGTGAAAAAAATAATGGTTCCCTTTGCCTTCCCTTCTCATTCCCTCAGCACCACCCATGCATGCTCGTGTATGGGGAGCTCCACAGAAAGAGTGGATGAACAACCAGGTGTCAGAGGACCTGCAGCCCAGTCCCACCCCTCTGGGTCTGCAGGAGACTATAGCAGAGGCCCTGTACATTGGACGGCCACTAGTGCACTGTATCCTGCCCTGCCAGAGCTAGCCAAACAGCTATTAAAGAGAAACTATGCAGGATTGGCGATTTCATCCCCGGTTTCGGTTTCGTTTTTTCGTTTTCGCTCGATTTATGCTTGCATATTTCTCTGCAGAGCTTCCCCGACAGCTGTAGCGTGTATACATATACATATATCGGCTATATAAATTGCAAGTGTGGTTCTTCTTGTTCCTTACGCGTCTCAGCCTTCCAGATGTAAACAAGGAGCGATCGTCTCCTGAACAAACTGCAAGGTTGCAATAGCGGGTAGGGACACTGGGGGCGGGAGGAAATATTACTGTTTTCGATAAAACGGGTCAGTCAAGCAAAACAAAGATTTCTAAGTGATTTTATGACTATGAAAAAGTTGCATAGGGTCTCTTTAACAGCTGCTTTCAATGAAAGTTGCAGTCATGCTTCCCTTTGTGGCTGAGAGTGTGTGTTGGTCTTATGTATCCTCTGTGTGTGATGTGTTGTAAGATTCCTGTTGGTCCTTAATGCTGTTTGTCTCAGTGCTCTGCCTGGGAGCGTGTGGCAGACGCTCGTGGAAACCGTGGGTCATCTCCGGAATTCTAGAGATAACCAGGTGAGATTATGTGTCTTTTTTTCCCCCCGCATATCTTTTAACAACACTGATTTTGTACTAATGGCTGAACTGTCTGTACAGTTATAGTTTATTAAATGAGATGAAGACATTGAACCGGAGGGAACGGGCGGAGCTGAGAAGAAGAGCCTTTCTCCTGCTCTATTACTTACTGCGCTCGCCATTCTATGACAAATACTCAGAGTAAGTACACATGCTGCACATCATAGATCGTTTGGAGCACTGGCCGTGTTATTATGTAGCCCTTTTCCCTTGTGTTGCAGACATGCCATGTGAATGCCATAAGTTCTATATAAATTGCTAGTTGTATTATCAGTCCAAGTAGCGAAGCTGATGCATCTCCATCTTCATTCTATTTCATCTTATTGTCACTGTTCTTCTTAGTAAAAGTGGTAATGGTAGTGTATGATAAGCATTCTGCTATTTTACAGGACGAAGATTTTATTTTTGCTGCGATTTCTGACGGATAATATTCCCGGAGTGGGCCTGATTGCACGTAAGTAAGACATCGCTCTGCAGAAAGAGATACAATTCCATGTGTTCAGCTGCTTCTCAACTGTGTCTTGTTTGTCCCCCTGTACAGGGCCTCTGATGGAATACCTTCCTGTTTGGCAGAAGATCTACTTCTACAACTGGGGCTGAAGTAGTGAAGATGAAGGCTCACTCACACATGGACTGAGAATGCCCTGAGCAGATTGCTGCTGAGACACACAAGGTCTCTCTCTAATCACCACACAGTTCCTGTGCCAGATCATCGTTGATTTCATTCTCTTTGGACTCTCCAATGAGTGTAGGATGTACAGTAGGCGTTGGCTTTTTGAAAGCCCCTGTGTGGTGATAATTAAAGCATACACATTCTTCTTTTATGTGTTTGTTTGGTATCACATAGGGTGATAACATTTGCTTCTGATTTAATTATGTTTTTTAAACTGTTAAACTGTTAAACCAGTGCAAAATGTGAATGTATTTTGTAATTGTCCTGCAAGAGATTTACCTACAAAAAAAAAAAATCACAATAATGGACAATGCATTAAAAATTCTGAATCATTATACTCAATAAAATAGCTAATTCTTACTAAATCTTGCATTTTAATTAGCCTAGCTAATGATTCTGTTCACTCCCTCTGGATTCATTTGCTTCACAACATCTCCAAAATATGTGTCTATTTGTATTGCCCTGAATGATGACTCCAATATTCCACATGTATTATTGTTCTCCCATGTAAATATGAAATAAATAGCCAATCACTGTAACATCGTGGGGAGGGAAGTTTATGTAAAGGGCGGCAGTCTGGGAGGTTCATTTATATTTACTGAAATAATGAAAAATCCCATAATGAACCTCAGGTTGTCACGCTTCATGGTCAACGCACCAGATCTTCTATAAACAAAATGACACATTTCACTATTTAAACATTATCTAGCCTCCAGAAACGGCATCTGCGACTTAAGTTTACAATCATGTACAGGAATGCATGGTTGTGTATCAATTTGCGCGGAAGTGGTGTGTGCCTTTAAGTTGTTTTCTTATCCCGAAAAGTCAGCCATTTTTCTACGGGAATGTTGTCATAAGACATGCTGTTCAAGTGTTTGTCAAATATTTGTGGTGAATAACCAACAATTCTGAGGTTTGAATTTTGCCACTCATAATGCTATTATAGCGATTGCATGCTTGTTGTTTGCTGATTTGCTACATTTGTGTTGGAAATATGAATTCTGATACTTTTCACTGTTAAAGTTCACGTTCAATCCAGCGGAAATATGGTATAACTTTATTGCGTTCATGTACGTGCCCTTCCTTCAGACATGTTTTTCTAGCTGCTTCGCGAATTTCTGTAGCTTATTTTTTTATTCTTCGTTTTTATTTATTGGAACTGTTTCTGTATTCAGTGATGGATAAAAAAAATAGTGCATTATTTGAAACTGTAGCCTATAGTTAGTTAGTTTGTATCTTATATTGTATCTTCTCTGTAATAGTAACAAGTTACATTTCCGTTTTTGCTTTGTCCTGCCTAAAACCTCTTAGCTCATGCTTAGTGCATGCTAAAGTCCAGTAAACAGCAGCTAACTTGTTGGTTTAGGTCTCCATTAGTTGCCTACAGTAGGCCTATATTTGTTTTAGCATATCAGAATGAGAAATTCTGTCCTGTTTTTAGCCTGCGTTAGCATAGGCGTATTATTATGAAGGCGCGTTTAACCAAAGCCATTTTTATCAATAACAATAAACATGTATTATGTAGACCCCGTTATAGAGTGAAGATGAGTGAAGATGTATTTGAAGTTCCAGAAGGGAATGAGTACCGTTATTTGGTACAGGAAGAGGGAGAAGAGGAGATCCAGTACTGCAGAAGGCAATATGTCAGCCCTTTCCTTGTAGTCTCACGAAGATGCATGTTCCTGATCATACTTGGTGTTGGCTGTCTGCTCACTTTGGCTGGCTACCTAGCATATGTGGCCCAGACCCTACCCCCAGGCCTGGTGGAGGTGACTACAGAGTGCGGATGCCTGCGTGGACGCTGGAAGGATGAGGTGTACTCTTTTAAAGGCATCCCATATGCAGCACCACCAACTGGCAAAAGGCGCTGGCAACCGCCAGCTGATCTCAAAGAGGAGGGCCTGTGTTGGAGTGGGGTCCGAGACGCCACCCGTTTCCGTAGCATGTGTGCACAGGTGAGGCCCCTTAACAAGGCAGGTAAGGTGATGGGCCAAGAGGACTGCCTCCACTTGAGTGTGTGGACACCCAGCCTCACGCCACCTGCCCCTCTGCCTGTCATGGTGTGGATTCACGGTGGATACCTGCACATGCTTAGTGGGCAGGAGAAAGGCTACTCTCCCACAGAGGAGCTGACCGCCCGGACGCAAGCCGTCTATGTGAGTCTGAACTACAGACTCAATGCATTTGGCTTCATGGCCCTTGAGATGCTCAGAGATGGCTCCCCCTACAACACTTCGGGTTAGTCACTTGTGATGCCTGTCCACAACTATCCGAGTTGCAGACTGTAATCGAACAGTCACACAAAAATTCTTATCACTCTGCCTCTTTGGAGGAAAGTGTCCTCTAACCTTTACATTCATGCTCCTATCTAACAAAGATCATTTCTAGCCTGTACAGACTTGAAACAACTGTCAATCACCAGGCTAAATCATGTGAAATATCAAGACAATCTGACAGAAAATGTATATATAAATCTGATAAGGGCTTCTTTTAGTCTTCCCAGACACTCTCTTTTTTTTTATCAGCATCTCATGTCTCTGACAACGTTTTTGTGTGTTCTGTTCTGACAGTGCTTTCTTCCTGGTGTTACAGGGAACTACGGCTTCATGGACCAGATTGCAGCGCTGAAGTGGGTTCAAAGAAACATTCATGTGTTTGGAGGAGACCCAGGGAAAGTCACCATATTTGGCCAAAGCTCAGGTGAAAAACATGACAGATTTGTGACAGGATTTTTGAGACAGTAGGCCTATACAAACAGCAAAATAATATACACTTAACAATTACATTGCATGACGTAAATGTTAACGTGTCTTCAATATTATTAATAATGACAAATATCTTACCATCCTGGCTGTTCTGTTGCCGTGGTGATAGGTGGTACGTCTGTATGGGCTCTTATGGTGTCTCCGTTGGCAAAGGGACTCTTCCATCGCGCCATTGACATGAGTGGCTCATATGTGTTTAATGCCTCACTGGAGTCAGCAGAAAAGGACAACCTGGAGTTCTTGAGGAGGACAAGATGCAAAGATGCAGGCTGTCTGAGAGGATTATCAATAAGCGAGGTTCTCAAGGTATGGTATGGAAGTTCACAATTTAAAGATGACACAGAATGGATGAACAGAGTAGCCTATCACACTCTGTTCTCTGATGTTTACATAGAAGGAATGTGTCTTTGTGCTGTTAAAAAAATGCTCAGGTGCTATTTTATGCAAAACTATTTGTATTCATCAAAGCTAAAGAAAATACGGTTTCCCATTCTATGTCTTGCTTTAAAGCAGTCCATCTCACAAATATTTATCTGGTTAGAATGACTTGGGAACTTAGCATCTCAAAATCAGGCCATTTTTCTCAAGATATGAAGAGCTGTGGTCAAATTAGAATAATTGTCAGAGTTTGTCTAGAGTAACTCACCTGCTAAGCAGATCTCTTGCGATTTTAAAATATTTCACATTTTCCACTAGGTATTGAAAATACTAAATACTAAGTCTGAAGTATACACATGACATATTAGAAACAAATTTGAAAGAGAATATGAGTCAACATCTGAGCTAAGGAGTCAAATAGTGTGACAGATGAGACTGAGCAAAGCTGAAATGTTGGGGCTGAAATGTACGGCTTCATGGACCAGATTGCAGCGCTGAAGTGGGTTCAAAGAAACATTCATGTGTTTGGAGGAGACCCAGGGAAAGTCACCATATTTGCGTGCGTGCATGCATAAAATGGAACTGGAAAGATTTACCCACATATTAGCTAAAATGTAAAAACAAAGAAAATCCTGGTATCTCCTAAATATTAATATTATTTTATGTATTTGTATATGAATATTTGAAATGAATACATTATCTATTTATTACGAGATTATTACTATTACGAGTAAACGGGATAACAGATAAATAATGCACCTCATGCACCTCTTGTGACTTTTTCTCGTAGGCTATTCCATGGCAGGAGTACCCATCTTGGGCAGCTGACGAGCTAGGAGATCTTCCAGTCAAAGAAACTTTCATTGGTCCAGTGGCAGTTGTGGATGGTCATGTCATAACTGCCCCTCCATTCGAGATTTGGGAGAGTGGCAGTGGCTTCAATGATGTTCCATTTTTGGTTGGAACTACCGAGCAGGAGACAGATTTCTAGTATGTTTACAGTAACTTCTTTCATTTGCAGTTTACCGTCAGGCTTTTCTGAAAGATACTGATAACACTGTTGTCTCATTCAACACAGTCCTCCCTATCTGAACATGAGTGTGTGGACCTGGGAAGATTACAGGTGGCATGTAACTCGTAAGTGCTCTACTACCTACACTGTGTGCTGTCTGATCTTCATTATACTGTGACCTTCCAGCAGTTTTATGCACTCCTCATTGACATCAGTGTTTGTAAGGTTCATTTTTAAAGCTCAAATCAAACTTCATTCAGTACCCAAGTATCCATGCCTGTGTGTGTGTGTGTATGTGTGTGTGTGTGTGTGTGTGCGTGCGTGCGTGCGTGCGTGCGTGCGTGCGTGCGTGCGTGCGTGTTGATGTTTCTATAGAGAAACTGACCCCATTTGGAGCCAACATCACTGCCCAGGCCCTGGATATGTACCCCAGCTCCGCCCCCTGCCCCACCTCAGACCGCTGTCCTGAAAGGCTCTACACCACCATGACATCAGACATGAGGGTCACCTGTCCTAACAACGACCTTGCCAAGAGAGCTGCAGGTTAGTGGCAGTCAGTGACCACAAAATGTAAAATGACTATTAAGATACTGATTTAAATGGTGATTATCATGACTTGATGTGACTAAGTTAAAATATACTGTATGTCATATACTCAAATACACTAAAATGATCATGAACAGAAGACTCATAACTCAGTTAATCGATCCATAATTCTTTGGGTTTGCAGGCGCACTGAAAAGTCCTGTGTATCGCTACCTGGTGACGTACACGCCATCAAAAGAGGCCAACATTTCTGGTTTTCCCTTCAAAGCTCGGTTCTCTTTTCACCTGTTAGACAGTTTTGCATTTTTTGGAGGACTGAAAGATGCCCTTGGAGTCCTGGATGCATCAGACATAGCCTTCCAAGAAGTGGTTACTAAGTATTTCCTTCATTTTGCCAGAGAGGGTAAGCCAGGTGTCATAGTAAAATATGTTAATTTAATCTTATGGGAAAATCTAAACATTACAATGCAATATCTTTAAATAATAATAATAAAAATAACAGCACATATGCCTGAAGTAGATATTTAGAGCATAGATGTTATTTTTAAAACTTCCTATCTCAACCCTTAGGGAAAATGCCCGAGGAGTGGACAGAGTATCCCTTAGGCACTGGTCTGCTGGACCGAACCTTCTCTGTGGCTCAGGATCCTTCTGCTGACCACTGCAAATTTTGGGAGCAGAATGGCTTCTATCCTTACGCATGGATCAACTGATTGGATCCACATTTCTGAAGAACAATCACCTTTTTTTTTTCACCACTGTAATATGCTGTGAGAAAGTCAGTTAGGAGGAAGTTATAATGAATGTGTCTGAGCACATTTGAGAGTATGGGAATTGTTTGTTTGCACTATGAAGAAGATTGAGAAGTGATGCTTTGAAACATTAATATATATAAAGATCATGAAGGGATTA
Organism: Sardina pilchardus; assembly: GCF_963854185.1. NCBI lineage: Eukaryota > Metazoa > Chordata > Actinopteri > Clupeiformes > Clupeidae > Sardina > Sardina pilchardus. The sequence continues at coordinate 29,464,134 of NC_085004.1, read as the reverse complement.
TTCGCACTGAGTATCTTTATGTCTGTGGTCATAGTTTAAATGAAAACCAAGTTGTCTGTGATAGTGTAGTAGGTATGTTTTAATTTAGACCATTTGCTTTTAAAACCAATCTTGTGTATTTTAAGGAACCCCCGATTGGACTAAGTGTCAATTCGATTTATGTGAAATTCTGAAATATATGTAAATATGTTTATAATGATGCTTTGTTTGCTGTGCACTTTGTATACCAGTTGATGAAAGGGACTTACGTTCTTGGAGTAGAATGTAATCAAAGCACCGTGCCTCTCGCTGACACCACACCAACACCAGTCTCCTCTCAGGGCTGCCCTCTTACTCTGTACATTAAAGGTGAAATGAAGACATGTAAAGAAGCTCTAGCCTCCCTTTCAGCAAGAAAGAGGGAGGATGAAAGGTTTCCACTGAAGAGTAGAGAGCCATGAGAGAGTTGACTTGGTATTAGCATGTAGTTGACTTTCAAATCAAAGTAGCTCCTATTTCTGTCCATTCTTCCTCTCGGTGGTGAAGAGGTCAGAGCTGGCTTATCTTAAGCAACTGTTGAATAGCAGTACCACTTTAATATTGTGCTCATTATTTTTCTACTATTCAGTGCTTTGTATTTTTATATCACTTTGCTGTGTTAAGCTACCATGGATTTTTTTTATCACTCACATGTATAATGCTATACTCAGGTTACCAACAAATACGTGAAATTCTGTGGAGAAGGATTTTAAACTTTATTGACACAAATTTGGTTAAGTCTGTTTTGAGCACTTACAATAAATATTTAAAATCTTTAAAGGGCAGTCTGGAATTGTCACTTTGTTTTTAATCTGGGGGGTAAACAGACAGGCAGGTCTGTCTGGAACATTTGGGAGACATTTAAAATATAAACACTTTACTTCCTTCCCCATGACAATCAGGCAGAATCCAAAAGAAAAATATATATTAGTTGAAAGCAAAGAATAAAAACACCTTTCAGTTTGAAAGCAGTAATCATTTTACATGCATAAAATGATCAGAGGACTTTTTTTGCCACATGGTTTTATATTCTTCTCTTAAAACAGTTCTTGTAAAATGTGTGTGCTTGCTTGATGCAGAAAATGTCAACCCAGGGCTTTGCACTAGTTAATAATTCAGTCTGCATTATTCTTTCACTCGTCTTTAAAACCTGTGTGGGTTTGAGTGTGTACGGAAGATGAGTTGCTCCGAGAAACAGAATTACAGTTGATGAATAAAAATACAAAGTGTTGCGGTCCAGGCAGAATGAGTGTGTTTGCCATGACAATGCAGATTATCTCCAGAACACGAGCTCTCCATCAGACTAAAGTCTCATGTCTTTCACCCCACTTCTCACCACACTTATCCCCGCAGTGAGTGAGAGGACACTCTGGACCAACACCACAATACTCCCCTTACTAAGAAGGAAGGGGGAAAGACAAACACTAAGTACATTTTCAAAAAGAAAATTATAAGTCAACACTAGCAGATTCTCCCCAGATCTTGTCCATTCAATGACAATCAGTTCAACAGCCAGCCATCAGGAAGATGTCATATTGCATATAAATTACTGACCTGCCCAATGAAGATCACTGTAAATCCATCATTGCAACTGGTCACTTACCAAGATCACCCATGTACTATTTAATATTCAGGCATTTTAGTCAGTCGTATTATTGAAATGGAAGACTGACAAACAGAAAATACAGTGGAAAACCTATAAATATGTTTACAAAAAAAAGTGGATTGCTGTTCCCTTTCCTAGTGAGGCATACTGTAGCACTGCTCTGTCCATTAACAACATGATACCGTTTTAAAATATACCATGAGAACATGGCTCTGCTAAACAAAGGGCTTGGTTATACCTTTCTTACAGAATACATAAAAAAAAAAGAGGAAAAAAAATCAAACAATGTTTGAAATAGAGACCAAAAATAAGAAACGTGGGGCATAAGCCTTAAGAGTACGCGGTTTGGAAAACCATAAGTTCCCCACCTTACAGTGCTTCCTGCTGAAAAAAAAAAAAAAGTCTCTGAGCGAGAGAAAAGAAAATACTGTCTGTATGTCTGTTAATGTCTACAGAGGTCAGGACAGGCGGACTGAGGAGTCAATATAGCCATCGTCCCGTGCCTAGTACTCTTTAATGTCTCTGGCTCTTTTTCCCTCCGTCTGAATGGACACATGAGATTCGTCAGTCAGCATTGTGGGGCTTTCAGCAGAAGCTTTCTCTCTCCTCTCAGTAGGATCCGTAACGATCCTGTAATTCAAAACAAAACAAAAAAACAAAAGTTTGAGGCTTGAACGTCATTTCAACAGCTGTATGACATTCCACAAAGGACATCCTCCTGTGTCCATTACTGGTGTCCGCTTTAATGTCAAGAACCCTTACCATTACAGTAGAAAACAGAATAAAATAAAAACGGAATAATTATAATAAAAGCAACTCCTATTATACAAAATAACAATGATCAACGATCGTGTCTCACCTGTATGGTGTTCATGACTCCATTTGCCAGAACAGCCATCTTTCCAGCAACTGTTTTAACACCCTGTTTAAACTGAGCGATGTCAGGTCCAGAGGGGAGCACACTGTCATAGCCTGCTGCACCTGCCGACCACACACACACACACACACACACACACACACACCACACACACACCACACACACACACACACACCACACACACACACACACACCACACACACACCACACGCACCACACACACCACACACACCACACACACACCACACGTACGTTAGTCCTGTGGGAATCACTGTGCTACATAGAGGGCTACACAAAGCCCATGAATCTCGACGTTGGCAACATGCTCACCGCCAGGTGGGTGGCTACTCCCGTCCCCAAACAGCTCCGCCGAGCTGATGGATGTGCTCGAGGACATGCCCTCCAGCCGTGTCTTCACCTCATACTGGGAGACAAGAGTCCACACATTAGGAAAAGTAAACCACCTTCAGCTCTCAGCAGGGCTGAGGTTTATTGTCTCTCAGCGACAAATGTGTTGGGACAAACCTCGGCGCTGGCCTCCCGTCCAAAGAACATGTCCGAGGAGATGGCCTTGGCGTTGGCGAACTTCTGCCGAGCCTCGCTGGACTCTGCCACTGGGGCCGCCGCCTCAGGCTTTCGTCGACTGGGCAACCTGGGAACAAGGCCAAAGCTAGATAATAAGATCTCACTGGCTTTCAAGTATCACAAACCTTACTGTTGCGCACGCAACACCAAGATTTGCTTTCCCCCCTCACACACACACAGATCACAAAATCTACTCTTGTCATACCAAGCAGAGGATCAAAGTGTGAATGAGTAGGCTCACTCGACATGTCAAGTCGAATGCAAACAGAAACGTAAATTGCGTCATATGCAGTGCATGCTGGTTAGACGTGTTGTTCGACTTGAAGAAATGTTGTGATCATGTCACAAAAATGCGATCATGTCACGTCATTCAAAAGGGATGAAGACATATGAAGACGCCTGCAGTCAAATTCTGCATTTGCCTTTTCCCGCATGCAACCGGCTGTATCCCGCCCCATGACGTCAGTTCAAGGACTTGATAGGTCCGTCTGGGATGACACCTGAGCTTGTCAAAAGTGATCCATCTTGTTCTGTTGAAGAATCTTTGCCCCTTACGTTAGAATGTACTAAAATGAACAGATATGGAAGGGATACCTTCTTATTTGTGATTTCTGGAACAGCGGTAGGCTAGCCTACTGAAAAGGTTTTGATATTCTGCTATTTTATGCTGTTGGTTACATATACACACGGAAAACACTTGATATGCCTGTTCACTGTATGACAACAGTGGTTTATTTAAACTATATCATATCAATTTATTTCGTCAGTCATCATGCTCATTTTATTGAGTAAGAATGAAAGTTAAATACTGTATTTAATGCACACAAATTCCGCGATATCTCCCGCGAGGTCTCAAGCGAATCACGTCTGTCAAATTTGCAAAATCGTGTTCGGGACCATCTGCATCTAAAACTTTCGCCCCTCCCGGTGACACTAAGCTCTCGTTGACGTATGCAGCCAGCCGAAGTCAGCCGTATCCGAACTCGAATGCACCTATTATCTGTAATGTGAACATCATTGACAAACCTCTCTCCGATTGGCTGGATGCTGGATATGGTGACTTCACTCTCCTTAGGCTCCTCCTTCTCCAGGGCCCAGGAGGAGGTGAAGGAGGAGGAGCCTGTGTCAGAGTCCCAGCGCGAGGAGAACGCATCGCCAGCAGTGAATGGGTTGTCTTTGTATCTGTTAACAGGGCAAAGAAATAATGATTTCACTCTAGCATATGAACTAATGGTGCATGCCTTGTTGCGCTGAATATCTGTTGTGGCTATTAAAACAAATCAATGCGTACTTGGGAGGTCCAGAGGTGAACCCTGGCTCTTCGAACATGTCCAGCTTGGATCGTGGAGAGGACTTGGCTCCGACTGGGGTCTCCTGCTCAATCACCTGCATGTCCGACATCACAGAATGGGACACCGCGCTGGCAAACACAAACGTTTTCTTTAGCATCGACATATTCTGATAAAAATCAGAGAAGATGGCTTGAGCTTAATTGTGTAAACGCCCATAAGCTGTTACCTCCTTTGGCCGAAGCCCATGCCCAGTCTCTCAGCCTGCTCCTTCTTCTTTCCTTGCAGGTTTTGGATTTTCTTCTCTTCCATTTTCCTGTCAATCTCCAGCTCCTTGTACGCCAAGCGCATGGAGGCCACACTGATGAACACAGGGATGAACATGGACAAGTCAGACCATTAATCAACTGCACATGGTTCATCAAATGACATATTAAAACCATAATTGAGGTTAGACACGTCATTTTCATAGTAAATTCCTTCATCTAAAGGTGTTCAAAATCAAAGTGATTGAGCGCTATACTGTAACTTCCTGTTGTAGAAAAGCCACGATATGAAAGTTGGTCTTTTGGTTGGTGAAACAACATGCCAGATAGCGGTTGTGCGATCGGAGTTTAGGCGGGGTTTAGGACTTTTTTTAGAAACTACTTATCAAGCTGTCATTTAGCAGCAGCGTTTCATGCCCACCAGGTATCCATGGTGGTTATGTGACTACAACATTTGAATATCAGGCCACCGTCCTGTTTTACCGGTCCTAAGACCCTTTGTTTAGTGATTGAGCGCTATACTGTAATTTCCTGTTGTAGAAAAGCCTAATTATCAAAGTCAAAATCAGAACAACTTCAGAAGAGGGGAGACATACTGAAGACTGGTAGTTTTATTTGGAATCTGGAGTGCATCTGAAGATTTGTCAATGGAGCTACCCACATCTCACATGCTGTCTACTGTTTTTATATGGATCTCATCGGTACAAATCCATAAGTTCTTGTGAACTTAATTTAGAATTTAGACCCTCCAACCGTGTCGTTCTCCAATCTAGAACCAAACGGTAACCAAACTAGGTCATTACTACTACTGGCTGGTGGGCAAGAACATCATTGTCCAACAGCAAAACCCTGTAAACTAATCAAGGATCTTGCCAGGACATGGCCAGTTGTACGATATGAAAGTTGGTCTTTTGGTTGGTGAAACAACATGCCAGATAGTGGTTGTGCGATCGGAGTTTAGGCGGGGTTTAGGGCTTTTTTTAGAAACTACTTATCAAGCTGTCATTTAGCAGCAGCGTTTCATGCCCACCAGGTATCCATGGTGGTTATGTGACTACAACATTTGAATATCAGGCCACCATCCTGTTTTACCGGTCCTAAGACCCTTTGTTTTGCTGTGCAGCCTGAACTGCTGGTGCTGATTTATGTGCTCCTAGACACACCCTCCAGCCGTGTCTTCACCTCCTACTGACCTTCATGAACTTTAGATATAACTTTTACTGAAAACAACAGGTTGCATCATGTCCTCTCTCCACAGTCCATGTCTTCTTCATGGTGTATTAATGAAGATACTACATTCCACCAAGGTATCTTAAGGCCAATTTCCAACTATATCTTTGCACGGTTAGACAGTAGAGGGGTGGTCTAAATGACAATCAAATCAACTAGCAGACATATTTCAGGAGAGGGCCATTGCCTAACATAGCGGTCTTATTAAACAAAATAATTGTCAAATTGTCTCATAAAACAAACATCACGGGCCATGTTCAACACTGAAAGAAATCCTGGGCTCAGTTCTTCTGTAAGCTGGTACTGCGGTTTAAATTCCCTAAGTAAGTAAATAACCTGTTTTACCAGAGCTAGAGATGGAAAAACGTCCTGCATGCAAAGGTCTGTGTTGGCAAAATCCAGCACAATATAGTCATGTAATCCGTTTGGCATAGCAGGCAATGAGAACCAAAGCTGCAAATAGGCATCCTGCAGAACAACCTTTTATTGCAATTTTTTTTATAGAAGTGCCTGCATCACGAATGCATTAAAAAAAAACACCTGGCCCCAGTCGTGGCGCGACTGGCTGGGGCACCTGCACCGTACGCCGGCGACCCGGGTTCGATTCCCGCCCCGTGGTCCTTTCCGGATCCCACCCCAACTCTCTCTCCCACTCGCTTCCTGTCTCTCTACACTGTCCTGTCCCATTAAAGGCATAAAAGCCCCAAAAATATACTTTAAAAAAAAAACATAAAAAAAACACCTGATTATGACTGCTGTACTTACACGGACTCCTCGGCCTGCTTCTTGGCCTCAGCATGCTGTTCCTCTCGGAGTTTCTCTGCCACCTGGGCCTGTTTCTCCACCTCTGTGAAGCTCTTACTGCTCACTTTCTGGGCCCCCAGGCCCTTCCTGGTTCCAAGCTGGGCAGAAAAGAAAACATTGCTGCTATTAGAAGATTATCATGAACAAAAAAACACAACCAGTGTACATAAGCATGAGTCTGCAGTGACCGACAAACCCACTTAATCTACTGCTGAATACAGATTAGACTCACAAGCTATTCTGAAACTAATATGAAGTTAGTGTGACCTCTATTGGCCAAGACAAACACTGTGGCAAGGTGGCTTTATTCAGACAAGAAAAGCATTGTGGCCTACCCCTTTCTTTGTTGTTGTAGGCTTCTTCTTTCCGATAATTGACGATTTCACTTCTAGAAAATAAAAAAAACAATGCTCGTCAGCTTGCAACACTAAAACTCAACAGTGATTGCAACAGACTCCTGGTCATGGGCTCAAGGGAGTGTTAAATGAGAAAAGTGAGAAGAGTGAGACAATTCAAGAAAAACATACAGAACCATTTCCATTTCATTTGATGACCTGTTTAACATAAGATTAAACGGTTCCCACTCAAAGTCAAAGGTGAAATCCTTTGCCCTCACTTCCACAGCCTTAAAAGCTGAATTTCCACACCCTCTAGTGTAGGAACAACAGTTTGTCTTTGTGCTGAGCAGAAAACAGCCACAGTATTAGCTGAAGCTTGTGAATTAACTCAAGAAGGGAAAATATAGCATGATATCCCTGATATTCCAAGACTTGGCCCAAAAAATACCCAGACTTTTCTTTAATTCCATAATATTCAAGAAATGTCACAATCAGTGGGAACCCTGAAATGAGTTTTTTTTTTGTTTTATGTGGACTTGTGTGCAAAAAACCCTCTGTAATTATGTGCCTCACTAAACCTGCCTAGAGGGACATTTTGTTGGAAATGTTCGCAATGCTGTACAGTAGATTCTGCTAAGGCACACAGTAGCCATGCCCATGTCACATAACTCCTCATGGCAATGTCAGAAACAAGTCAAACAGGTCACATCAAAGCAAGTTACGTAAAGATGAAGAACATCTTCCCATCAATCGCATACAAACACAACGGATCAGACACACAGATTAGGCACAGCGCACACACACTGAACTTGGTCTAATCATGTGTGGAGATTCACATGTAGAACTACAGGCCTGTAATTCAAAGTAATCTCCACACAATAAAGTGTCTGCGACAAATTGAACCTACATCAACATGAAGCTTTTTGATTAGGTCTATATGCAAGGACGTGTTTTAGTACAGGCCAGGGAGGGACTGTGCGTTGGGTCAAAGCAGGCAGGTAGCACTCAGGTGAAGTGTCAGTCAAAGGCAGAGCCATGCCACTGACATCTGGTCAGCCAACGAACTGCTAGAACAGGCTCAGATATTTCAATCACCTTTGGACTGGTGTGGCTCATCAGACGCCAAACGCATTGAGTCATCTACGTGGCAAAACAAGACAACCAATCATGTGGAGGGGTGAACTAGTGAGTTACACATGGGAATCTGTGTTAAGGATACTCAAAGTCAATTTGAGGGGTCAAAATGTGTCTTGCATCAGTCAGTAAGCAATGAATGTAGAAGTAAGGTGACCGGGTTGAAGACAACACAAGTGATTACATCATGTGAGCAAAACACACAGAACTTAGAATTCTGCCCTGATTGGAGAAATAAGTCTAAAATTCCTTATGGTCTTTCTGAAGACTGGAGTCATACAACTGAGAATGAATCACAAACCACCTGCATCTTCCATTCTGAAAATCAAAGCATTATTCATCAATCAGCTGTTTGAAATCCTTATTAACTGCTGTGTCCTGCAGCTTTGGATGAATGTGGCCAAGACTTCAAACTTCCTTATACTGTGTCTACACATACGGAGTTTGCCATACATCTGCACGTCAAAAATTGACAATTCAGTGATTAGTGCTCAGGCAATCTCTTCAAAGACTTTTCTTTTGTTCAAGTAATAACCTTCCAACCTTTTAATGCTTTGCTTTGTTTCCACACATATGCCAAAGCCTAGAAAAATCACACCACTTACCAATGCTTGCTTTGGGATCATTGGCGAGACCTTCAATGCTTGGACCAACGTCTGGCTCTTTAAAAGAGAAGTGAAATCATGCTCACCAGTGCATTGAATTTGCTTGGATGCTTCTCTATATCGTAATACATTATTTAGAGGTGTCAGATGGACAAGTGTTGAAAATTAGCACCGGTGCTAAAACACTCAAACACTGCATCTGGTTTGTCCAATGCAATTGCTATGTCCATATCAAATAAACATGAATAATAGTAACGTACGGATACTGGTCGTTTCTGGGCCTTTGGGGCTCTCTTGCTCCAGTACAGGACTGACTAACGTGTCCGCTCCATTCAGCTCTGATAAAGCAGGAGAAGCCATCTCCCATGAATTGGTCGCCTGCAACACACAAATACAAGCTTACAGATTGGCTTTGCCCTAAAGGACATGTACCTCATAGGTATTTGCTATTCTTTGTTATTGTTCTGAAGTGACCGCTGGAGTGCTTATAAACATTTTGCTTTAGCATTAAGAACTGGAATACTCTTCAACATTAAGTAAGTGTACCTGAGAATGCTCTTCAAAGAAATCAGCTTCTTTCTTTTCAGGCACTGGAGTCTGTGTGCTTGCTGATGCATCAATCCAAAGCTACACAACAATAAAACACAGGAAAGGAATGTTGCACATTACGTGTTTCGAAAACAAACAGGGTTCAAGTATAAAAGTACAGACTGTATACATATACTTATTATGCAACCCATTATCACTAAAAGAGCAGTTATCACATAGCACAGACATGTGAAGTTTGTCCTTTGGCAACAACTCATAAGGTCAAAGTTTATCCAACCAAGCCGCCCTGATAATGGGGCATCAGGAGCACAATCATGAATGGTTTATGGGTGTGCAGAGGAATCATTTAAAACGTTCAAACAACCTAGTTATTTTGTTTATTAGTCAGTTACAGTACTTGCACTACAACATTGTTTGCAACAGCTTGGTTTGGCCAATTGGTTCTAAATTTGGGATTTCCAGGCTGAGGAAAAACAGAGCTAGCAAAAAAGCCTGCATGTTAATATTACCACGCTACTATCTTAATTCAAGTACATTTTGGTTGGAACATGGGATCAAAATCCTTACCTCACTCCCATATTTTGAAAGAGCAGCATTGGCCTGCTGACGAATCTTCTCCCGATACATCTGTGCGGCACGACTGTTGTACTTCGCATTGGTGTCATTAGTGGTGCAGCCATGCTGGCGGAAAAATACCATCTGTAGCCAAGGACAGTAACAGAATTAAAAGTGATATGAGTGACTGTGCAAACAGCAATGGCGCAGTTCAATACAAAAGTGCAAAGGGGTCAACGCAGGAAGAAGACAAAGACGTGTGAACTCACAGCATTGGCATTTCCTCCGACCTGCATACATCGCAGCTGAAACCAGTTCCAGTTGGAGTCCAGTTCAGTGGATCTGAAATTCATTTTTCATTACAAGCAAAGATTCCATTTCAATACTTCAATACCTTGAAATGAATGAATGCCAACAGAAAAGCTTAAAGTAGATAGATAGATAGATAGATAGATACTTTATTGATCCCCAAGGGGAAATTCAAGAAGATAGAAGAATAGATAGATAGATAGATATGAAGTTTAAAAGGGAGGCCGTACCTTATAAAGCTGAGATGGACCCCTAATGAACGGTGGATCCCAGAGCAGTCAATGCAAAGAAAAACTCCATATGGAATACTTGCCCAACTTGGGTTTTTAGCAGCACAGTCAAAACAAACCTAAGCACGATCACAAAAACAAGACAGACAGCAACTTAGACTACACCAAAAAACCTGACAAGCTACTTCTTGACAAATGTCCTAATAATCTCGCAAACTTTACATCATTAATGTAGAACAATAATATTAGAACAAAGCCTTGCTTAGTCTGAAAATAGGAAACAGAAGACCATTGCGTTGTGTCAACGTTGCACTAGCTAGCTTACATAACATCACAGGCTGTGCAACTTAGCTAACAGTTAGCCATAATGCAAGCTCATGGTTTGTTTATGTAGCGATAATATCCATACGTGACCACAAACAAGTACAGAAAGCACAGTTAAGATATTCCACAGATTTGTGACATGCTGTTGATATATTCAGAACAGAGACAAAATAACGCGAGCAGCGATAAGAACATTGTATTTAATATTAAAAGAGGCATTGTCATTCTAGTGGCAAGGCTAACGTTAGCTAAGGTGATCACACAGAAACAATTTAAATGATTTTGAAGTTTTGTATTATCGGTCAAGATAATAAGCTATGTTTAAATTCAACTCTGCTGTCCACTAATAACGCTAAAATGTGTTCTTTAACAAGGGGGATTCAACATAACGTACAGTCCATAGTCAAACGCTTAACTTAGCTAGCATTTTTTTTTTTTTTTTTTTTTTAAGAAAGAAGAGGCATTCCAATCAGAATGACAAACTTCACACCACTTACGTTATGTGGAATTACTACTTTTCTAAATCTTCGCCAATTGACGATTAACGTTAGTGTTACTGACACATGAACAAAAACGTAGCTGCTAGGTGGTTGATGATAGCAAAGATCCACTTCATCTAACGCTATACAAACGCTGGGATGGCTAATTTTGACATGTTATTCATATTGTGGACGTCAATTTAAAACGTTGACATATCGTGACATTTCGATTAATCTGTTTTAGGAAGCATACAACACTGCCTAGCTAATTTAAAGTAGCGTTGCCATAACGTTATAACGTTATTATGCTTAGCTAAAGTCAGCTAGGAAACGTGACTGATGGCTAGCAACAATATGGGCTTATTTTACGGAAAGCATACGTGGCTGTAGCATAGCATTGGCACTCTCCCAAGACATCGAGGAAGCTAAGTTTATTAGCTAGCTAGCTAGCTACCGCAAGTTTCGTTATTTGCCTTAAAATCAACGTAAATCAGTTAGCCAACTGGCTATTCCTAAGCCAACCGTCTACCGACCAAGGCCCAGTTACACCGCGTAGCTATCAGCTAGCTGCTAGCTACCGGCTTGTTAAACTACGTTCGCCCTATATAAATAATAAAACAATCAATTTTCAAGTCTATAGACGGACATTATATTAAACAGGTAACACAAAACGTTGACATACAAACACAGCCTGATACCTTATTTGTTGCAACTGATCTCAGCCTTTTAAAAATGGTGAGAATTTCGGTCTTATTAGGCTCCGCCGCCATCTTGCCACCTCTCTACTACAGGAAAGTGGACTACGGAAGCCTGTGTACATCAATGTTTCTGTCGTCTCTAATCGTCATGGAATTTACGTCATCATGAATGACTACCCAGTGCGGAGTCAAAGACGCTTTAGAAAGTAACTGGACAATCTTTGGCTGAGTCACGCATGAACAGAGGCAACATAACTAGGTGTCAACCGATGGCTGAAAAGACAAGCACCGATCTAGGTGTATAGTATAAAGCAGTGGTTCCCAACCTGAGGTCCGGGCCGGGGACCCCAAAAGGGGCCGCCAGAGATTGCAGGGGGTCCACTCTGCACAATGTTGCCTGGGCTGATGTTGTGAGATTACCAAACTGTATTTGCGCACATTAAATGTATAAAATCCCACGCACCCAGTTGAATAATTACAATTCTGTATCTTCCAAATTAAAACATACTTTTGTTCCACATTTAATCATGTAGCCTAGCTATTACCTCTGACCTCTGAACTTGTGTTGGTCGGGGAATTCATCCCCGGACCCCGATTGTTGAAGAAAACAATGTCTTGTGGTGTATGCGGGTAGGAGTCAGCCAGTTATACATTGTCACTGAATCTTGCGTTATGCTGTGCAGAGTGAAATAGACTTGGTTGTTGACAGCCACTTTAGGAAATCTCCAACCTGTTTAATGAATTTAACTTGCTTTGAAAATGGGAATGCATACTATGGAGAGGATCTAAAATAGCTTTTACAAATATTTGTTTTAAATAATGACACAACTGGTATAGAGTACAAAGCTGCCGTACTGTTTTGTGGTACATACATTTTATTTTTTAATAAACATTATTAGCAGTTGTGGCCTACTGGGGCAGCCGTGGCCTACTGGTTAGGGCTTCAAGCTTATAACCTGCAGGTTCGATCCCCGTCCAGTCCACGGCTGAAGTGCCCTTGAGCAAGTCACCTAACCCCTCCCTGCTCCCCGAGTGCCGCTGTATGAAGGCAGCTCACTGCTCCAGGCTTAGTGTGTGCTTCACCTCACTGTGTGTTCACATGCTGTGTGTGTTCACTAATTCACAGATGGGATAAATGCAAATTCCTTGTATACAGAAGTATGCAAGGCACCAAACCCCTCACTGCTCCCCGAGCCCCGCTGTATGAAGGCAGCTCACTGCTCCAGGCTTAGTGTGTGCTTCACCTTACTGTGTGTTCACTGTATGCTGTGTGTGTTCACTAATTCACGGATGGGATAAATGCAAATTCCTTGTACACAATTATACATGGTCAATAATTTGTTTTGAGCAGCACACCCTGTCCCTGCAACTTTGAAAGGCAATTTACCAAAAATCTTGTCAGACCTGTTGAAGAGACCCGCCTACACCTCCAATTCTATGAAGTTCAGAGATCGGTGATACAGGTAACCAGTCATCATGGCACACCTGTCGGTATTAGTGCTGTTTGGGTTAGTTGTTACCCAAATTAAAGCCAATGGATTCTTAGGGGGCTCTATGAGTTTTTCTCTTAGAGGGGAGAAGCCTGATGGATCCGTTGAGGTATGTGTGATATGCTGATTATTACCCAATGTGTTATTTGATCTAAATGCTTAAAGCACATTTTTCCAAACCTGCAAACCTGTCATCAAGGTCTGTTGTTTACCACACAATGTTGCACTCTGTGTGGAAAGAAGTGTGTGTGATCTTTGTTATTATTCATTGTTTTTAACTAGGCCTATGTAATAACACTGTTGTTAATGTAGTGGCATACTGGCAGGTGGACTTTTATTACAGGGAGTACAGAAAGGAAAGCTGTGACGATCAGCTCAGCTGGCAATGCCAGAGTGGCGACTGTGGTACCCTGATTAAGTCAGAGGTTCTCATCAATGAAGCCAACTCAAGTGTTGCGGCTTCGTGCCAGTCTGAGGGTCATATGACAAGAGAATTCTCTACGAATTCACCTTTCATTTTAAGGTAAATTTTTACTGTAATTATGCTGACGTGATGTGTGTCTTTCTACAGCCTTTGATTAGATTCAAATCTTGAGACCCATTTGGATTTGTTTGAAGTGTATAGTTTGGACTGTGTATTTTTAGAAGATTAGACAAAACAGGGTTAATTCAAGTGATACCATAATATAAATGTTCTCTTATCTGTTTATTCTGTTTTGGTTTACTTTTATTTCACTATATAGCCTACAACTGTTGTATAGCCTACTATTGTTTTTTAATATATTATGGTTGTAATCGTGGCATTGTTGGAAATGAGGGTAAGCCTCCATGAATTAAGCGAAGGGGATGGTGATGATACATACAGTAGAGTAATGGTGCTTATTTGGGCAACCAAATAACCGGTTCCATTTATTCTTATTGGATGATGATCAATTGTATCAGAATTCTCAAGAAAAACATTGCCCGCCCTAAATCATTGTTAGGAATGCCTCAGAATGTTAGTGTGTCATCAGCTCTATTCCCATGCTTTAAGATCAAGGTGTTCAACATTTCTCTCAACTCAAGCTTTTGCACAATGCTGATCACTGATCTACATTTGTGTCAAGTGTCAATTCTGTAATTTAGAGGACTGGATGGCATTGTAACTCATCATGATAGTATTCTCTAATCTTCAATTTTTCTTTTCTTGTGAGGAAAGAACTCGAGAGAAGAGAAAATAAGTCAAACTGGTTGTAGGTGTTAGGTCAAAGATTCATTAACTGAAAGTTAGCTTTCAAAAGTAAAATATTTGAGGAAAATGTACCTTCTTACTTTTTGAAAGCCGTATTGTTTGTGATAATGTAATAGCAATATTAGAGCAACAAGGTCTCATTTCACAGATCACATTTCTTAAAAAGAAGAAAAAAATACATAAAATGAAGTCAGTCTGGTTTAACAAAAGCCCAAAAATATACCATAAATAGCTGATGCTGGAGGCAATCTCACATTTGACCTTCTCTCTCAGTTTGGAATGTGAGGTTGTACATTTGTGTTGTTGAAGCAGCAGAGTTCCTCTGTTTAATTGCATGTGAGCAGGGAGAATGACTGAAAATAAAACATGAATTTTATTTTTTGTCAATCACAAGGTCCACACTTTGAGCCCTACAGTATCTTGCAATTAGAGCCCTGTTTCTGAATGGTTTAAACAAAAATGACACCAATAATATATACCAAATAAAATTGCACTTATGCGTGTGTTGGTAATAAAAATGAGGTGTGATCAGGCTTATTGTTGGCACATTGCTACCCTTGGGCAGCTGGAATTGATTGTATTGACCACAGAAAAAAAACTCATCTTAAAGCAAGTTAGTATTTTACTATTATTTGAATCGGAATATTCTGTCTGCATTCTTGTTCGTGTCCAACATTATTATTTGTTTTCTTCATTATTTCCATTCCAATATACTATTTTATTTTAGATTCCTCACTTCACATTGTATTATGTATATTGTATGTCAACCACCTATTAGGTGGAGAATGCCAACCGCACTTCAACATAAAGGCTAGCTGATTCTAGCCACCTTTTTCATGCTTTAAGATTGAGATGTTCAACTTTTCTCTCAACTCAAGCCTTTCCATATGTGGCATGATGCTCATCACTGATCTGATTTTGTGTCAAGAATCAATCATTTAAAGGACTGGTCTGGATGGCATTGTACTTCATCATAGTATTCTCTGATTTTCAGTTCTTCTTCAGTGCTTGTGAGGAAAGTCAGAACTCGAGAGAAGAGACAAGAAGTCAAACTGTTTGTAGGTGTCAGGTCAAAGATTCAATAGCTGAAAGTTGTTAGCTTTCAAAAGGAAAACCTTTGAGGAAAATGCACCTTCTTACTTTTTGAAAACCTTATTGTTTGTGAGAATTTAATAGCAATATTAGAGCAATAATGTCCCATTTCACAGATCAAACATTAAGTCAATCTGGTTTGACAAAAGCCCAAAAATATACCATAATACTATTATAGTTGATGCTGGAGGCGATCTCACATTTGCCCTTTCTCAGTTTGAAATGAGGTTGTACATCTGCATTTTTGAAGCAGGAGAGTTCCTCTGTCTTACAAATTACATGTGAGCAGGGAGGAACGAATGAGAATTCATTTTAGATTTCTCACATCACATTGTATCATGTATGTCGTATGCCAACCTAGTGCCTTTTAACCTCCTGAGACCCAGGGTGTAAATTTGAATGCATTTTTCATTTCACTCAGTTATTTTGTATTTTGTATTTTGTCATTTTGCTTAGTAGGGCTTCATAAACATACACAAAAAAATCACCTCTGCACAGCCAGTAGTTTTTGAGAAAAACTCGTTCGAGGACATTGGGTCTCTATTACCATAAAATACAATGAGATTGCCAGTCCAGAAAGAATGTGAATATTTCTTGTGTGTACTACTAGTGCCCAAGATTCAACTAAGAAAACAGTTTGCTTTTATTGAACAGAAATGACCTGTTATTAATTTGGTTAAGTTTAGTGTTTATTTGTAAATGTTAGTTGTGTGTGTGGGTCACACTCATATGGAGAGAAGTCTATCCACAATGAATTGAAGCAAAACAGTTCCAGTTTATACAGTTTATACTGTATAGACAGGTGCAGAAAGTGTGTATCTCCTTGTTACACCGTGGCTCATTAGCCAAACTATTCAAGAGAATTTTTCATTACAGGCAAACCTGTTTGACAATGCAAAATTGGAATGCTATTGTTGGTCAATCACCAGTCAATCGTCTTTACTAATAGCAGTGAAGCATGGTGCAAGCTCACTTAGTGTGCAAAGGGAATGTGAGATAGCACTGCTTTATGAGGAAATGCAACTTTATAGAACCATGTATCTGGGGCGCAACCAATGTTTGGATCTGGATACACAAATGCACTTGCACCACATGATTCAGAATGTACGCATAGATGGTTAAGTTAGGGCCCATGATTTTACAGCACAAATAAAATAATATATACATATATATATATATATTTAAAATGAATGAAGAAATATGACACAGTAAAGTAAAAAAGCATAGATCAGATTGTTTGAAATGTATTGTAATGGCATACATGCATGCATGCAAATGTATATACATTGTGTATAACTCTACAAACTGACAATAAAAAGGATTGGCAGTCAGGACACAATGTATGTAGACCTTTACTGTAAATACATTTCCACATTCTTCTGACGGCAATTTTTGATGTTTGCTGGCATTATACAGACACTTTTGATTTTGAAACCATAGCGTCATCCCCATCGTCACTGATTGCCCTGAGCTTTTTGGTGTCCGATGGAGACATACTAAAAAATAATGGTGTTCCAGATTATCTCCCTAAAAGGACATCTAGGTGAGGGTATGGCCTATAGCTAATATATATATATATACCAGCATTTGAAAATGTTCTTTATGTGGTTGGTTCTGATAGGGATTCAGGATGCTGTTGGGATTCTAACGTGCATGGGGCACGTAACTGGTCACTGACCACACTGGTTGATGTGGGAACACGGGCAGACACATACAGGCCAAACAGATCACCTGTCTCTGCAACAGTCCCAAGGCTACGGTATGTCCTGTCTGATAATGTGGACGTCTTATATCATGTCTATGTTTGCCACAATGCTGAAACCTGTGTCTATCATGTCTTTGAAAAACTATCCAATGAAGAATCCCCCAGAATTGCCCCCTAAACATTGAGCTGTTGGTCCATGACCCAGATGGTGATGAGGTGCGGTGCAGGTTTTCTGCAGAGGCAGGGGGAAACTCATCATGCTCATCATGTCACTCTCATCCAAGCATCAACCTAAACCAGGTCTGATTTGCCATTTTGTTTTCCAGTTTTCAGTAATGAAGTGTGTGCAAATAAAGATTCATTTTCTAATGGTATGTCATCCCACAAAAATATTAAATAGTACACCTGAAGTTTGTACTGGTTGCTATGAGAATTTGTTTTACCTTTAGAATTGGAGCAAAGGATGAATGTGATTGTAGTTAAACAGCATGTTTAAATATATGTATGTTGATATTGATTCTAAAAACAGATCTATAACTGGAGGTTAGCAACCAAATAATAACATGTACAGTATTTTCACAGGAGCGTTGCGTTCTAACTGAAAATGGCTCGTTGCCTGTTGGAACACATGTGTTTGAGATGATCTTGGAGGATTACCCAGAAGAAGACATAACCATCACATACACAGATGGGACATCTTCTGTCAGGCATAAACTCAACAAGACTGCAATGCTAAATCCATCCCCAATAAGCCAGATCCCTTTGCAGTTTACAGTGGAAGGTGAGGATGTCTTTATGATCAGTACCGCATCATAATGTAAGACTGAACATATGCCAGTTACAATTTAAGAGATAGCGGTGGTGTGTGTGTGTGTGTGTGTGTGTGTGTGTGTGTGTGTGTGTGTGTGCGCAAACATAATGTGCACACTTCTGAGAGTGTTTTTTGTGCTTCAGTTCTTTCTCCCATGGAAAGCTGTTTAACTGGGAAGACAAGGCCACAGTTCCTGACTCCAACACCTTGGCATGAAGAAATTCATATGGCAGCTGTTGGCCATAGATTGGAGCTGAAACTCCGAGCGCAATCCACAGACACCAGGTTAAACTGTGTAGTTGTGTTGTGTGTTGGCTTCTTGCATGCCTTAAAATGTAATTGCAGAATGTTTTGAGGATGTCATTCCGAAATTAGGGCAGGGCAGCCTACAGCCCTACATCATATTTCCTGTTTTTTTTTTCCTTCTGGAAACATTCACTTTCAAGTCTTTCGACTTTGAAAATGAACAGCACATCTGTTATATTTTTACACCCTCAATGAACAATGCACATCATTGCATAAATGCTGCTAACTATACATTCCTCTTCACAGAATCGTAGACTTCCAGATCAGCGGGCCTCAGAATATGTCCAAATCACTGACGAGTGAGAGCAACGGAATTGTCATGGCAACGCTGGAATGGACACCACAGCAGAGTGATCTCCATCGCGATGTTCCAGTGTGTTTCACCGCAGACACAGCGATAAGGTGTGGATGTGAACGTGTCGTCATCAGCCCTGATTGTTTATTCTCTTACTGCCCATCATAATTAAAACAGCAAAACTCACCTAACCGTTATCTTTGCAGCCAATCAGAGATGAGATGTGTTGTGGTGAAGGTAAGAAAGTCATTGCCACTGAAAGGTAAGATTTCACCTGTCCATGTTACTGCCAATTGAACACATTCCATACATTGTATACAATACTGTATGTAGAACTACATATATGCACACTGCATGTTTTCAGGTAATGGGGAGGTTTCTTGCAAGGAGAACATCATAACCATAACCGTGAGCAAAGCATCCATGCCGGGCATAAATGATACATGGCTTCATATGATCGACCCCTCTTGCACGCTGACCTCCAATGACACACATATCATGGGCACAATATCAATTAACACTTGTGGGACACAGATGGAGGTATGTTTGATTTATTCTTCTGGTTTACTTGCTTTTTCTTTGAATATATAACCAATCACATAAATCTCCTTCTTTCTCCCTCAGGAAGAAGGTGATTACATTACTTTCAAAAATGTCATCACCTCATTTGATGAACCTGGAAAAATCATTACTAGGAGGGGCCATGTCACGGTTGGGTTCTCTTGTCAGTACCCTAAGGTCATGAGTGTCAGTAGCCACTATCTGAACAAAAAATCAGACTATGTTTTCACTGAGGCCAGCTTTGGAACCTTTGGCTACACTTTTGAAGTGTTTACGGATGCCAACTTCACCACTGTGATCGCCCCAGCCTCATATCCAGTAGAGTACGAACTGCTGGACATGATCTTTATGGGCATCAAATCTCACTCCGCACTTCCAAACACACAGATGTTTGTGGAGTCCTGCAGAGCCACACCTACAGCTAACCCAAGGGACCTTGTCTACTACAACATAATCAGCAATGGGTAAGACTTCTTATACCATTCTGTTTTCAACTGTCTTACTTTCATCATGATTTCATGATTCTCCTAGATAACTGTTCAGCATATATGCTTTAATGTCGTTATGTTACTGTTGTGTCATATGAGAGGTCTAACATATGTTCCTTTCACCAAAATAAAACTGAAGGTGCGGTGTTGATGAGACTTTGATAGAATTTCCACATGGTCCATTGAATTATAATTTTGAGATCCAAGCATTTAAGTTCACAGGAGAATTTGATGAGGTACGTTTTAATAAATATCTATAAATGAATATCTAAATAATTAAAAATATATATCTTCCTTCAATGCGTTCTGTCCCGTGTTCACTAACACATGATCTCTGTGTGGGTTTGTTTGTTGTCTGGGCAGGTGTTCATCAGCTGCTCAGTGATTCTGTGTGAGGCCGGCAACCCAAACTCCAGGTGTGCTCAGGGCTGTGTGAGCGACGCCTCTCGCAGGCGTAAGAGAGACACCGCTCTCGAGACAGCAAGCCATTTCCTCACTATGGGTCCATTTCGGACGGCTAGAGACGCTCAACATCGGTCAGGTAGGTCCTGCCTGCGCGCTTTTTAACTGGACTTCTTAAAGATGTGTCACATACAGTAAAGAAGGCTCTCCATGTAACCCTCTGCTTTTTACAGGTCAACAGCAAGTTGCCAGCCAAGATGGCTCTGGCGCTACTTCCAGTTTGAACGAGAAAGCAAATACCTCAGCTTTTGTTCTCGGTGGTCTTCTCATGGCTTCGCTTGTGCTGCTGGTGGGACTCCTACTCTACCGGAATCACAAATACCGAACCCTCAGCCAACAGAGCCTCTTGTTTTAAAATCTTGTTATCCTTGCCTTATCATTTACTACCAGAGTTCTGAAAGTCATGGATAAAGCCACGTAATAATAATAATAATAATAATAATAATAATAATAATAACAGAATGTGTCCACATGCTGTAATACACATTCTGTATATAATTTGATGAAATGCAGAAATTGTGACCAAACTAAAACTCTTCTTGGTAATGCAAAAGATGGCAGTTTCTGAAATATCTTAAAATCAACTGTGTCTTTCATACTCAGGGGCATTAAGGGCCTTGTGTCCACCAAACTTGTGTCCGCCAACCGTTTTTTCCTGCAGCGCTCAGAGCGCTGAAAGTTTAAATCTGCTCAACTTTTAGAACAGCACTGAGCTTGTCGATGTCACTTCTCTCTCGATGACCAATCAAAGTTGAAGAGGGGGAAACCTCCTAACCTCACAAGTCCTGAGAGTGCTGACAGAAGCATCGAGAGGAGGTTGAGGGCACTGTCAGAGCAAGAAACGTGATTGGTGGACACAGGGCCTAAAGGGATTAATGCTAGCCTAAGTAGTTTTTTGCTTTAAAATAATCTTACAGGGATACACACTTAAACTTCCCAGTGATTATGGTGGTGGTATACTGTCATAATGTTTCCCTTATGCAACTCTGAGTATGATTGTGGCAAAATACTGTATTAATATGTTTACACTTATACATAGCTACATGTATTTCTTCTGCGTCAAACAAGGAAATAAATGGGCATTAAAGAAACATTAAATCTATTTGGAGCCAACAGTGTTTTGTCTTCACAGCAACTTATTTCTGAACTGCAAAGGTTACAAATTATGATAAATATCTGAAATTAAATGACTGATCTTCAGCATGCTATACAATTTTCATTGATTTAAACAGGGCATTGCTATGTTCTAAAATATGTAAAGGACAATTACAAGACATTAACTTTGAGCTCAATGCAAATCAAACAGGCTAATAGGCCTACTGGAAAAAGCACCATGCCAATCTCTAGCTATGGTAAAGGGTATGTGATGGTGTGGGGCTATTTTAATTCCAAAGGCCAAGGGAACTTTATCAGGATGCATAATATCCTTGATCCATGAAATAGCTGGCCTTTAAAAATAAAAATCTGCCTGCCCCTATGGTAACCTATGTGCTAAATTCCCATAGGGTTACATAGGGGGTCAAATACTTCCTTCCCCCTAGCATTTAGGAAGAACATTTATTTATTTATTTACGATACATTCTTCAATCACAAAGAAAATTGGTGTACTTAGCGGTTTTATTTTTACTATTGTTTTTAATTAAGACATTAAGATCAATTGTGAAATGATGATTTTATATTCCTCTTTTTAGGCAACTTTAGCATGGTATCAAATACATTTTCTCCTCACATATATATATACTGTATATATTTAAGAGAAAACTTTAAGTGCGACTAGAAGTTGTCAGTAATATAAAAGCAATGTAAGTATGGGCCTAAACAAGGTTGTAAAAATGAATTTGTTGTCAGTTAATGAAATAAACACACACACACACACACACACACACGCACACACACACACACACACACACACACACACACACACACACACACACACCACTACCACTTTACTGTAAAAGAAAACATATAGACACTTTACGCCATCTGTTCATGATTCTAATTTGAAGAGGCGGTGGTCAGGTGTGATAGTTCATAACAGTTGATTATGATTGAAGTGGCAATGTACTACCGGTAAGTCAAAATGTGGAGTGGAGTCAAAATACTAAATAAAGTTTAGTGACAAAATACTGGGCGAAGTGTGGAAATGAGAGGACAAAATAAAGTTTATTTGAATGCGATCAAGACACTGAAATAAACTTCTTCATTCCATCACAGTACATTTTTTTTTTAAAAATACATTCATATGCATGCCGTGTGACGGTGACAATGGTAAAACGATCTTGCAGTTCTGGTTTCATGGCTATGCCTCTGTGCACAGATAGCTGCCTTTTTGTATCTATCTATCTGGGTTTTTGAAGCAACGCCGTCATGCTGATGTCAGTGAGTTAAGGAAAAAGCCTGCTAGTCAGCAAGCTGACCCTAACTGCAGTTTGTGCCTGATGACCAACAACATCCCTGACCTCGTTTTCAGTGACACAAACAGCGGTCCTATGACATTGGGTGTGGTTGGCTGGTGCTACATTAGAGAGATGTGTCAGGATTAGCTCTATGCTGGTACAAGAGCTCTAGAGGGAAATAGATATGTTGATGATGATAATGTGAATATGTGTGTGTGTGTGTGTGTGTGTGTGTGTGTGTGTGCGCGTGTGTGTGTGTGTGGGTATCTGTGCATGTGTGTGTGCATACGTGTGTGTGTGCGCGAGTGTGAGTATATATACATGTATATACTTATCCTTAACCAGCAACCCTTCACTCAAAAGCACCTACAGGCCGCTGGGTGTAAATGTACACATAAATGTACACATAAATTCATTTATTTTACAGCCCCCATGGATGAAATTCCACAAAACTTGGCACACTCCCAGAGGATGTCAGGTTGATCAAACACATGACATTTGATGCAGTTCATAGCATTTCATCTGAAGATAGGGGCGATTGAAGCAATGTAATATTGAATTTTATTTTTTTACCACAGGTATGCAAATCACAAATGACTGGTTATAGGCTAAGTTGATGCAGGCTCTTGAGACCAACATACCATTAATATTTCATCATCCTCAGTGCCACAGTTCAGGTAGTTATTTAGGAAAAACTGCATTTTTGGGTTTCGGGGGGCCAGTGAGGGAGTGGCCCCTGGGGACCAAACAAAAATCAGAAAGTAGATGAAGGGAAAGCTAGCGGCGGCTTTCTAACATTGTTTTACCACTTCATGGGCAAAAGTGTCCTTTTGAGAGTAGACTGGCATATATCCAGTGAAGTTATAACACCAACGTTTCCAGAGGTAGCTGATACACGGTATCTGACAGGGGCCAGATGCACCTGATAGAGGTTTCAGCTGTTGTCAGTGCAGTTTTTTTTCACCGTTTTCCTAGCCTGGGTGCAGCCGAACTTTAGCCCCGCCACAACATTTGAGGTCGGGAAGTTCGGTCTGGCTAGATCAAGATCTGTTCAGACCAATCAAATTGTCAGGGCGGGCTTTAAACGATGATGGACAGATGAACAACACTTGTTTCGTCTATCACATCATCTGAGCACGGTATTTTGTTTGCAACAGCGCTGCGGCTACATATTATTATGACCGCCGCTAGTGTAGCTAGTGTAGCGGTCATATAGTGATTTGGTACTTGGAACTTGGTAGACATGTAGCCCCATTTCGTTTGGTCTCCGGGGGCCATTCCACCCCAGCACTGGCCCCCTCGAAACCCCAAAAAACTGATCTGTGGCACAAAGGATGACGAAATGTTTACTGTATGTTGGTCGCAACTCAGCTTATAACCAGTCATTTGTGATTTGCCCCCCCATAGTAAAAAATGAAAATGCAATATTATTTTGCTTTAATTGCCCCTATCTTCTAGCCTGGCTAACGCCTCCCACTTCTCAAATGAGACGTGGTCTGGCAACCAGACGTTCATTTTCTCGTATTTGAAAAAATGCCCAGATCCGTTCATTGGGCGCCACGGATGTCAATCAAATGTGTCTCTGCATAGCTCTTCATGGTCTTGCTTTCTCCCCTGTTCTGTGATTGGCCTCCAACATCAGGCGAACATGGGGGCGTTAGTTTCCAGACTGCCTTAGCAGCGTGAAAGAAATCACCGCGCAAGGCAGTATGGGAAACCCAGGCTACCTATCTTCAGATTAAATGTTATGAACTGCAGGTTTTGTGGAATTTCATTTATGGGGGACTATAACATAAATAAATGTATGTGTACATGTAGTTACTGCACACCCATCGGCCTGCAGATGGTGCTATTGAGCAAAGGGTTGCTGGTTAAGAATGATACTGTCACTCTCACACACAGACGTATACACAGATACACACACATCCACAGATTCCACACACGCACACACACACGCATATGCACACACACATACACACGCGCACACGCACACACACACACACACACACACACACACACACACACACAGGGACACACACAGGGACGTGCGTGCACAGGGGGGTTGCCCAGGTTGCTCGGGCAACTACCCATATGCCCTTCTTGACTCATGTTGCCCTTCCGAGGGCAAAAAAGAATAAATAAATTGTAGGCTACAATGGATGCAGAATTTCACGTGGGCCTAGATTTTTCTAAAAATCGCAAAGTAAAAGTAGCCTCATTCACTTCCATTGGGGCACCGAGAGCGAAAGTCAGAAGGAGGGCAAATTCTGTTTACGTAGGCCTACTGTAGCTGCAGCGCTGCACGCGACCGGCACCTGAGTTGAGCCTGCATGACAGTCTATCGCGGCCCTAGACGAAAGATATTGTCGCGGTTGTCTGGTGAGACCGACTGCCTCCTCAACGTTGTCGGAAAAGGTTAGTTTGTGATGTATAACAAACGAACAATAATCATCAGTAAGTTGTATGATATTAATTGCAATCTCCATAAATCCAGGCTGAGTTTGCTACGTTTAGCCTAA
Organism: Sardina pilchardus; assembly: GCF_963854185.1. Classification (NCBI taxonomy): domain Eukaryota; kingdom Metazoa; phylum Chordata; class Actinopteri; order Clupeiformes; family Clupeidae; genus Sardina; species Sardina pilchardus. The sequence goes on along the minus strand of NC_085004.1, from coordinate 29,438,882 downwards.
ATAATCAGACAGATAGCTTGCAAGCAGACAAGCAGCCCGTTGTCCCATAGCAGGCTGCTATTTTTTTGGTAGGCATAATAGTTTGTTTCTCACATTTCGTTTTAGCAAGAAAAATGAATGATGGAAGTAGCCTAATGCATCACATTCATTATTTCATTCAAAATGGTTGGGTTATTGAAGTGAAAATGACCACTGAAAAAATTCAGGAGAGGGAGAGACAACTCAAGTAGGCAGCAAAGGGCAGCACATCAATGCAGGGTTGGCTACGAAAAAGCCAACCAGCAGGTGAGACAGAGACTATGCACTGTGATAAAGATGACACTGTGTAGGCAAATTGATTAATTAATCAGACTCATATTTTAGCCTAGTAATGATAATTTTTCATAGGCTACGTTACATCTAAGATGAGGAGCAGCCACACGCCTCAGACCCCGGAAAATGTGGACCAGGAGGAGGCACATACTGTAGGGCAGATAGGCCTAGAGATGAGTTGTGTTTTTTTTTTTTTTTTTTTTTAGGGGATGGGATGCCCTTTTCCATGTCCGAGCAACTGCCCCTCAAAATTCCTGTGCACGTCCCTGCACACACACACACACACACACACACACACACACACACACACACACACACACACACACACACACAGCCAGCACAGCACAGGTGCTCCTAAATGAAAAAATTTAGGAGCACAGAAAAATGTTTAGGAGCACTATGACATTTCCTTGAAAACCTTTAGCAGGATACAGATCATTCACAGCAGTGGCAATCATAGTCTCTGCTCAAACCCTCCACACACATAGAAAATGGCTTGTCTTGTTTCTATTTCAGATTTTGAATTCAGAATTTGTGTACATTTTGCTAACAATTTATAGCATTTTAGGATCTGCATAATTACTTATAGCTTAAAATATTCAGTAATTTGAATACTTCATATTGATTACACTTGTCTTTAATGATATTACAGGGGTGGTGTGTAGGTCTAATTGAGTGCCTGTCACTTTAAGAAGTACCTTACATGAACATAATTAGGTTTCATTCAGGGTGCGAGTTAGGGGGGAGCAGGGGGAGCCATGGCTCCCCTAGTGCCACCTGAGCTCCCCTGGAAACATGGTTTGTGAAATTTTGGGGGAGCTCTAAAATATTAATGATTGCCAAATAAATTATATTTTGACCATGGTTTTCCCTCAAAGGTGTAAAATCAGATAAATAAAATTGTATTTTGAGTTCATGATTCATGAAAAAAGTGCCTGCTTTCGCGCTTGAAACGTGGGGACGCTGCCCGCAGCTCCACCCACTACCCACTCACACAAGCTCGTTCACACTAGCACTGTAGTCGAATGTCTAAAAGAAAAGAATGGCCTACTTATGATAATGGCTCTGTGCATCGTTGTGTTGTGTATGGCGTTGCGTCTCTCCAGGCAGGGAGAGGGTTGTGTTGTGCCCTGTATTGTAAAGGCTTTGCCATAATTTGTTCATGGTTGCAGCCGCTGGCTGCTCTTATTTCGTGTGTTTGGCTCTGTGTACAGGATATCCCATGTGGTTGTGAAACAATGTAAGTTGTTGAGTATAGCCTAATTCTAAGTTGATTCAATTAAACAGTCAGAAGACACATTATTGGTGGTCCGTGGATTATTTACTATCAAGTTCACTGAAGTTTGCGTAGCCCATTCGGGAAATCTGTTGACGTGATCCATCAGGGTGTTTCGTCTAAATATGGCTATAGCTGTTAGACCTATCGCACCCGTGTGCAACAAATTTTCTCTTTATAATAGGCCTATGCCTATGCTGTTGCAGAATCGGCATTTAAACTTTGCCCCCCCCCCCCCCCCAAAAAAAAAAAATAAAACCCGCCCCGCCCCCCGGCTCCCCCGGAGACCGTGGTATAACTCGCACACTGGTTTCATTCGGTTTTAGGAAAGTAGTCACGCATAGTTCAAGGATACATGTTTTCATAAATAACATGAATTTTCAAAAAACTAACAAAGGTAAAGACAAATATTTCTGGTGTAATAGAAAAGATGAGTGTCCAGCAATGTTAACTTCTATGATTTAGGTAGGCTAAGGTGGCATGGCATTGTGAGTTGTCCCGTTCACTTTTTCCTTGGTCATGTTTAATTGGCTGGGTGCTTGACTTACTTTACCATGACTTGTCTTGGAGTCATGGTATATCTGTTATATCCAATGAGTGACAACCAGTGCTCAAAATAAAACGTTACGGTATTCTCCTGATAACGTTAGTGGAATGGATTTAATGTGAACATACTGTAGCCTACATAAAAAGACACAGAGTGGCTTTATAATACAGCGCACATTTGCAATGAAAATGTTCCGCCTTTTTAAAGCGGGTGTAGGCCTAGCCTACACCGAATCGTGGTTAAATTATTTAGACAACAGAATCAGTAGGATACCATTTTTGTTTCAGAAGTCTACCAGGCCTATGTCAAATGCAGGCTCGGGTGAAGCTGGGAGGAATTTAACACGGTTTCCACACCGTGTTTATCAACCATGATAATAATGATATTTGAAATGAACACGGCAATTGTTATAGTCAACATTTTTATCATGGTTTGGATTCACTTTAGGAGCAAAATGCGAATGAAAGGGTTGAAATCAGTACTCGCACGTGTGCGCTCAATTTATATTTTCTACTCGCATTAATATATTTTTATTCGCATTTGCGACGACCTGCTCGCACTGTACAGCCCTGTGTACTGCTATGCGGTACATCTTGTTTTCTTTGAACTAGGTTGCTTTAGAACAAATTCACATCATGGCACGCACCATGCAGTGCAGCAAAACGAAAGAGATTTATGCAGCTTGACACAGATACCAAGCACAGGTGTGGCATGTTTTTGACAATAAAACAAAAGATATATTAGTAAGCCTGGGTATTAGGTATGTCTGCAATGGATTTCACGCTTACATTGCGAATTACAAGTATTTACCATACTTTATGGGCAAGTGCGCCCTTTTGAAATTGAACTGACCTATATTCAGTGCATTAAAGGAGAATTCCGGTGTGAAATTGAGCTTAACTGTACCGAAACATGTTAAGGTGTACTCACACGTGTTGTAAGACACACCTTTGCTCACCCCCAGCATTCCGAACTCCTCCGTTTTCAGCCTAGCTTGCAGTAGGCTTGAATCTATTAGATTGGGCATCACGTAGCCTATGCAGCCAAATCGCTATTTTTAAACCATTAAAAAGGTTCCAAGTAACTCCACACTGCATTGGTAGACTTCTGAGGGTCCTGACATTTAAAACGAGATACTGAGAACTTTGGAAATGCACAGGAAGTTTATTAAAAAAAGACTGTTTACAAGCAGTGCCTTCATACAATCTCTCCGCTGGGCGCCATCTTGGAATCAAGTCGCGATAAGCCGACTGACGGGCACGAACGAACAGGAAGGACAGGGGAACATATTGCTAAAGTAATTCCATAGGAAATATATAGTTATACTGTCTACATGAGCATGATGAGTAACAAAGCTCAAAATGTTTGCAATATGTCCCCCTGTCTTTCCTGTTCGTTTGTGGTTGTCAGTCGACTTATCGCGACTTCACCACAAGATGGCGCCCAGCGGAGAGATTCTATGAAGGTACTGCTTGAATAAACAGTCTTTTTAATAAACTTCCTGTGCACTTCCAAAGTTCCAAGTATCTCGTTTTAAATGTCAGGACCCTCAGAAGTCAACCAATGCAGTGTGGAGTTACTTGGAACCTTTTTAATGGTTTAAAAATAGCGATTTAGCTGCATAGGCTATGTGATGCCCAATCTAATAGATTCAAGCCTACTGCATGCTATAGGCTGAAAACGGAGGAGTTCGGAATGCTGGGGGTGAGCGAAAGTGCGTCTTACAACACGTGTGAGTACACCTTAACATGTTTCGGTACAGTTAAGCTCAATTTCACACCGGAATTCTCCTTTAATAACACCTTGAGTTAGATGGGTTGATGAGTCATGCTGTCTCTCAGGCTGCAGATTATTTTTCTTTTTGTCCATCTTCCCTTCCATCCTTCCTCCTGTCCTAACCCCTCCCTCTAATTATGACCGCCGCTAGCATAGCTAGCGTAGCGGTCATATAGTTCTTGTTACAGTTTTTTTTATTATTCTTTTTTCCCGTCATCGACTCTTGAATTTTTGGTCAACGATTCCCGGGACACCGTAACACCGGGGCACATAAAACTTGGTGGGCATGTAGCCCCAGGAGACTTTTACGGAAAAAAATTGTTTCGTCCCCGGTGCCTCTCCACCCCCGCTAGATTACGGGGAAAAAACTTTGACAATCCCTATCTAGACAGGATGGCATGTCAGGAGCAGATGTGCCATCTCAAGGCAAGTATAAGAGGAAATAATGAGAGAAGAACAAGAAAGGAGGAGAAGGGAGAAGGAGAGGCTGAGAAAATCTCAAGCAGAAATAGTAAGCAGTGAGATTGTTGAGGAGGTCGAAAATTGTCCAGTTCCACAAACTTTTTCTCAAGTTGATCCTGACTTTCAAGACTCCAGTCAGTGAAGACAACGAATAGTGGAGATGAGATGGTAGCACACTGACAAGTTTTCTTTCTCTTATGCCTCATATTATGTGCTAGGGGAAATGTATACAACGTTCACCAATAAATGTTTGTTAGACATTTAAAATATATGCAGCTGTAATGTTTTTGTAAATAGAAGCTAGATACAGCATGTCATTAATTGACCTTATTAACTTTAAATCTAGTGTAAAGAAGATTATTGGAAAATAACCAAAAATCGGCCATAAAATATGAAATATTGTCAAAATGAAGGTACATTGTGGTACCCCTCATTATCAATTTTCACCAAACTTCACATTTAGTGTTTATTCAACAAATGGCATAATATTATCCACCATAGAAGAGTTTTTGAGAGAAAGAGTAATAAATACAACGTGTGGTAGGGGGGTTAGGGGCTTAGTTGGTTGGTTGACACCAGGATACAGAGCTAGAGTTTGACAGACACCGGAAAGACACTTCCTCTGAGCAAAAGCAAACAAACAAAACAAAAGGGATTTATGCTTGACCCAGATACAAGCAGGTGCGGCATGTTTTTGACAATAAAACAAAAGATATTAGTAAGCCTGGGTATTAGGTATGTCTGCAATGGCTTTCACGCTTACATTACGACAATATACAGTGCAGCCGGAAAGTTTTCAGGCCCTTTCAAGTTTTCGTTTTATATTTCAGACTCATCGTTTATCTCATCTATCCACAAACAAATGCTCCGACACGCCACAAAAAATCAGGAGTGACAGAGTTGCAGCTGTGGTGCAGAAGAGTGTTGATGTTCACTGTGTTGAATGCAGACGAGAAGATCCTGACAAAGGAGTTGGCAGAGTCAGGGTGTCTTGTGTCTAGAAGAGTCAGGCTGGCATCCTCCACACCTTGCTTTGATTTATTAGCAAACTGTAATGGGTCCAACCTCTCTCCAACCATGGTGATGAGCTCATCTGCAAAAACTCTCTCCATGCACATGGAGGTATTAAAGCACCACAGGTCTGAAGTCACTTTAATATTGGGTTGTTTGGGAAGATATGATGGTAGTTCCTTTCCATGCCCTGGGAACAAAGCATCAAGGCATCAAGGAACAGCTGGAATAGTTGTGTCAACAGGTGTACAGTCCTTTAAGTTGCCTTCCTTCAGTCTATCCGGGGCAGGAGCTTTGGTAGAATGGAGACGAGAAAAGATGGAGGCAACCCTCTCCTCCTCCACACAGATGAATTCATAGCAATGGCTCATATTGTGTGTGATTCATCCCACAGCAGGATCTGCATGGTTGAACTTGCCATAAAACATATTCAGTTCCTCTGCAAAGGCAGCAGGCTCAGGGCATAGAATTTTCCCAGCATTCTGAGTCCTCGTCATCATGGCGTGTTAAAGCACTGTGAATTTTAAGTTTCATTATTTCCTTTGCACGAGGCTGCTTTAGTTCAAATTCTCTTCATGGTAGCCTACACACACCATGCAGTGCAGCAAAGGGATTGATTGAAAGATTGATGCAGACATACCAAGCGCAGGTGTGGCATGTTTTTGACAATAGCATTTCCAAGAAAAGAGAGCCTTGCTTCACATAAGTCAGCTGACAGGTGCATTAGCACATGACAGTGGGATTTGCTGGTGTTTGGTGTCATTCTTGTTCATGGTTACAGGAAAAAGTAAATGGCAGGGAGTTCTAGATGTGTCCAAAATCAAGTCATGTGCATCTTATAGTCAATCATTGAGTGAACCAAATAGTCATCAGAAAACAAAAACAAAAACACATTAATTGTAATTGTACCTCATTGAAAAATATGCTTATGCTGTAGCAAATATTCAAGTAAGTACTGATAACCAAGTTTTTTTATTTTCATTCACACCCTCTTCCAAAGCTTCATGGGAACCAATTTCAAGTGATCAGAAAGGTTGCACTTTGCATACAATATTTTTCTATTGCACAGAGCCTTTTTCTCCTTTCGTATCATTGAAATAGTTTGGCCCAGCACTCATAGCAACCAAAAAGAGACTGAGTAAAGCCTGTGCCTACCATACAATCTGAACCAATTTCAAGTGCACAAAGATATTGACAAGTTGATTCATATAATCTAATCAAACAAACCATGTGAATGTGCAACTTTGTGCTGTTTGACTATGCTTTGTTCATACCCTGAAGGCAGAGATGGGTTTGGTTTGGCTTCAGAGAGTAAACGTGTCTGATCCATCAATTCACTTAAATCAGCTTCTGATTGGCACAACTCTTCAGCTAAGTAAAGCTCATGTTAATGGTTGGACTTTTCTTATCTGAAGCCTCTGATCAGAAGAATTGAGTTTGCCGTGCATAGCCCTGTAGGTTGTTGTTGATGTGAGGTTATTATCTCAGATACCTTGTTCCTGAATCCTCTCATGGTCTGAATCCAAGGCCAGGCTTATACTTTAGTGAACTATCTGACAGTTTGCTGAGCAAAGATTTTACAGCATAGTTTTCTAGATTCTTTGTATATTATCATGTCAATCAGTCATGCCATGGTGTCAATGTCTGGCAATGCAAAAGATCAAGAGAGATACAAATACAGGTGATAGACACAGATGGTTGATTTTTTTAGTTTATGTTTGAGTATCAACAACACAAAGCCTAAGAGGGCATACGTGCAACACATTATTACATTTGCTAAGTATTCAAAGTGCTTACAGCAAATGGGGAAACACACACCACACACCAGCTTGAGGTGGAGGTCGAAGGAATTCGGTCTAGGGAGATGAATAGATGGCCTTTTAGAGGAGCCAGACTGGAGTTTAGCCAGAGCACCAGTGAACCTCCCTCCCTTTGCAATCAGTGCCATGGGAACTTCATATTGTGTAACGTCTCATCCGAAGAATGACTTTTCCTAAAGCACACTGTTCCCCTTATTGCACTGAGGCTAATCCACCAACCCCACCTCCAGCATCAACTAGCTATCCCAGGAGGTCTCCCATCCAGTGCCAATCAAGTTGACACTTGTTTAGCTTCAGCCAATCAGCAAAGACAGGGGAACCATGGGCTAAATATTGTTTGGTGAGACGTCATGTTGTAAAACCTATGTTAATAAAAAATGTCTGCCAAACTTTTCACTTGTTAAGTTTGTTCAAATGTGCCAATGTTCAGGCTTGGGTAAGACACTGGGACAACACAGCATTCTTAAAGAGACCCTATGCAACTTTTTCATAGTCATAAAATCGCTTAGAAATCGTTGTTTTGCTTGACTGACCAGTTTTATCGAAAACAGTAGTATTTCCTCCCGCCCCCAGTGTCCCCCTATTGCAACCTTGCAGTTTGTTCAGGAGACGTTCGCTCCTTGTTTACATCTGGAAGGCTGAGACGCGTAAGGAACAAGAAGAACCATGCATGCATGTGAACAAAGCTAATTTCATTCCTGCTCTGGCCTCACAGCTATCACTTCAGTTGGTTGCGCTTACAGAGACATGGATTAGGCCAGAAAATACTGCTACACCTGCAGCGTTGTCGACCAATTATGCTTTTTCGCATACCTGTCGCTCCTCTGGTAGAGGAGGCGGGGCAGGCTTTCTGATCTCTGATGACTGGAGGTTTACTCAGTTGCTACCGACTCAAAACCACAGCTCATTTGAATATCATGCCATCATGATAACTGAACCATACAAATTATACTTGGTGGTTATTTATCGCCCTCCAGGACAGCTTGGCAACTTTGTGAATGAGTTGGACATTCTACTGTCTGCTATTCCAATGGATACGTGCCCTCTGTTGATCCTTGGTGATTTTAACATTCATCTGGACAACTCCTCTTCAGTTGACTTCCTGTCCTTACTCTCCTCCTTTAGTATAACACGTGTTCACAGTCCTCCTACTCACAAGGCTGGTAAGGATCTTGATATGATTCTGCTACGTAACTGTACTGCAGACAACGTTTGGGTTAATCCTCTACATGTATCAGATCATTACTTCATTAGATTCTCTGTGCGTCTCCTTGATAACCCTACAGTTCCTGCTCCGACGATGTCATTCCGACGGAACCTCAGAAGCCTCTCAAGTGAACATTTTGCAACATTAGTAACTTCTGCTCTACCTATTCCAAGCTCATTCTCATCACTTGAGGTTAATGATGCTACAGACACTCTTTGCTCTACACTGGCATCCTGTCTGAATGCAGCATGTCCTCTTTCCACAAGACCCACTCGTTCTAAACCTCGCCATCCATGGCTGACAAACAGTATACGCTCAGTACGCAAGGAACTTAGAGCTGCTGAAAGGAAATGGCGTAAATCTGGAGATAGAAATGATCTTAGTAAATACCAGTCTATGCTATCATCTTTTTCATCCACTGTCACACTTGCAAAAAGAACATATTATCAGAGTAAGATTGAGAACGCCACTGACAGCAGAAAACTTTTTGCTATGTTCAAGTCTCTTCTCAATCCTCCACCACCGCCATCAGCTACTTCACTGTCAGCAGATGACTTTGCAACATTTTTCACTGAGAAAGTTGCAAAGATAAGTGCTCAGTTTGATGACCCTATAAGAAGGACTCTGCCTGGTGTTAGCATGATGCCATCATTGGACTTTTTCTCTCCTCTTGATGAGGAAGCGGTCTCTCAACTGCTTCAGCGAAGCCGTCCAACAACATGCCCTTTGGATCCTGTCCCGTCTACTCTCCTGCAGTCTATAGCACCCGCTATTATACCGGCAGTCACACATGTATTTAATACTTCACTCAGTTCTGGAATAGTTCCTTCTTCTTTTAAACAGGCAAGAATTACGCCTTTGCTGAAGAAAAGTACACTTAATTCAACTGATGTGAAGAACTACAGACCTGTCTCCCTTCTTCCTTTCTTGTCAAAGGTTTTGGAGAAAGTGGTCTTCAAGCAAATGTGTGACTTCCTCTATCAGAATAACCTACTAGACCCTATGCAGTCTGGTTTCAAGAGTGGTCATTCTACTGAAACTGCTCTTCTATCTGTGACTGAAGCATTGAGAGTAGCTAAGTCCTCTGCTCAGTCATCAGTGTTAATTCTGTTAGATTTATCTGCAGCCTTTGATACGGTTAACCATGACATTCTCCTTTCTACACTATATGAACTGGGAATTTCTGGGAAAGCTCTTGACTGGTTCAAGTCTTACCTTAAAGGGCGTTCTTTTAGCGTGTCTTGGCAGGGACAGATATCAAAGTCTCATGACCTCACTACAGGAGTCCCCCAAGGATCAGTATTAGGGCCCCTCCTTTTCTCTATTTACACCACTTCTTTAGGTGGGATTATTCGCTCTCATGGATTTGAATATCATTGCTATGCGGACGACACTCAACTTTTCCTATCCTTCCCACCTGAGGACTCTAGTGTTTCCCATCGGATCTCTGCATGCCTGAAGGACATTTCAATCTGGATGAAGGATCAGCACCTTCAGCTTAATCTTTCCAAAACTGAGCTCTTGGTGTTTCCAGCAAAAACAGCTATTCCCCAACAGATCAATATCCAGCTTGATTCATCCTCACTGACTCCAACCAGATCGGCACGTAACTTGGGTGTCATAATTGATGACCAACTTTCTTTCTCTGAGCATGTTGCCTCAATTACAAAGTCATGTCGGTATACCCTGTACAACATTAGGAAGATCAGACCTTATCTGACACAAGATTCCACTCAGCTTCTTGTACAGGCAATGGTTATCTCCAAGCTGGACTACTGTAATTCTCTGTTAGCCGGCCTACCTGCTTGTGTATTAAGACCACTACAGTTGATTCAGAATGCTGCAGCACGACTGGTCTTCAATCAGCCAAAGAGGACACATGTAACCCCTCTCCTAGTTACTCTCCACTGGCTCCCTATAGTAGCCAGAATTAAATTTAAATCTCTCACTCTGGCCTATAGGACACTGACTGGATCTGCTCCCAGCTACTTCAGTTCTTTAATCACGATGTACATTCCCAACCGCCCATTGCGATCTTCTGAGGAGCGTCTGTTATGTCGACCAACCATACATGCTAGGTCAAATTGTAGATCCTATTCTTCAGTGGTTCCATGTTGGTGGAATGAGTTGCCCAGTGCTCTCCGTTCCAGCAACAGCTTTGGATCTTTTAAGAGGGGTCTTAAGGCATATTTATTTAATATGCACTTAGTCCTTTGAGTTTGTGATGTGTTATGGTTTGTATAATAGTATTGTTTTGTTATAATTTGTCTATTGATAGAATTTGAAATTTATTTTGCTATTGTCCTTAAATTTAGCCATACCATGCTTTAGTTATTATTATCATATATAATTAACTGAGTGACTTATTTGATTGCTATTCTCATTTCACTGTTTTATTTCTCATTAGGTTAGTGCTTAAAATTATTGTTCTACTGATAATATTACTATTCTCCCTAGTTTGTAATTGTTCACTGTTAATTTAATTTGTATTGTTATTTATTTGTATGTCGCTTTGGACAAAGGCGTCTGCTAAATAACCATAGCCATAGCCATAGCCATAGCCATAGCCATAGCCATAGCCATAGCCATAGCCATGCATGCAATTTATATATTTATATATAGCCTATATATGTATAAATATATATGGTAAAGCTATCGGGGAAGCTCTGCAGAGAAATATGCAAGCATAAAACGAGCGAAAATGAAAAACGAAACTGAAACCGGAGATGAAATCGCCAATCCTGCATAGTTTCTCTTTAATGACTGGTCTGTGAACACTGTTATATTTCATTTCCCCAATGCGACTGATTCATTGCACACTGTGTGTAGGTTGCTAACAAACACAGAACCTAAATGTAGTTGATATTTACTGTTATTATGACCACCACGCATTTAGGTTTGGTCAGATTAATTAATTATCATTTTTTTTGTGCGGCGCTAATTTCGTGAGACTGAAAGACCGCTGCATGTGCACGAAACTTGGTGGGCATGTAGCCCCACATGGCATGGAACCATTGTTTTTGTTTTGATTCGTCGCCCACGCCGCAAGACTGGACCCCCAAAGGAGGATAGGGCGGAAACAGTTTTCGGTGAATATCTCGACAACTGTAGGGCCTAGGAGGACCACCTTTTTTTTTATATGTTGGCCTTAAGGTATGTCATCCTAGGCTGGGTGAACCCTGCCTGAACTTCCGGGGAATTTGAATTTCGCCCGGAAGCTCAGGCTGGAAACCAGCAGATCTATCTCCTCTGTTTACTGCCAGAACCTTCGGCACCAATCAGAAACGGCCATACTCTAGTCCTGGCACGCTATTGACCGGTGACGTGATGATAACGAAACTTAAGCGACTCGAAGTGCAGGAGAAACAAAGCGCAGCTTCCCCAGACTAATGTTCAATCTTAAACAATTGAGCTTAGTATGGTGAAAACCAGACTAATGTCATCCCATCCCATAACCACTCATTTCATGTAGCACCATCTAGTTAAACATGAAAAAGCAAAAATGAGGTGTTGTAATAGCAGATATTGCTGACCTGTCTTTCTGTAAACATTCCAGGTGTGTGTTGAAAATAAATCTACTTGACATGGGTTCTATTACCCCAAAGAACTGGTAAGTCCGGCTTATCAAAATATTTTTTGTTCAAGCCTCTTCATTTAATTGGAATTCCCTTATATGTACCATTGTTAGTTTTGACAGATGACAGGTGGTTATATGAGGTGCCCTCCCTGGTAATAACTTAATTATTGAACATCCATTTATTATGACCGCCTTGCTAGCAAAGTGGCAGTCATAATAGTCAGAGTTTTTTTTCTTACGGATGTTTTTTTCTGTCAGTGAATTTCCATCGGTGAAAGACCGGGTATCTGCACATCTAATGAGCTTGCATGACACACACTGACAACACACTGTGCCTTTCCCTCGTGCAGACAATTGCATATTTTGACTATTCTCTTTGAATTGGTGGTTCATACATTTTGACAGCTTAGAGAATCCAACATCCAAAAATGTAGGAAACATGTTTCTGTAATATCAAAAATCCAAAATGCCATCTTAGACTGAGATACCATAGGATTTCAGAGTAAGAAGTTTCTGTAAGGTGGCCCCTCCCTATATTGTGAGTAAATAATCTTTTGAGCAATGTGGTTGGCACCCACACAACCACTTTAATGGTTTCGATAGATAGATAGATAGATAGATAAATAGATACTTTACTGATCCCCAAGGGGAAATTCAAGAATTGAGGATCATGATGATGGTACTGGTAACAAAAGGAGCCTGCCATACTCAGGAACATTGCAACATTATTTTAAAAAGTTATCAGACTATTAACCAAAGTTATCAATTATGATTAATTAAAACTGTGTGTACAATTTACTAAACTGAGAGCACACTTAAGCAAAAAATGAGGGGCATCATTTAGTAAAACAAGTGTTTGATTTATTAAAACATGAGCTCGATTCAATAATATTAGCACACAAATTAGGAATATAAGCACACTTTTTCTGAATATATACCAAAACTGATCTTGCAATGACCCAGGGCTCCGAAACAGAATATATTTGTATTTCTATGACATCAACTACCAAGATTGGTAATGTAGCCTAAATTAATGTACAGTATAGTTAAGTGAAATACAAACACACAATGATGAAACATTGTTTTTCAGTAAACTCGCTGGTGATGGACTAGCCTACTTTTTTGACGGCTGAACAATCTGAAAGTGAAAATATTTTTGAGAGTCTTTGCCACAAATAAAGGCCTCAGTGCGATTTGACACAGTTGATTGATTTCATGTGAGGTTCAGTAGACCATTGATGGAATGCGATTGTTAGTTTGCATTGTTCTCATATTACAGCTCAGCCTATCATGATCAAAGACCGAAACTATCTGTTTCATGATCTTAGATATGTAGGCTACTTGTTTCCTGAAAACTCACTTGGTCTGAAGCCAAGAATTTGCTAATCAGAAAATGACATCCATTCTTACAACAAAACAGAACGATGAGAAACCTTATCTTAGAAAAATCAAAGTTTGAGTCAGAAAGGCTATCTATTTGTTGAGGTGCTTATTGTCAGAGGTGGAAAATTCCAGCTTCAGAAAGTAAATGTCCACCCATTTATTGGTTCTGCCCAGAGCCATAGAAATAAAGAGTTGCGACACTCTTTGATGTCGCTGCCACACGATCAAAAGTTCCAAAAATCCTGCGCTGAATGGCTGGATCGCAGGAGGGTGGGATGTACTTCTGGATGCTGCATGGAGGGTATAATCAATAAACCTGTTGACTACTGACCAAGAGATTGGCTGTTAATAGTTCCAAAACTCCCATAACATGGAAGTAGCCTGGAAAAAGCTCTGCAATTTTTTCCTATGGAGGTCTATGGGAGTGTCGCCACTCTGTTTTATCTACCGCTCTGGTTCTACCTGTGCACTTAACACAGGTGATCTCCCCAATTAGCTGCTCTACTTGGCTTCACTCTTGTGTGTACAGTATTCTGACCTGTGCAACTTGGTGACTCTTTGATAAGGTGTTTACATTTTTCATGTATACGATGAATGGATGAATGAAGATGCTATCAGAATTGTTTGCAAATAATGATGTAATCTGATTGACACCAAACTTGACTCATTTTTATTTCCAAGGGGCACAACGACTCATTAAACTCTTACCAAATCCTTTAACAGTGGTTTTAAACAATAAACCTTATTAAAATAAGCCATTAACCTTTAATATTCACATTTAATATTTCCAGTTACGACCCCAGGAACCGCCGACATTGTTCTCAGATTTTTTTGTTACTCCCGCCTCTGTGTACGATGCAGACTTCTGATTAGTGGTTCTCATTTGCATAAGGTTGAGAGTTCGGTAACTTTGAGTCGCCAGAAGAGGGGGAATTTGCATCATTTCGCCCTACCGGAGCGAATTTCGCTTCCCCATGGGTCACAGCTGCCTTTTGTACTTCACAGGACATAGTCATGTTAGTCATGTACCAGGCAATGTTGCAATCCCCAGACTGATACTTGGTACACAGCCATTTTCAGTGTTCCAAGAGTGAAACAAACTGTCAGCAACATGTACTTACTCTTAGAGCCCGATTGACACAAAGTTCATAAAATAACACACCCATTCTTCTTTGTTACATTGCTCCGCAACTATTAGTTACAGCAAGAAGATGAGATCTTTAATATATGACACAGCTGAAGTGAGTCTTTCCAACAATACTAGACATTTGTACGATCAAGTATGCAAATAGAAATCATGAAATGAAATCAAATTACATCGTATTTACAGTCTATACTGCTATGCGTTCACCTGCGCAGTTGCACCCATTACTCTCATTAGAATTGAACTTGTGATCGCATAGATATGGCACGCATATCAGATGAAAGAGGAGACACAGAGCTATGCATTGATACCAAGTACATCGATCATTCTGGGTTATAGAAACAGACGAAGTGACAGAAAAAAAAAATGTCTTTTAGCCCAGATGACAGATAAGATGGTTGATTTTTTTAGTTTATGCTTGAGCCTCAACAACACAAAGCCTAAAGGCCCGTTCACACGACAACGATAAAGAGCCGTTCACACCAAGAACGATAACTATAACTATAAACAAATATCGCTCTCATTAATATGAATGACAACATTCACATATAAGTTATAACGATAACGACATGAGAAACGATATCGTTATTGATCACTTTCAGAGCGATTGTGAGAACTATAAAAAGCTAACAGCCAATCAGAACCCATAATATTCTAGCCATCACATTCATTAACATGAGGAGAGACTTTTCTTATCGTTGGCCAGTGTGGACGCTTTTATCGTTATGGTTATAGTTATCGTTATCGTTATCGTTATCGTTCTTGGTGTGAACGGGCCTTAACGATAACTATAAACAAATATCGCTCTCGTTAATATGAATGACAGCGTTCACACATAAACTATAACGATAACGACATGAAGAACGATATCTTTGTTGATCACTTTCAGAGCGATTTTGAGAACGATAAAAAGCTAACAGCCAATCAGAACCCATAATATTCCAGCCATCACATTCATTAACATGAGGAGAGACTTTTCTTATCGTTGGCCAGTGTGGACGCTTTTATCATTATGGTTGTGGTTATCGTTATCGCTATCGTTATCGTTATCGTTATCGTTATCGTTATCGTTCTTGGTGTGAACGGGCCTTAATGATAACTATAAACAAATATCGCTCTCGTTAATATGAATGACAGCGTTCACACATAAACTATAACGATAACGACATGAAGAACGATATCGTTGTTAATCACTTTCAGAGCGATTTTGAGAACGATAAAAAGCTAACAGCCAATCAGAACCCATAATATTCCAGCCATCACATTCATTAACATGAGGAGAGACTTTTCTTATCGTTGGCCAGTGTGCACGCTTTTATCGTTATGGTTATAGTTATCGTTATCGTTCTTGGTGTGAACGGCCCTTAAGAAGGCACACGTGCATGCCTATGATTACATAATAACAACAACAACAACAACAACAACAACACATTACTGTACATAACACAGGGCATCCATGAGCTAAATATTGATTGGTGAGACATTATGTCGCAAAACCTATATTAATAAAATGCTTGTCAAACTTTTCACCTGTTAAGTTTGTTCAAGTGTGCCAATGTTCAGGCTTGGGTAGGACCCTGAGGCCATGCAACATTCTCTCGATCTATGGTCTGTAAACACTGATTTCATTTCCCCA
The DNA here is from genome assembly GCF_963854185.1 of Sardina pilchardus. NCBI lineage: Eukaryota > Metazoa > Chordata > Actinopteri > Clupeiformes > Clupeidae > Sardina > Sardina pilchardus. Next base: position 29,422,731 of record NC_085004.1, on the reverse strand, counting down.
GTGCGACACACTGTGTGGTTATTAAAAAACACAGAACATAAACGTACTTGATATTGAGATTGAGATCTGAAGAAGACCACACGGTCGAAACGTCATTCTGTGCTAAAGAGAAGAAAATAAAACTAAAACGAAGGATATCAAGTGTGCAAACCTTTTTTCATTTTTCATGCTGTCTTGACACCTTGATGAATGGCTCTCAACATGTCTTTTATTTGATAACAGATAAACATATGGACTAATAGAAACAGAAACTATTCTACCAATGTCTTTCTGGAAACATTCCAGGAGTGTGTCAAAATCTACTTGACATGGGGTGATATTACTCCAAAGAACTGGTAAGTCCAGCTTTTATTTATTTATTTATTTATTCATTTATTTGTTAAAGCCTCTTCATTGATTTGGAATGTCCCTTAACCCTTATGTTGTCCTCGGGGTCAATTTGACCCCAAGCAGTGTTTAACATCATAAAATATATGGTTCACTTTTTTTGTTTTGCTTCAAGTTTCATGACTTTTCCTTATTTGAAGGGTACAACAGAGTAAACATGAAATTTGCACAAAAATATGTTTCCAATGTCCTGTAAAAAAAATAGTTACGTTGGTGGTATTGGGGTCAATTTGACCCCATTTTTATGAAACATGATGAAAATGAATATTTGACAAATTATGGATATTATTATTGTAATAGTATGAGAACATGTAGCTATTATCATTATTTCATATACAAGTACATATTACATATAAGTTATTTTGGCAGGTCTGAAAAAGTCCAAAAAGTCAGCCTTTGGGCTGTTGACACTGGATTGGCCATATTGCCAGTCAGGGTTCCAGGGTTCATAAAGGGGTGTGGGGGGGTGGGATTGTTTTGTAGGGCTTTTGATAGTGGTTATTACACTCTTGTTAAGTACCTACCACAAAAAAAAATTGGGTAAAAAAAATAATTTTAATCATTTTTGAGAGTTTTTTGTAGCTGGGGTCAAATTGACCCCAAGGACAACGAACGTCGTAAGATTTTAGGACAACATGAGGGTTAAGTGTCATTGTTTTGACAGATGGCAGGTGTGGTTATTGAGGTGCACTGCCTGTTTATAACTTAATTGCTGAATGACCGCCGCACTAGCAAAGCGAGAAGACAATATGAGCCATTGTAATTAATGGTATCTTTGGCTGACAGATTCAAAACCACAGACAATTCAGTGTAGAATATTTATGACACCCTCTATGCATGCCATTGATGCCAAGTTTCATGGAAACTGAGGGTAGCTTTCAGCTACTCTCACACACACACACACACACACACACACACACAAATGCACACACATACTGTAAACACACGCATGCACATGCAAATGCACACGCACACACAAAGACACACATACAGATACACACACACACACACACACGCACACACACACACACACACACATGAATGCATGCATGCACATACGCACATAGGGACACACACACTCACACACATGCACATACACACGCAAAAACAAACATACACACACATTTACATACACAAAAGTATGGGATGTATTCGGAGATGGAGAATTGACAAACGTAATTTGTTTTTTGTTGAGAGAATGTGCAGGACTGGGTGACGATAATCATTTGTACCACTCTGCGGTACATCTAGTTAAGATGCTGCCTGACAGGACACCTCCTCAAAGGTGATGTGACGTGCAGCTGAAGTCTGCACTGTATCTCAGTGTGATATTATATAACCTTTGTGGAAATTGGAGAATATTTAAACCACAATCGCTTTTGTCATTTATCTATGGTAGGCGGTCATCAACAACTTTCGGGAAATGCACCCCTGCTGTGTGATTTCCTTTTGTTCTGCTGAAAACAAGTTCATCAGGTCTCAGACTTTAAGAATGTTTTGCTCCTATCTGAAGTCTACCTTTCACTGCAGCTAATTTTGTCTTTATATGGTTGGCCGGAAAATAGTTCCTCTCCTCCTGCTGGTATAAAAGGGCAGGTTTCAGATTAGGCCGTCCAGCTCAACCTCTGAGACATCAGACATCATGTCTCTCCACACACTGGTACTTCTGCTGCTCCTGGTCTCCATCACCTCAGCGAGCCACTTCTGGGGAGGCACAATCTCATTCACCCCTAAAGGAAGGAACCCAGATGGATCATACAGGGTAGGGCTCTTGTTTAAGATAACATTGTTTCATATTACTTTCAGGATAGTGAGTAGATAAATTGCGAGATTATTTTACAACATTGAACATGAAGTCAGTTTACCTCCAAATACCTGTAATGTGATTTCTGAATCAAATGTTAGTCACTCACATCTAACATTGGCATTTTCTCTTTAAAATGGAACAGAATATAGACTTTGTTAGACTCACAATTTCTGTCACTATGTGCGTATACAAATGTGAAGTGTTCTCACCCTTCCCGAAGTGTACATGTGTGACAAAGAAACAGCACTGCAATCCTAAGCCGTTTGTACAGACACTCTGGTTTCACTGCACACTGACACACAAACTGAGGGAAGATTTCTAGTTAATTTGTTTCACTCTCTCTGGCATATACAAATAGCTCATGCTATCATGCATCGCTGCCTTAGTGAGGAGCACTACCATGTTAGGACATACAGATCCTTATCTCAAGTTAGACATTATTTTCTTATTGAGCTTAGTACGGAATCAGGAGGTGTCATTGTAAGATTTTTTTTATAACGAGAGAATAATATTTTGCTAATTATTATTAATATTATCACATATTATGTGCTCATTTTACTAAATTATTTTAGATTGTGAGCAAATTTTGTATTGTATGCTCTTGTTTTACAACATAATGCCATCGTTTACATGTAAGTAAATTGTAGTTTCATTTTGCTAGACCGTGTGCTCAATTTAGTAAACTGTGTGCTTGTTTTACTAAATTGTGCATTTATTTAGCAAATTGAGCTAAAATGTGCGCAGAATTTGCTATGTGCACACAATTTACTAAATTGAGAGCATAATGTAGCAAAATGAGCACACAATTTAGAGAGCGCATGTTTTCTGGATATGATCAAAAGAAAGATCTTGCAATGACACCTCAGAGGTTCCATATAAAAAGAGTTTAGAAATATGTTTCTGTAAAAATGAATGCTTGTTCCTCACTGACAAAGATGATATCATATTTTACTCAAGGTGGATTTCCGCTACAAGCACACTTTTGATAGTTGCTATTCTTCTACGTACTGGAGCAACTGTAGAAGTGGAAATTGTGGATTTCAGACAAATCTGGAACAAGGAATAATAGATCAGAGTAATGGAAGATATCCATCCCAATACAATTGGTGTCAAAAGGAAGGAGTTATGACAAGAAGCCTTTCGAGTGATAAGCCTTTTCAGCTGACGTAAGTGCATTCATTTAGGCTATTTTGGAAGAACTAGAATTGGAGTATTTCTATTATGACTGTCCAAAGAAAACTTAATGATCAAAATTATGATTTTTATCAAAATCATGAAATATGATCAGAATTATCATGTTATTACATGTTTGACTGGAGCTAAAGTTTGGAATGGGAGATTGCAGAAAGTGGTTGATTTTATGGTCAAATTACAATTATGTATCTCTTGTGACATCATCTTCATCCTATCCCTATTTTAGTGCACGTAGTTGTTGTTGGATCTCCCTGAGAAATGGTATTGGATGGTGGGATCTTCCAATCTTGGTAGATCTTGGAGTTCGATCTGACACGACTGAACCGAACCGTTCTCCACATGCAACCATGATATCATTTGTCCGGTAAAATCTTCATTTTATCTCTTAAAGTCTTTATATTCAGAGTCTTTCAAAATGTGTGTCTCATTGCGTATGATTAGTTTGATATCACATACAGTATGTGTTGATTGACATTAAATCACAGAAGTTAAAAGATAAATGTATTGACAAAGTTATTGTTAAAGTGTTGATGTTAAAGTCAATATTGAATGTTAAAAGTTGTTGGAATTTTACTAACACAAGCTTCCAAATCTTCTTCAGTGTGCCACGGAACTGTCCACGTGCATATAACTTCATAGGTTGTGATCCAGATGGTGATCAGTTCAGATGTGGAACCAATAGGAATCTACCCTCAGGCTTTTACCTTGATCAAGTAAGAGTCTCCCAGAAATATCGCACACATGTGCATATGTGCCCTCTCTGTCTGCCTGTTTTTGTCTTTTCTTTCCCCTCTCTCACTCACACACACAAACACACACACACACACACACACACACACACACACACACACACACACACACACACATACACACACACACACACACACACACACACACACACAAACACACACAATATTTAGTAGCACTCACAGGGACAACATGTGGCAATTATTTTTATCTTTTTTCTCAGAATACTTGCAATCTACACCATACCTACAGTAGCAGCACTGGCTACTATGGTTTTGAGCTGTATGTTGAGGACTTCCCAAATCAGCACATCAGTCTCACCTACAGCGACGGAACAACATCTTTTAGGGGTCCACTCCATGCAGCGCGCAAACGGCGTTCCAATTGGTGGGGGGGTTACTCTACTAGCACACCCCTCTCAACCAACCAATACACTCCTTGGCCAGCAGCCAGCAGCACACCCTCTACTACTACAACCACGACTACGACTAACCCAACAACTCCATGGTGGTGGTGGTACCAAACTCAAAGAATCACACCTGCTCCAACTGCTGCAGCCAACCCAACAACTCCATGGTGGTGGTGGTACCAAACTCAAAGTTCTACAGCTGCTCCAACTACTGCAGCCAACCCAACAACTCCATGGTGGTGGTGGTACCAAACTCAAAGAATCACAGCTGCTCCAACTGCTGCAGCCAATCCAACAACTCCATGGTGGTGGTGGTACCAAACTCAAAGAATCACAGCTGCTCCAACTGCTGCAGCCAATCCAACAACTCCATGGTGGTGGTGGTACCAAACTCAAAGTTCCACAGCTGCTCCAACTACTGCAGCCAACCCAACAACTCCATGGTGGTGGTGGTACCAAACTCAAAGTTCCACAGCTGCTCCAACTACTGCAGCCAACCCAACAACTCCATGGTGGTGGTGGTACCAAACTCAAAGAATCACAGCTGCTCCAACTCCAAGACCTACAACTACGACTACGACTACAAGTACTACGACTAGCCTCCCAGCAACGACTACCCCTTGGTCACATTATGGCACTCCATTGAGTCGACTTCCACTACAATTTGTTGTCTACGGTAAGACTTGATGAAAATACACATTTTCTTGTCTTGTTCTCACGAATCACAAATGCACTAGTTATTAATGATTTATTGTTATCACAGTTGATAACACAGTTCCATCCTGCAATGAGGGAGAGTACTTGCCCAAGTTCTTGCATCCCACTCCAAACAACAGAGAGCGACTTCATGCTGCCATCAACCGGGAGCTAGAAATCAGAATAAATGCGACAGCTTTTTTCTCAGTGTAAGTAGACCTCCACATAGTTTGTGCATGTGTGTCTGTTTGTTGATATTAGGTGGTCATGTCGATAAGCTATTACCCTATCTTCAGTAATTACATAATGTTTGTCCTGTCTTGAAGGGTCCGTGATCTCATTATAAGTGGCCCTCTAAACATCACAAAGGACAGAACCACCTCTGGGGAATTTGTCCTGAGATGGACACCCAGGACTGATGACCTTGGCCAGCATTTTCCCATCTGTTTTATTGCTGAGAGCAGATTGGGGTAAGCTGAGAGACTGCAATGTTTGTTATGTTGTGTTGAAATGTTGTGTGTACGACTAAAATATTTGTTTCCCTAAATTGCATGTAACGAATATGAAGAACGAAATATGATTTCGCATAAATGTTATCAATATAAACCTTTTCACACTGATTTCTTTGCTGTTTAACAGGAAGTAGTAGTTCTCTCAGGATTGAGCTTTCAAATTAGACAGCGCTCTATCCCTTTCTGTCATTGGTGGCAATACCAGTCCAAATTAAAATGTCTACAGTAAAATGTGTCAGTGGTAAGCAGTCAATGTATTTCATTTCAGTGGCAACTTCTACCAGTCTGAGATGAGATGTGTCGTTGTTGAGGTTGAACATCATCAATTTGGTTTGTGATTTTCATTATTCCAAGAAATTGGTAAAATACTAAAGGATACAGTACATGCTTGACTACTTAATGTAATACGCTATTATCTGACACCCACAGCTCCTGAAGCCAATGTGATTTGTACTGAGAATTTCATGGCTATTGAGCTGGAAACATCAATATCAGAGAGCATCCAGCTACATGTGGATCACTTGCGCCTCAATGACCCATCTTGCACTCTCTACTCCAATGGCACCCATGTCTTTGCCAACATGTCCCTTAACACATGTGGTACTACAGTGGAGGTAAGTAAACTTTCTTTAGGCCAACCAAATTTCTGTTCAAAGTATCTTTAGAAAATGAACATGCTCTCCCCTATTTCTTTTTAAAAAGGAAGATCAAGACAGTCTCTTCTTCAAGAATGAAATTGTGTCATTTGATAACCAAAACGATGTCATAACCAGAATCAACCAGGTGGAGTTTCAGTTCTTCTGCAAGTACCCTAAGAGAAGCAGTGTGACCCTAGAGTTTGACACTCACAGAGGCCCTTACGTATTCATGCAAAAAGGATTCGGAACGTTCAGTTATCAGTTTGAGTTCTTCCACTCAAGTCAGTTCCAATATCGGAAGAACCCCAACTCCTATCCCCTGGAGTACGGCCTTGGTGAGATGATGTACATGCAGATTGAAGGCATGTCTTCAGTCAACAACACTGAGCTCTTTGTGGAGTCTTGCAAGGCCAGTCCCAGTGATGACCCTCAGGCCCATACTTCCTATACCATCATTGAAAATGGGTAAGTTTGACATGGGCTGCTGTGGATACTTGGGGGTCTTTGTCATGTTTCTTTGCTACTTCTCCCATTACAGTCAAACAATCTCATCTCTTCACACAGATGCAAGAAAGATGAAACTGTGAAGTTCTACTCAAACCATGACAATAAAGTCAAGTTTGGAATGAAGGCATTTAAATTCATCGGATGGCATGACCAGGTAACAGATGCCTGGACGAACACACCACATTTACTTATACATGTTCTGTTTTCATTTGTAATCAGTGCTAGAAATGGTTTCTCTGTCCGTAGGTTTTCATCACCTGTTCGGTGATACTGTGTGAGGCTGGAAACCCCAACACCAGGTGTTCTCAAGGCTGCACCAATGCCACTGCCTCACCTGCAGTGCATCACCATCACAGGAGAGAGGCTCCCATTCAGACCACCAGTCACTACATTTCCCAGGGTCCCGTGCGGCTCGGCAGGAGCGCAGACACCAGAGATGCTCCAAGCACAGGTGACTGTCCTCTTGTGAATCTCTCCAGGGTCATCACAAAATGCAGTTATACGTCACAGTTTGATGTCATACTCATAAGATGTCCTTATGATTCGGTTTCTTAAGACAAACAGACCATACATGGCATGCAGTTTGTAACTGTTGTTTAACTGTTTTCTTACAGTGCTAAATAATGGTTTGAACATGAATCTGGTTTTCATCGCTGGATGCCTGCTGATAGTTTCTGCCATGCTGTGTGGTGCAGTGATCTACACAAAGCGACCTAAGATTGCGTATAAGCCACTGCCAACCTCTGACTTTTAAGGCAGATGTCTTACATGCACAGGATGTTGGTATAGAATAGAGTGTAGAGTTGTGTTCAAGCTAAACATTTAGTTTCTAGCCAAGGTTGGGTTTACAGACTTTATCACTAATTAAACAGATGAGGTACATAGATACAATCGTGCCAAGTTCAATTATGCACATATATCATGTAATGATGATTTCATTTTAGGTGTTTTTGGGGGGTGTCTTCTTGGTTTCGGGTTGTATACATAAAAATAAAGATTACTTCCTCATGAATTATATGTGGCAGAAGAGGTAGAGGAGTCACTCGGCAACCAAAGGGTTGCAGGTTTGAGCCTGATTCCTCCTGTCCCTAAGTGTCCTTGAGCAAGACACTGAACCCCAGTAAAACTTCCGGTCTGTAGGTTGGCACCTTGCTTGGCAGCCTCTGCCATCGGTATGTTTGTGTGAATAGATGAATGAGGCAGAAATTTGTAAAGCACTTTGATACTCTCACGAGTAAAAACAATTTTTACTTTTTTATATGTGTTGTACATTTGTCATTTTTTATATGCAATAAAGCAAATAGACCCAAACATACGCTGTGAAACTTTTCTCTTTGAAGTGCATGTTCAAAGTTGTCAAGTGCGTTCTTCCTCCATTCCTATAGTATTCCTTAAACCTCATTCCTATGCTATGCCTTAAACCCCATTCATATATGCTATACTTTAAACTATACTTTAAACCCCATTCCTACTGTATATGCTATACCTTAAACCCCATTCCCCAAATTACTCAAATGAAAGGCAACACTCTGAAGTTGCATTATTGGTATTTGGACTGTAGCCTATGTCAGGGGTTCTGATATAAACTACACAAAATATGGACTAATGTAACAAAATTCTAAGCTACATAGCAATATGGTGCAATTGATTTAGAATGCTGGGGAGAGGTGGCGGTCTCATAACAGATATAAACCCCTCCCATCTCCAATGACTTTCACCAAAGTCCGCTTTAACCCTCTCTGCTTTCACTCTGTGGATTTCATATATATATATATCCTGTGATAGATTGGCCTATTGTTCATTTGAGTGTTAATGTTTTAGCATGTACAGTATGCATCATCAAGATACTTATTAAACTATTCATGATGATATACTGTAGCCTTAATCAACTAATGTTTAAATGTATGCGTTGTTTATGCTTGAGGTCATGCATGAAAAGTGAAGTCCGATATTAATACATGAAGTAGTGCATGCATACATGTAAATTCATGACAATTCATGTACCCTTACCATGTTTGGTCCTCATGTTATACATGTACCCAGCCTGCAGGTAGCAACACTGAGCAGCCTTTTGAGAGGCATGCAATGCAGGCAAGTACACTAAATAATTTTCACTACTGTAGACGGTGTTCCTGGGTGAACCTCTCAATTTAAAGGACACTTTTAAAGATCTCAAGGATAACTATGAGGAGGGCCATCTTGCATCTTGTTTTACTTCAGGCTATTTTATGTCTTGACAAAAAGTCTGTAACTGCATGACAATATTTTCAGTGCAATTCAGTTCCATTTAGTGGCACAATGAATATGTCTCAAGGTGCTTGACAGATCTCAGCTGAAACGTAAAATCATCATCAACCCCCAGAACAAACAGTAAGGTGACAAAGCAAAAGAAATTCAAAGAAAAACTCCCGTTTAATGGACAGAAACCTTGAGCATATCCACGGTGCGTGTTTAGCGCTGACTGGATAAAGAGATGAGTCAGGAGAAGCATATGAGCGCCCCGAAACTATTATTCATCTTTTATTGGTTGAAGAACTTGTATATCTGTGTCACTTTGGATAAAAGAACCTGCCAAATACCTGTCAGCAGTATCTTTAACTATAGTTTTACATTTAATAGCAGGTTATATACTGTAGGTCTAGGCTAGTTTTAAGTTACTGAAAGGATGAGTAGGTAGAGTATTGAAGCTGAGAACTCTGAGAATGTTTGTTTATTGTGGCTCATATCGGGGAATAGTAGTACGCACATGCAGTCTGAAGAAGGTCATTGTTTTCCAGTGATAAATTATGTTCTGAACATACAATCTATTTTCATTGCTGCTTCTTTCATATGTGTGGTCTAATCTTTACAAGGTAATCAGCAATTGCAAATAAATCACTGCATTCTTCGACTTCAAACAAAGGAACTTCAGCCTACTTTAGCCTCAACATGGAGGTCAGGTCAAAGAATTGTCTTGTAACAAACTAAACTTTTTTGTGCTACAGTATTGTCTTTGTCTCTATCCTGGGAAATTATGACAATATTATGACAATTATTGTATTGTCAGGTTAACAAGCTTAGGACTATAGGTTTTGGATAATAAATTATTCATTTACCTTATCTACCTATCTATCTATCTATCTGTTTTTGGTGGGTAACAACAATGTTATGAAAGGCATTGTCACAATGATGCACATACCTGTATCCGGCAATAAAGATTTTCTAAAACAAATAAACCACAATGTCTTTCTGAAAGATTTGAATTGGGAGGTGATATGACCAGTCTTCACCCAAACCTGAGTTTGAGAATACACTTTCCCCCACCAGATGGCAAGATTGAGCCAGTATTTCATCTGGATTATTTAGGGCCCGAGCACCGAGGTGCAAAACCCTATTGTTTTTACTCAGATTAAATTTCTTCTGGGCCACGTTTTGCCTTTTTTCACCAACTTGGTATGCTCTGAAACACTCTTGAAATTTGGCAGCTATGTGTGGAATTGGTAACGCTACTCAGCGACAGAGCTCTGGCCAAGGGTGTGGCTATGGGACTCTATAGCGCCACCTAGCACGTTGTCTGTTGTGGTTGACACATATATTCATGGAAATGGCCCAGATTTGGTGGGCATATGTGTTGTATGAATCTTTACAAGTTTTACATTTAAACTATATAGTGAATCTTAGAAGACTTTGAGTTATGATTATGATTGATTTTTGTACATCATGTATTTTGAAACACTTCTCCTAGACGGTTTATTGAAAACATCATATAAGCACTAAAATAATTTTGAGGGGTTGCTCAAGAAAAATTGCGACCAGATTTTAGAATTTTCAAAATATATTGAAATGGCAAAGGTTTGAATTATGGCATCTTATTAAGAAACAGGAAGTTGGTGTTATAGGCAGAAAAAAGGTTATAAATTGGATGTAATTTGGCAGCTACATGTGGAATTGCTTCTGCTTGTCAGAGACAGAGCTCTGGCCTAAGGTGTGGCTTCGGGACTCTATTCTCGATGTCAGGTTCCTACGTCACAGCCCTCCGCCATATTGAAATGGGGGGAAGAAAATTGTCTCCGCCATAGGAACCCATCCAAATTTGGTGGACTTGTGTGTTATTGCTATCGCTAGTCAGAGACAGAGCTTTGGCCTAGGGTGTGGCTTAGGACCTCTATTCTCGATGTCAGGTTCCTACGTCACAGCCCTCCGCCATATTGAAATGGGGGGAAGAAAATCGTCTCCGCCATAGGAACCCATTCAATTTTGCGTCAAAAGGTATCAGTCAAACTTTTAATTAACATGTCATTTTTATACTTTGAATCATTAGCTGGAGATTTGTTTTCCACCATTTCAATATGGCGGAGGGCTGTGACGTAGGAACCTGACATCGAGAATAGCGCCACCTAGCACATTGTCTGTTGTGGTTGACTCATAAATTCACGAAAAGGAACCAAATTTGGTGATTTTGTGTTTTATTGCTGCTGCTACTGAAAGATAGAGTTCTGGCCTAGGGTGTGGCTTAAGGACTCTACAGCGCCACCTAGTGTGTTGTCTGTTGTGGTTGATGTGTACATTCACGAAAAAATGAACCAAATTTGGTGGGCTTGTGTGTTATTGCTATTGCTAGTCAAAGACAGAGCTCAGGCCTAGGGTGTGGCTTAGGGACTCTATAGCACCACCTAGCGTGTTGTCTGTTGTGGTTGACACATACATTCACGAAAATTAACCACATTTGGTGGGCATGTGTGTTAATGCTACCGCTAGTCAGGGACAGAGCTCTGGCCTAGGGTGTGGCTTACAGTGGTGTTTTCTCCCGGAAGCCAAGGGAAGCCATGCTTCCCCTATTTCGTCCGAAAATCGCTATTGTAAATAGTACATCTAATCGTTTTACAGTTTTGTGCATTCTTTCTGTGCTGTCATCTCCCGTTTTCGTTTTGTATTTTGCAATGATCGAAACAGCGCCCCCATAAATTGCATGAATGTGAATGTGGTGAAACACAGTAATTACACTCCCGTCGTCTCCAAGTGGCACCCAGCCTGAGTTGGATTCCTTATCGCCAAGTAACGTGTAAACAAAAAAGACGATCAACCAATCAAATTAGGGAATGTCACGGTCGCGGTCAAACTGTGATTCGTCAGCACCTTAGAAAGGGAAGCCATCCCCCTTGTCTGTCCCGTGCGATAATTATGAGTTTCATTGAGGTCAGATCACGTTAGCAAGTGTCTTTAAAGGGATAGTTCGGGTTTTAAGACACGAAGTTATATGGGTTCCCTGTCAGCAACGTTGTGCATCAGCACTGACTTACCCCCCGACAGCGTCCTGTGAGCCGAAATCCGGACGGTTTTTGATCGTTTTTGATGCTGAAGAAAGTAGTCCGGCAAGTTGCTGGGGTCACGAAAGTAAAGTGTTTTTCTTCTCAAAACCATATGCGTTCAAAAGAGTGATATATTTGCACCACAAAAACGTTGTCCAGCTGTCAGTAGCGCGCAGTGATAGGAATCGAGAAAAATAGTGCCAAGTGATAACGAGGTTTGAATTTTTCCTGGACAACGTTTTTGTGGTGCAAATATATCACTCTTTTGAACGCATATGGTTTTGAGAAGAAAAACACTTTACTTTCGTGACCCCAGCAACTTGCCGGACTACTTTCTTCAGCATCAAAAACCGGCTGGATCTCGGCTCACAGGAAGCTGTCGGGGGGTAAGTCAGTGCTGATGCACAACGTTGCTGACAGGGAACCCATATAACTTTGTGTCTTAAAACCCGAACTATCCCTCTAAGGACAGAGGAGATTTTAGCAGGCCTACAATTTTATTTTAGTAAACTATTTCTTCAACAACGACTTCTATTTAAATCCGACAGCAGTCCACTGCTAAATCTGGAGGTTTGTATTGAGAGGGTAGAAGTTTTTAGGACTTTCAAGGGAGGGAGAGATGGCCCCTGTTTGTTGCGAGTTACGAGTGGCAGTAGGCTAGTCCAAGCTGCGTTGTTAGCTTACATTGCCGTGAAAATGCGTGTAGTTGTATAGCTTATTCATATCTCTGTAGTCTTCGCTATGTCCACGCATAGGCCTAATGTAGTGACCGAGTAACTTTGTGTGGAGATGTGTGAGGGAGGGAGAGAGACAGCGCGCGTGTGTTGCAGTCACCAATGTCCCTCGTCCAGTCTGTTTTGTTACGTGGTCTGTTGGTTAGAGTATATCGCTATGCATGGCGCAAAATGTATACCCCCCCCCCCAAAAAAAAAAAAAAATCAAACAAACAAATAAATAAATAAATATGCATTCGTCACTTGGCTTCCTCAGAAATTTTCCTTACGCCTCGCCACTGGTGGCTTAGGGACTCAATAGCGCCACCTAGCACGTCGTCTATTATGGTTGACACATACATTCACGACAATTAGGTAGGCTTGTGTGTTATTGCCTCCGCTAGTCAGGGACAGAGCTCTGGCCTAGGCTTAGGGACTCTATAGTGTCACCTAGCGTGCTGTCTGTTGTGGTTGACAAATATATTCACAAAAATTAACCAAATTTAGTGGGCATGTGTGTTGCTCATGCACATGCCTACCAACCCACACATGTTGCTTTGTTAGATTCCGAAATGTCACAGGTCCACACCGCAGGTGCTCGGGCCCGCCATCGCCGCTTGCGGCTATATTGTGTTATTACTATCGCTAGTCAGAGACAGAGCTTTGGCCTAGGGTGTGGCTTAGGACCTCTATTCTCGATGTCAGGTTCCTACGTCACAGCCCTCCGCCATATTGAAATGGGGGGAAGAAAATCGTCTCCGCCATAGGAACCCATTCAATTTTGCGTCAAAAGGTATCAGTCAAACTTTTAATTAACATGTCATTTTTATACTTTGAATCATTAGCTGGAGATTTGTTTTCCACCATTTCAATATGGCGGAGGGCTGTGACGTAGGAACCTGACATCGAGAATAGCGCCACCTAGCACATTGTCTGTTGTGGTTGACTCATAAATTCACGAAAAGGAACCAAATTTGGTGATTTTGTGTTTTATTGCTGCCGCTACTGAAAGATAGAGTTCTGGCCTAGGGTGTGGCTTAAGGACTCTACAGCGCCACCTAGTGTGTTGTCTGTTGTGGTTGATGTGTACATTCACGAAAAAATGAACCAAATTTGGTGGGCTTGTGTGTTATTGCTATTGCTAGTCAAAGACAGAGCTCAGGCCTAGGGTGTGGCTTAGGGACTCTATAGCACCACCTAGCGTGTTGTCTGTTGTGGTTGACACATACATTCACGAAAATTAACCACATTTGGTGGGCATGTGTGTTAATGCTACCGCTAGTCAGGGACAGAGCTCTGGCCTAGGGTGTGGCTTACAGTGGTGTTTTCTCCCGGAAGCCAAGGGAAGCCATGCTTCCCCTATTTCGTCCGAAAATCGCTATTGTAAATAGTACATCTAATCGTTTTACAGTTTTGTGCATTCTTTCTGTGCTGTCATCTCCCGTTTTCGTTTTGTATTTTGCAATGATCGAAACAGCGCCCCCATAAATTGCATGAATGTGAATGTGGTGAAACACAGTAATTACACTCCCGTCGTCTCCAAGTGGCACCCAGCCTGAGTTGGATTCCTTATCGCCAAGTAACGTGTAAACAAAAAAGACGATCAACCAATCAAATTAGGGAATGTCACGGTCGCGGTCAAACTGTGATTCGTCAGCACCTTAGAAAGGGAATCCATCCCCCTTGTCTGTCCCGTGCGATAATTATGAGTTTCATTGAGGTCAGATCACGTTAGCAAGTGTCTTTAAAGGGATAGTTCGGGTTTTAAGACACGAAGTTATATGGGTTCCCTGTCAGCAACGTTGTGCATCAGCACTGACTTACCCCCCGACAGCGTCCTGTGAGCCGAAATCCGGACGGTTTTTGATCGTTTTTGATGCTGAAGAAAGTAGTCCGGCAAGTTGCTGGGGTCACGAAAGTAAAGTGTTTTTCTTCTCAAAACCATATGCGTTCAAAAGAGTGATATATTTGCACCACAAAAACGTTGTCCAGCTGTCAGTAGCGCGCAGTGATAGGAATCGAGAAAAATAGTGCCAAGTGATAACGAGGTTTGAATTTTTCCTGGACAACGTTTTTGTGGTGCAAATATATCACTCTTTTGAACGCATATGGTTTTGAGAAGAAAAACACTTTACTTTCGTGACCCCAGCAACTTGCCGGTGAGAGAAAATGGAATTGATCATTCAGTTTAATATTCTAAATATGTGGTTTAATGTCTGCATTAGGCCCATATTCCAATGTGTGATTTAAAGCTTTGTCTTTCTCACTAGTGGGTCACTTTGACATACTAAAAGAATGATTCTAATGACCCTGTATGTCTATGATATCTGCACTGTTCCTAAACATGGATAACATAATGCGTCAGGGGCGCGTTCACGTCAACAACCACGGGTTAAAGTAGACTGAGTGTCTCCTGAAGTTTTCCACTGTTGTTGTATGATTATCTATCCTTGCTGTTGTGTATTTAAACCATGTGTAATTCTCTATCAAATCAGAGACGCATATTCTGGAGTACCCTGTGCTTCGTGTGTGCCTCTCTCCTGTACAGCTGTAATTAAACCCTGTATCCTGATTGTACTTCTTCTTGACTGGATCTCATGTTTCACTTTGGTACACAATATTTTTACCAACAGTTTCTGGAGGTTCTACCTGAGCATTGATTATATGGATATATTGAATTAAGGATTCTTCTGTTTTGAAAATTGAAACCTGATGTGTGTGATCCCTCAACACGCCGGAGAATTGCACTCGTGGTGAGTAGTACTGGTTTGTTCCTTTTAAGTGCTACATTCTGCCTTTGGTTGGGCAAAGGGAGATTCGGGTGAGTAGGGCCACTGTCTTTCTTAACCGAATAGACATTTGTTTGGGGATAGTTTTTGTTGGGTGGTAGTCAGCGTCAGTGACGGCTGAGCTATCGGCCCTGGGCATTAAGGTCTCCCCAGTAAGAAAGGAAATTTTGTGTGCGCGCACAGACGGGCCTACGTCAACGAATCTCCAAGGAGTGGCAACATATCTGGGTGTTTGAGAAGGATCACTATCACTGGTTTGCTAAATTAGACTCTGGCAAAGTCTATCTGTTAAGAACAGATCTGTTAAAGTTTGAGACCAGTTACGCTAAGATGGCCACTTGGGATGCAGGAAGGGTTCCATTGTCCATCCAGGTTGCTATGGCTATGATTGGTGATGATAAAGAATATGACGCAATTAAAACTGATATGGTTAAAGATGGCTATCAGACAGTTTGGGGCATTAGAAAAGCTTCTGAATGGGTTCTTCAGGTGAAGCCAGATAAAAAGAAGATGAAATATGCACGTTTTTTGGAGTCTGTGTGGGCTCAGAAGTCTGGAGGACTGCTCCTAGAGCCCGATGGGCAACCTGTTTGTATGCCTGAACTTAGAAAAGAGTTAAAAGAGGCTTCTGAGACAATGAGTAAATTAGTTGAGGAATTGTTGGGAGAACTCCCAGATGGCATTGAGGTAAATCCAAGGAGCCCTATTGAACAAGCCAAAGCTATAACTAGATTGGCAACGTACATTTTTAAACGTTCGAATGAGGGTGAGGGAATTAAGGCCATTGCAGAAATCCGAAGGCGTGAGCAGTCGGATGGGCCCAGGACACTCTGTGATGAAACAGGCAATCCTGGTTATCAAGGCTCAAGGTCAGGGCAGAGCGTGTACCGATGCATGCCCAGAGCCCCCACCGCTCCTCCTTCCAGTAGGGACTTTGTGCCTCAGATGGCTCCTATATCATATTTACCCCAGCGAGAACTTGATCAAGTTCACAATCTTGACACATTACTTGTTAGTAATGGACGAGCTGCAGGTATGGGACACTATGGATATCCCATACCTCTGAAAGCTAACGAACTTGGTGGTATTTTGCAAACAGTACCTCCCCTTAAGATGCAGGACCCAAATGTTGATTTCTGGGCTAAACTTAGAGATGCTACAGTGAGCTTTGGATTGTCTCCTGGTGATGTTATCACTGTCATTAAAGCTAAGGCTCCTTTGGGTTATGCAACCCGCTTTTCTGAAGGAAACTGGCCCAATAACATGCCAATTGATGATCCCTCTTGGGAAGCATATCTTACTGAATGTAAAACTGTGGCTCAAACAATTATAGGGAGAGGACACTACACTTATAGCTCTGTTGCCACTTGTGTCCAAGGCCCTAATGAGTCTTTCTCCTCTTGGATAACACGCTTCACAGAAGCACATAAAACTCTAGCTGCTTGTGTTCCAGAGACCCCAACACTTGACTCAATGTTTATGATCGAATCTGCATCTAATAACCTCAATAACAAGTACAAGCAGATGTGGGCAATAGGCCTCCCTCAGATACAGACATGGGCTCAGTTTATGGCCTGGGGCCAAAGAGCTGAATCTACTCAGGCCCACTTTGAACTAGGTAGAGGCAAAATAGCTGCTGTAGAGCACACCCATACCTCCCAGGGTAGGCATAAAGGGAAGGGTAAGAAAGGAGCTTGTCACCAATGTGGTCAAATGGGTCATTGGGCTAAGTATTGTCAGAACTCCCCTCAAAAACAAAAGCAAAAATCACCTGACACTGAGACAAACTCTCAGCTCATGTCTCTGCTCAAGAGCCTGGCTAGAGCCAATCTCAACCACTCTGATGATTAGCGCCAGGTGGCCTCCCTGGCAGGTTCACATTCTGACACTCGCCCCTTTGTTAGCGCGACTCTTGGAGGCCGGGATTGCATTATGCTAATTGACACTGGAGCGTCTGTCTCAATAACTGACTTTGATTTACCCATCACAAACAAGACTAACACATTTGAAGGGCTAGGTGGCTGTGTTACTTTTAATCTTTCTGAGCCTGTACCATTAACTTTTCCCCCTCTGTGTAATGTGTTTTGGATACAGATTTGGGTAGGACCCACTAATCTAGGCAGTATACTATGAATGGATTTGCTGAGTGAACTTGAATGCTCAGTACTCCTCCCCGGCCGGGTGATGGATGGAGCACGGTTTGCATCTCCAGTTCCTATTATCACAGACAGACATAAAGGAATAGCTGCCCTAAAAGAAAGCCATTTACAAACCAACCCTGTTCTTAAGCTACTCATAACTCTGTTTCCAAGGCTTTGGACCACTGATAAGCATGCGGTAGGGTGCATACCAATCACACCAGTACGAGTTTCAGGGCCAATGCACAAACCAGTCAGGCAGTATCCTCTGAAGCGAGCTGCAGAAAAGGGAGTGAAGGAAATTGTTGAACAATTGGAAGTTGAAGGTGTAATTAAAAGATGCACCTCGCCTACAAATTCCCCTTTGTGGCCAGTTCCACGACCAGATGGGTCGTGGCGATTGACTGTTGATTACACAGCATTAAACAAGGTCACACCTCCCAGGCATGCTATAGTGGCTAACCCGGCCACTCTGTTGTCTCAATTAAACCCTTCATTCACTATGTTTTCTGCCCTGGATGTCTGTAATGGGTTTTTCAGCATTCCAATTGATGAAAGAGACCAACCCAGATTTGCATTTACTTGTGACAGCCACCAATACACCTTCCGAAGGTTACCACAAGGGTATGTAGACAGCCCCTCTATTTTTCACCAGGTATTGGCACAGGTACTTGCACCTGTGCGGGCTGACTTAACCTCCTCATCACTCCTCCTCAATTATTGTGACGATATTCTATTATGTAGTACCTCCCCTGACAAACACTTGTCAGAACTGACTCAATTGTGCCAAGTTTTGCAGGACCAAGGAATACTACTGAATCCCAAAAAGGCGCAGTGTGCTTTACCAGAAGTGACATACATGGGACAGAGAGTTGGGAACTCTGGCCGCCGGGTGATTCCAGAGAGAGTGAAGGCAATCCTGGCTCTCCCAAGACCAAACACAATCAGCGGGGTCCGCGAAATAATGGGTATGTTTAACTATGTCAGATTACACATTCCTGATTTTGCTGACATTTCACGCCCACTAGTTGACCTGTTGAAAGGTGGACACCCTGGCCGTGCCCAGATCGAATGGTCTGCAGAGGCGGATGAGGCATTCACTTTATTAAAGCAGGCAATGGCTTCTTCACCTGTGTTGGCGCATCCTGACCCTGGTAAGCCATTCCACTTGTGGGCTATGCCCTCTGATACATTCTATTCCTCAGTTCTCTGCCAAACAAATCAACAAAGCCAGAAGCCCTACAGACCGATAGGATACTTCTCTTGCAAAACACCCCCTGCTCTGCAAGGTCAGCCTGCATGTGTACAGACTCTGGATTGTTTTGATTGGGCCTTGAAGGCCTCTGAACTCTACACAGGTTTTGCTCCAGTAATTCTTCACACACAGCACAGGTTTGTGAAGCTGCTGGGTGAAAGCACCATAAAGACTATCTCTGCGCAACGGAGAGGTAGATGGGAGACCAGCCTGTTTGATCCCAGAGTGTCCGTTCAGACCGAGGATGCCCTCATCTTTGGGAACGCACTGAACCATGCTGAAGGTGAGCCACATGATTGTGACTACATTATGATGAACCAAGCCGAGGCAAACGTGGGCACGGAGCCCATACCCGGTGGCAGGGACATTTTTGTTGATGGCAGCTCATACATGCGTGATGGTGAGAGACTGACGGGATGGGCTGTTGTTGAGGGGGATAAAGTTCTGCGGGTGGGGGCCCTGGAAAGGGGTGGTGCACAGGTGGCAGAACTGGTTGCCTTGTCTAATGCTTTAAAAATAGCTGCACAGTCGAACATTCCGGTTAATTGTTACACTGACTCTGCCTATGCATACCATGCGACCCATACCTGGGTTCCAGTCTGGAAAAGCCGCAATTACACTACTGCAGCCGGTGCACCGATTGCCCATAAGGCTGAAATTATGAAACTTTTTGATGCTCTAACACTCTTAACTCCCTCCAAGTGTTCTGTTATCAAGGTTACAGGACACAGTGTGCAAGTCGAGGACACATTGGCACAAGGTAATGATCTGGCCGACAGAGCTGCAAAGGCAGCTGCTTCAGATCACAAAAGGGGGAGAATAAGTGAAAACGGTGTTAGACAAACTAATGATAATGAACTTAACACACAGGCACCGCAGATAGCAACATTTTCATGTACAGAGTTGATAGACCTGTCTGATTTACAGAGAGCTTATCCAAGTACAAATGAATATCTTGACCAAATGATGTCTGCAGACTGCTGTTTCTCAGAACAGGGATTGTGGATGAAGGATGAGAAGGTTGTCATGCCACCCCCACTGGTGCCACTACTCTTACGAGATTACCACCAATTGGCTCATACAGGAGTATCTA
This sequence comes from Sardina pilchardus, assembly GCF_963854185.1. Taxonomy (NCBI): domain Eukaryota; kingdom Metazoa; phylum Chordata; class Actinopteri; order Clupeiformes; family Clupeidae; genus Sardina; species Sardina pilchardus. Next base: position 29,402,558 of record NC_085004.1, on the reverse strand, counting down.
CAACTTGCACGTTGATTAAGGTACACTGGTATGTTTTTAATTTGATGTCGGAGATGGAACAAGTTGTGAAAACTTGTATCAGCTGTGCTAAGACGGCGCCATACACACATAAAAACAAACTGATAATGGGACATGATGAGAGACCTCACAAACCATTTACTCACATACAAATTGATTTTGTTGGTCCGCTGCCAAAGTCAGAGGGTTATGAATACTTGTTGGTCTGCATCGACAGATTCAGCCGTTGGGTTGAAGGTTTTCCATGCCGTAAGGCTACCGCAGACACTGTTGCAAAAATACTTTACACACAGATTCTGCCTCGTTGGGGATTTCCCCTGCAGATTGACAGTGACAAAGGCTCACATTTTACGGGAAAGGTTTTAACAACTGTCTTGAAGAATTTGGGAATAAAACAAAAACTTCATATTCCCTACCGTCCTCAGAGTTCCGGCTATGTTGAGAGCCACAACCGTGTGCTTAAGACTGGCTTAAGGGCCCGTCTGGAGCAATATGGAGGTAAATGGACAGCCCATTTACCTGTTGTATTATTGATACAACATAACACTCCAAACAGAACCACAGGCCTCAGCCCGGCCGAATTGATGTTTGGAAGAAATCTTACCCTACCACACGATCCTATCCTCACTGCTGAGGTGGGAAAGGACAGCCACAGGATTGTGTTGGAAGCGTATTGTCAGGACCTTTCAAAACTACTGCGTGATAAACAATTACTGGCAAGAATTAGACAGGATAGAAAAGATAGCCTGGAGATTGCCACAGGGCGCAGAGTTTTTCAAGAAGGCCACAAGGTCATGCTGAAAAGATTTGATTCAAAAGGGCCGCTTGAACCTGGATGGAAGGGACCATATGAGATTATTATGTTGACTGACACCTCTTGCTTCCTCTCTCTAGGTAACGGAAGGCATCGATGGGTGCACTTGTCACAAGTAAAACCATATGCATAACTGAATTTAAAGTGTGTTACAGATTTCAGAAAGCTGGCAAAAGGGAGAGGTTGGAACAACCTCTTCTGCACATCACCACACTTTCCTGTCCTGGACAGGCCACAGCCCTGTCCCGGCACACCTTTTGGAGGTGTATTGCCAAAGTTCCCACATCGCACTCAAACAAGTGGGATAGACCCGGCTACACACGCCCTTGAGGACAGCCTGTCTACAGAAGCAGGCACATCAAGGGGGATACACTTCAACGGTGAACACCGGTGTTGGCGGTTGCTCCACACTTACAACAGGGGATGCATTCCTACATTTTCTCAATGAAATTGGATCGACTTCTTCTAGTATAGCAGACCTGTGGTACCAACGGGGTAGAAAACGCCCTCCACAGAGTCTGAAAGGGGGAAGGGAAGTCCACCCAGCCCTCAGATTAGAAAAAAAAAAGAAACAGAAGAGGATTTGCCACTACAATTGAGAAGAACTGTCTCTGGTGAAGAGGATTGTGGTTAGGGCGACAACAACAAGGGTGTTGACCCCACACTGATAGCACACACACACAGTGGCCAGTCGCAAAGGCTGTTTTGCCACCTCACATACCGTAGCTTGCACTCTGTTTTTGGACGTTTTTCAGATCAATCTGTTGCATGAAGGACATTTTCAGATAAAGAAGCTACACTGATAAGAAGAAGGAAAAAAAAAAAATGTTGATTACTGTGCTGTTTTGCTTGCTAACCTTCTTTCCTTCAGGACATGGGCTCTGGCCAGATGATATGATCCAGTTCAATTGTACGGCAGGGCAATGCCTGCCTCTGGATTGCCATGTCTATATTTTGGATTGTACAGGGGGATATGTGCGCATTAGTGAAACAGAATATGCTGTGACCTTTTCTAACGATATAGGTCACGTGTCAGTTCATTTCCCCTTTGGTAGTAATGTTCATACTCCATTCTGGTGCTATAGGGAATTTAATGCACCCAGTGCAAGACATACTCCTTGTGATGTTCCTGATTATATCTATAAGAATATTAAGCCAGGTATACAGTGCCATACGCGCCTTATGCCAGAAAAGTGTGAAGTAAAAGCTCCACCTACCAAGATACCTATGAAGAAGAAGGCTAGGGCTAAAATGGCCCTTCTGGCCATTCCGGACACAAAGGCTGCTGTCCCACCACCTGCCCAGGTAATCTCTAGTGGTCACCCTAGCAATTTAGCTCCTATTGATTCCAATGATGCTGAAAATTTGGCTCTAGTAATGTCTAGAAATGTAGCATCAAAATTGAATAAATCTGACTGTTACGTATGTCATCTGTTACCAACTGATGGGCGCGGATGGCCTATGTATGCTGCCCCTTATGGGCAAGACGATTGGTGGACACTTAGAGACTGCGATAATGGTCCGCTGACCAAGGTAGTGGATATGATGGCATTGGCAAAAGCTGGACGTTTCACCTGGCACCCTAAGTGTTCAGATGAGAATATTCGCATTGATTTGATAACTGATAGTTATACTACGGCACGTGCGGCAACCGCTGGCCAGGCCTTAGAGGATCTTTGCCGAGAGAATAAAACATTGCCATGTCAGTGGGATCCTGAAAAGGTAAGATTGACCAGTTGGACCCACAAGAAGTATCCAGCTCCTGGACTCTTGACTAATGATTTTGTAGGTACTTTTATTTACAACACATCCACAGGGTCTTGGCAGTGTGATTGGCAGTCCAGAGAGATTGTCACTCCATCCGGAACACGAATGAGTAAGCTCACATCTTACACATGTGGTTCTAAATGCATTAACCCCCCTCAATCTAAATGTCCAGAGAATAATGACCCAAGAGCTATTGCACCTATTTCAGCTATTTCTGTAACCTCACGAGTTTGCCTGTCCTTTAAGGGTACGGGACTGAAGTTAGGAAATTCAGAATGTGATAAACTCATCCCTGCGGAAAAACTCAAAACACCCTTAGCTGCACCAAAGTGGTCTGCATTTGCATGTGGTAACACTGCCTATGCTGCCATTCCGGCAGACGCCTCCGGGGTCTGCTATTTAGCCCACCTGGTCCCTCCGTCACGAGTCGTCTCTAAGAAGGAGGTGGAATCAGCTCCTGATGACTCACCTAAGCGTAAACGCGATATAGGGGAGACTGAGGAATGGTTAGGAGTCCTCTTTGCTCCACTTGGTGTACGTGACCTACAGAAGGATGTTAAGGGACTTAGGGATGCCTATGAGAAAACAGAAAATGAAACTCTTAAAGCTATCCGGAATATACAGGTTGAGGTCACCCAGATTCGGGGAGTATCACTTGAAAATCGCATGGGCATGGATCTTCTCTATGCATCACGTGGAGGTTTATGCAGAGTTCTGCGACGTAAAGAGTGTTGCGTCTATATTTCTGATGCCTCTAAATCGGTTGATAATCTGAAAAGGGTGATACACCAATCTGAGGAGGAGATCCATAAAAATAATGGAATTATTCCAACCTCTTGGCAAAATGATATAGATGACTTTCTGAATAGTTTAAGGGGATGGACCAAATATATTCTTTTTGGCTTATTAGCTCTTGTTGTGATTATCTTGTTGATTTGCTGTTTGATTTATGGTAGTTGTTATTGTACACCAGTCATATGCAGGTGTTTTTCACGGTTAATTAAGAAATCTGTTGAAACTAGTCATGAACCTAGTTATGTACCTGCTTATTTGGATCTGAGTAACTTGGATGAAACAATTGTATAATCATATATATATTTTGTGTATTTCCTAGTGGTGGTATTTAATGAATGTTCCAGCCAATAAGGCTGCAAAAGGGGGACTGAGAGAAAATGGAATTGATCATTCAGTTTAATATTCTAAATATGTGGTTTAATGTCTGCATTAGGCCCATATTCCAATGTGTGATTTAAAGCTTTGTCTTTCTCACTAGTGGGTCACTTTGACATACTAAAAGAATGATTCTAATGACCCTGTATGTCTATGATATCTGCACTGTTCCTAAACATGGATAACATAATGCGTCAGGGGCGCGTTCACGTCAACAACCACGGGTTAAAGTAGACTGAGTGTCTCCTGAAGTTTTCCACTGTTGTTGTATGATTATCTATCCTTGCTGTTGTGTATTTAAACCATGTGTAATTCTCTATCAAATCAGAGACGCATATTCTGGAGTACCCTGTGCTTCGTGTGTGCCTCTCTCCTGTACAGCTGTAATTAAACCCTGTATCCTGATTGTACTTCTTCGTGACTGGATCTCATGTTTCACTTTGGTACACAATATTTTTACCAACACCGGACTACTTTCTTCAGCATCAAAAACCGGCTGGATCTCGGCTCACAGGAAGCTGTCGGGGGGTAAGTCAGTGCTGATGCACAACGTTGCTGACAGGGAACCCATATAACTTTGTGTCTTAAAACCCGAACTATCCCTCTAAGGACAGAGGAGATTTTAGCAGGCCTACAATTTTATTTTAGTAAACTATTTCTTCAACAACGACTTCTATTTAAATCCGACAGCAGTCCACTGCTAAATCTGGAGGTTTGTATTGAGAGGGTAGAAGTTTTTAGGACTTTCAAGGGAGGGAGAGATGGCCCCTGTTTGTTGCGAGTTACGAGTGGCAGTAGGCTAGTCCAAGCTGCGTTGTTAGCTTACATTGCCGTGAAAATGCGTGTTGTTGTATAGCTTATTCATATCTCTGTAGTCTTCGCTATGTCCACGCATAGGCCTAATGTAGTGACCGAGTAACTTTGTGTGGAGATGTGTGAGGGAGGGAGAGAGACAGCGCGCGTGTGTTGCAGTCACCAATGTCCCTCGTCCAGTCTGTTTTGTTACGTGGTCTGTTGGTTAGAGTATATCGCTATGCATGGCGCAAAATGTATACCCCCCCCCCCCCAAAAAAAAAAAAAAATCAAACAAACAAATAAATAAATAAATATGCATTCGTCACTTGGCTTCCTCAGAAATTTTCCTTACGCCTCGCCACTGGTGGCTTAGGGACTCAATAGCGCCACCTAGCACGTCGTCTATTATGGTTGACACATACATTCACGACAATTAGGTAGGCTTGTGTGTTATTGCCTCCGCTAGTCAGGGACAGAGCTCTGGCCTAGGCTTAGGGACTCTATAGTGTCACCTAGCGTGCTGTCTGTTGTGGTTGACAAATATATTCACAAAAATTAACCAAATTTAGTGGGCATGTGTGTTGCTCATGCACATGCCTACCAACCCACACATGTTGCTTTGTTAGATTCCGAAATGTCACAGGTCCACACCGCAGGTGCTCGGGCCCGCCATCGCCGCTTGCGGCTATATTGTGTTATTACTATTGCTTGTCAGAGACAGAGCTCTGGCCTAGGGTGTGGCTTAGGGACTATATAGCGCCACCTAGCGCGTTGTCTGTTGTCGTTGACACATACAGTGGGGGAGCACATGTATTTGATACCATGCTAAAACAGGAATATAAAATCATCATTTGACAATTGATCTTAATGCCATTTTAATGTCATTCAAAAAATGAGTAAAAATCAAACCGCCAAGGACACCAATTTTCTTTGTGATTGAAGAATGTATCGTAAATAAATAAATGTCTCCTTAAACGCTAGGGGGAAGGAAGTATTTGACCCCCACCTAGAACATTGCAATGCTGCGTATCAATTCAGTACAGTACCGTACAGTCCAATGAGCTCAATGAGCACAGTAGTACAGTATTGCCTGTGGGCTGTTCTGTAGGACTGTAAAAATAAAGTATTTGGGGAAAGTATTCTCCTACTTTGTATTCCTACACAGTTTACAGTATTTTACTATTTTACTTATTTGTTTGGCAGCTGAAAGATTACCAACACAAGGGCTTCTGTCTCCTGAACAGGAAACTGAAATCATGAGCATTGTCCTAGAAGAAAACGCCATAACATTACGAAAAATGCAAAGAAAAATAATAGAACAATGAGATATTACCAAATATTGATAGGGTAAGCATAACAACTTACTGTATCAGCTTATCTACTGTTTGTAGTAGGCTACTGTTTGTAGTGTAACACTGAACAAAAAAAGGCCCAAGTCAGAAGAAGTGTTTTCAATTCATCGCAGCGTTTTACACTGAGCACATCAGTGTTCAACTGGTCCTTATAAATGTCTTGATATATGGTGGTTTGTGTGTGTCTTTTGAGAACAAAAGACCATTTTGAGGAGAAAGTACATTGTTTTGAAGGTTAAGTTTCATTTTGCAGGAGAATTGAGGAGTTTTGCCCATTGTGTGTGTGTTTTTGTGTGTAGAGTTCTGAGAGTATGAGGCATGTTTTCGGAAAAACTGTAATACATGACATTGTGGCACATCTGGAGACTCTAGACTCTAGACTACTGAAAAAACTATTTATAGCATGTGTGAAGGCACAGTCTAGGTCTCATAGGGTTAAAAACAACATTTAGACAGATAGATACTTTATTGATCCCCAAGGGGAAATTCAAGGGGAAATTCATTTACCAGAAAAAGAGGACTAGCTGACTTCACATAAGTCAGCTGATAGCATACTTGCATTCATAAGCATACCGGTATGCAGAATAACCAGAATCAGTGTTCCGGTAGCAGGGGCTTTACGTGGAACAGCTCTTCTCATCTTCAACATACGGTATGTAATATACCCTGTGGATGCACTTGTCCGTTGGCCTATAGCATACTCAAAAATAGAATTTTCCTCACAGCCAACATCGATCTCTAATTATTTAATAAAGTAAATAAAAAATATATTTTCCTAACCCCTGTTTAGGGCAGCATCAGTATACCCAGTCTAAGGCTCATAGGGTTAAATAACATTTGCCAGAAAAGGAGGACAAGCTCACTTCACGTCAGCTGATACTTGAATTCCAAAACTTATGCAGAATAACCAGAATCAACATTCCCGTTAGGGGCTTAAAGTGGAAAAACTCTTCTCATCTTCAAAATATGTGATATATCCTGTGGATGCACTTGCCCTAAAGCGTACTCAAAAATAGAATTTTCTTCACAACCAACATCAATCTCTTATTATTTAATATTAAAAATAAAAATATATCCTAAGCCCTGTTTTGCAGCTCTGAGCAACTATATACTGTAAGACAAGACAAGATAAGATCAAATAAACTAAAATAATAATTAAAAAAAATGCTGGACAGAAATCGCATAGGCCTACATGCTGATTACACCCTGATACAGGGAGAAAAATGTATAACTATCTTACTGTCCAAAAGTGTATGTTGGTGTGTTATCTCAGATACCTTGTTACTGAATCCTCTCATGATCTGAATCCAAGTCCAGGCTATACTCTGTGAACAATATGACAGTTTGCTGAGCAAAAATGTTTTATTATGTCGTGACGTTATTATGATATGTTATTGTGTCAATCAGTCAGTCAGCCACAATGTCAAACATAGCCTGGCTAATGCCTAACCTCATCTCAATAAAAGCATGGTTACGAGCAGGGTGGGAATTTCGTCATTTTAGGGGCAAGGCCATTTGGCCTTCACCTTCTTTTTTTAGGGGCACCAAGGCCACATGATAGGGCACAAAGGCCACTGAGTAAAATTCGATAGTTTTACATTTCAGGGTTATCTCGGCACAAATACATAGACCCGCTAGCCGCTGTAGGCTTTGAGAAACACTAACGCAGCCTCAAACTTCTTTAAGTTGAGACCCAATCATGGCAGACTTTGGGGTCATAGGGCCCACCTACACATACCTCACCCCATCAAATCATCATTATGGTTATCATATCACAATTAGTAGGCTATTATGCTATATTGTTAGACATGCACTTTCACTTCAAAGCAGTCAATGCTTGTGCCAAAATTGTATACAAAAAGTTTGTGAAACTATCAGGGGTTTGCTTTACTAATGTAAGATAATTACAATAGTTCATTCTTTTGCATGTTTGCATGAGATACTTCTGAAAACAACAGCAAATATGGTTGCTATTACTTTGGGATGTCTCCCTCATGCAAGCATCATAAGCCGTTTTCAGACAGGTTTCTGCACATTCTGCGATAATTACCTGCCACATTTCTGACGATAGCGGACATTCAGACGCATAGGGTATTAGCTGAAAGTAAAGGTCGCGAAAATACACCGCTGTCTCAAAACAGCTACACTCTGGTAGGCAAATGGAGAAATAAAATGATATGGTTTATAGAGAAATTTCATTTAAATGCCTGAATGTAAGAAAACACAATACCAACTTTTGTCTATGGTAAACGGCCGTGCAGATAGGCGTAAATCTGGAGATCTTGATGATGAAATGAAAGACCGGCTACAATCTTCTGACCATGTTATATTCAAATTTGACTACCGGTAAACAGTGTTGGGCAAGTTACTTCAAAAACGTAATACATTATGTATTACTTGTTACTGTCATTTCAAAGTAATGTGTTACACTACAATATTACTGTCTCTGAATTGTAAAGCATTACACTACTATTGCATTACTTTTGAATTACTTTCATATAAACTTTAATATACATACTGTATATATTTATTATTTTTTTTATGTAGCTTATTATGCTTGATCCAGCTCAATCATAGGTAGAATTTTTTGAAACCGACAAAGGGTTTAAGTCTGATACATTGCACTAGAGATCATTAAAATCAGTGCCCACTACAGTATATTATAACCTAAAGCCAAAGACCTGACAAGATACACTTTTTTTGCATTTCTATTCCACTTGAACTCAGGAAGTAAGGAGACTTGTGGCAGCTACTATTTATTGCTAATGTTTGTTGTGTTTAACAGACGTTTTTGTCTGGATTACAGATTGACATGATGTTGTCATTTACAGCAGTGACAACCTGTTGAGGCAACAACACCTTACCTTGTCATTGCTAGTCTGGACGGGGGTCTTGCTAAATGCTGGAGACTCCACTGCTGACAGCGGATGGATATCTTCAACCATAGGCTACTCTTCCACAAGTCTCTTTACTTCTTGAGGTGAAGTGAAGTGGCATCGCGAAACGAGATAATGTAGCTGCTTTAAGTCTCCACTCGTCCTCAGTTTGCTTTCTTTTTACTCGCGTAATGTTAGCGTGGTATCGCTCTAAACGTGAAATTACTTGTGCTATTGCGTGAGGTAGATCTTTTGGTTTCGCACATAAAGTTCACTTACTATGTCCCATCCTCATATCTTTGTCTCTTACAAACTGAAAGTAATGAAAGTATGTCAGTCTTGAACATGTCCTGTCCGACGTCGAGCCTGCTTCAGCTTAAGCCATCTTTTACAAGTAAGAAAAATCAGGCCTATATTTGCGCGGATTGTTTCTCCTCTACTGATCTCATCTGGCGATTGTATAAAAACAAAACACCACTTAATTGCAATGTAACTTGCGTTACTGACCTTTGTACCGAGTAAAATATTACCCATTTCGTTTTTGGAATGCCTTACATTACCGCGTTACAGCAAAAAGCAATACATTACAGTAATTACATTACTTTTGTAACTCGTTAGTCCCAACACTGCCGGTAAACAATACTAAATGCTGGTAGCCTGGCACGCCCTCCCAGTGACGTAACACCTTCGGCTTTTGCTGTCACTGGTCTGGTCAACTGCTAATCGGGAAGGATTTCTGAGTTCCCGAAATCTGCGGAACTGCCCCCTTTGGTCGAGAACCAATCAACTTTGAGCAGCTCCAACGGCTCTGGATAGAGGCATGTTCAAGGCAGAGGAAAGAGTGTTGTTATTGGTTTAAACTCGGCAAACCGCTTTCTGACATCGACCAGTAGCAAATCGAAGCACTTAAAGGAGGCGGGTCAACCAGCGCTTGGAGAAACCGTGTTAAGGCCCGATCACATTACAGGCGGCATGCAATATGAAACCCATTCATTTCAATGGGTTGAGAGCGCAAAAACGGGTCTGCCGCTGTGCTCAGCAAAGCGCAGCGCCGGCGGCATTTTGCCGCTTTGCCGCTGTTGCGCGTACCGCGGTCAAAGTTGAAATATGTTGAACTTTGACCGCGGCGCGCTGTAAGTGAATGGTCTTTTGCGCGGAGCCCAGCAGTAACAATAGAAATAGGAGCGGTAACAGCAACAAATATCGTAGAACGTTATCTCAACCAAGAGCAACCTAGCGGTGAGCGCAGCGCATGCCGCTTATAATGTGATCGGGCCTTTAGCACAGACTCAAGTCTCGCAGAGCCTTTGAAAGTCGTTGGTAATCAGGCTAGAGCTTTGGCACTATCGTGTAGTTTCAGTGTCTGTCACGCCAACGCGCACACGCATGCATTCAATGAAAGCTCATACCACCACTTAATTATATGGCTCTATGTTTAATCACATCGACTTAGGTAGCATTTCCTCCTGTTTGCAGAAACGTTTGCTTTCTTTTTCTGTCGGTTCGCAATTGCGTGATCAATTGCGTAGCAAATTATCAGGTGAAGCACCGGACCTAATTTCACTCAAAGACCGAAGAGCGTTCCGTATCAGTACTGAATGGTTGGCAACCAACTAAGTCAGGGGCATAAAAGCCACTGTGGCCGTACAATGGTTTTTTTTTCACGGGGCATCAAGGCCAAAGTGTAGGGCAACGGCGGCCATGGCTGCATGGCCGTGGTATAATTCCCACGAGTGCCCAGAGCTGTTTATTGGGTCTATCAAATGCGACTGTAGCCAGGGATTAAAGTTTTCCGGCACCGTGCCGGAATTCCGGCGTGCGGCCATTGACTGCGTTCATTTTTTAAAATATTATTTATTTGTTAACGCCATTGAAAAACACGCAGCATTCTTTAAGCTGAATTTCCTTTCCCTGCTCTCCCTCTCTGTCACTCACGCGTCACGCACCCTTTAATATACACTCACACACTCACACACACACACACACACACACTCAGACACAGACACAGACACAGACTCCCCTTCGTGCACACCGCGTCTGTCTCCATAACGAGATCAGATCATCCCTGGAAGCGCGGTCGCACTAATGCACCTGACGCTGCGGGTGGAAGCATAAGTTCTTCCGCAAATTTTGTAGACTATGCGTGCAACTTTACCAAACCGTATAGAAGTAGGCTAAACGAATTCTCCTTGGCCTGCTTTCGTGCGCACTCAATGGACACCCGCCCTCGACATGCACATTTAATCCAAACAAAACATTCACAATCGTGAACGCAATGACGCACAGAAGACGACTAGCTGAAATATTGTTACAGTAAATACGGTTAGCATCATTAGTAGGCTATGCTGCACACATCTGATTAAAACTCTGCATTCAAGTTGACTGACCATCTCAATACCAATGTTTTTCAACTCCAAGATTTAAAGGGCCTGTCCCAAGGAGAAAAAGTTCAAAAGTTCACTATCCGAAGATTTGCCAGTAAGAAAAGGGAGGCGCTAGTCTAGGTCACCAGTCAGAGTCTTAACGAGCTTCTTCGGAACGCGGCGGCTCTGCGCTGGCATTGCCGCTCGTGAGCACGAAGTGCACCGCGGGTTCACGCCGGTCTAAAACTGCGCCGGCAGATATCGGCCCGGAGTGACGACCGTGGGCACTTGAGAAGCTTAACGTGAAATCGTGCCTGACCTGCTGCGCCGGCAGAGGTCGGGCAAGATAACAGACGACAGAGTAAATACTTCGTGATAGACGGACTAGACTGGTACCTGAGCTACGAGAATTAGACAATTGAACTAGCGAAACGACAAGCGTAGGCTGTAGTTAGCGGAGATAGCATGTTGGGCAAGGTCGCTGGCCGGGGTCCTGAAGTGCTTCGCCGAGTCGCACGGACGGACTACGCAGGTAGCATTCGGCGGTATCATATAGCACCCCCTTACGAGTGAGATAACAGGAGGCGTACTAAAGGTGAACGGGAGGCGAACGGGGAGGTGGTGGGTTGCGCGCGAGAAAGACTGAAGCAGATGTGACAGCAGGTGAGCCATGACTATAAGTTACCTGGTCAATGGGAAGTGGAGGCGTGGCAAAGTTTCGTCAAGTTCCTCTCGAACTTGCGTTTGCAACGTCATTTCAAAAGTTCACTATCCGAAGATTTGCCAGTAAGAAAAGGGAGGCGCTAGTCTAGGTCACCAGTCAGAGTCTTAACGAGCTTCTTCGGAACGCGGCGGCTCTGCGCTGGCATTGCCGCTCGTGAGCACGAAGTGCACCGCGGGTTCACGCCGGTCTAAAACTGCGCCGGCAGATATCGGCCCGGAGTGACGACCGTGGGCACTTGAGAAGCTTAACGTGAAATCGTGCCTGACCTGCTGCGCCGGCAGAGGTCGGGCAAGATAACAGACGACAGAGTAAATACTTCGTGATAGACGGACTAGACTGGTACCTGAGCTACGAGAATTAGACAATTGAACTAGCGAAACGACAAGCGTAGGCTGTAGTTAGCGGAGATAGCATGTTGGGCAAGGTCGCTGGCCGGGGTCCTGAAGTGCTTCGCCGAGTCGCACGGACGGACTACGCAGGTAGCATTCGGCGGTATCATATAGCACCCCAACAAAGCAAGTGGCCTAATGTTGAGACCCCTGGCCAGGACCCTTTGAACGAATTAATATGTAAGTGCTCGCTGAGATTTCCGGAGGTCTGAAAGATTCGCTCTGATATAAGTATTGAATGCGTCGGAGGACCACCGACCTAATGTTTTAAGGGCTGTTTCTGGCAGACCATTGTTGGCTGCCGTGGTGGCCGCACCGATCCTAAATGAGTGGGTGGAGTAGTGATCGGAAGGGATGCCGATTCGTGTGATGATAGATTTAAGTTGAGACTGAAACCAAAAACGGGTGACTGGGCGACCGTCATCTGTAGCAAACAGAGGGTCAGCGGGAGAGGCAATCGAGCTGCGATATGCAATGTAATTTGCCAGGGTCTGATAGGGTTGAAGTGGTGACGCGATGTTGAATACGAACACGGAATGCCCCTTCATGTATTGGTCAGTCTTACTACGTTTTATGAAGTAACGGATGGTGTCAGAATTTAGGATTTGAAGGTCGCATACTCGGGGATGAATAAGAGGGTTGAAATGGACGCTGTTGGTGGAAAATTCGCTACATCTAAGCAGCCCAGAATAGGCGAGAATGAACATAGCGATCAGGGTCTGATCTGAATGTGGGGATATAACCCCGTGCCTAAGCACCTGAACGCAGGAATCGAGTATAGTGATGGTAATAGGAAGCCGCCGGTCTGGAGTGACAGGTTCAGACCTGCGGATACCTTTGAGTAACAAAGACATGTGGTGGCTAGAGAGAACTGGGCAAGCTGATCCAAATATTAGTTTGTGGAAGAAATGTATGCCTGCGAGATAACATTTGATGGTGCCCACCTTGAACTTTAGAATGAGATGGGCGTAGGATACGAAGGAAGAAATCGTCAATAAATCGAACCTTGGAAAAGGCAGAGTGTGGTGATTGTGGAACCGTTTGAATGAAGACCAGGCGGACCAGTACGACTGGAGCGTTCTGGGAGCTAGGGAACTGAGGGCTAGGTTTAATGAGTGGGCCTGAAGATAATGCAATGGGTGGTCTAAAGAAAGATTGTTTCCGAATAAGGCGGCACTGGCGTCGGTTCTGGGTCCGCTTCTGGAGCTAATGTCCTGAATTTCTGAAATGCAAAACGAGAAAGAGAGTCAGCAATTGCATTATGGCACCCTGGAACATAGTCAGCTTGAATTAGAAATTGGTTGCATGCGGCTGTCCAGACTAGGCGACGCAAGAAAGGGCAAATGATAGGCGCGCTGGAGCGACCTTTGTTAATGGCGAACACGACAGCTTGATTGTCGCTGTAAACGAGAACGCTTTTGCCAGACCACTCCTTGCCCCACAAGAGTGCAGCGATGACGACTGGATATGTTTCGTACACGGCTGAAGAGGCTTCTCCTGAAGCCAGGTTTGCTAGCTCTGGAGGCCAGGAGCTGGCAAACCACCGACCCTTGAAATAGCCCCCGAACCCAATAGACGGCGCGGCGTCGGTAAAGAGCTGAAGATCTTCGGGGGAATAAAGGCGATCCTCATAAAACATAGATAGACCATTCCATTGTCTAAGAAATAGACGCCATAATCCGAGATCTGTTAGACATTGCTCATCAATATCGACTAGGTCGCGAAGCGCTGGTACAGATTTTGCCGCTAAGAGGAGGTTGGAAATGAACGGTCTCCCTTGTGGAATGACTCGCATCGCAAAATTGAGGTGACCGAGGAGTGACAAAATTTCTTGTTTTGTTTTGGGTGCTGCAATGAAGCAATCTATGATTGTGATAATGCGGTCGATTTTCTCCTTCGGAAGCGAAGAGATAGACTTCACGGTATCAAGGGTGATGCCGAGAAATTCCATTGTTGTATCGGGACCGCTTGTTTTCTCCTCGGAAATGGGCACGCCTAGTGACTCGAAAACTTTCAATAAGGTGTCGCGCCCGGCAGCGGGAGGATCTGATTGAGGTGTCACGGTTAGGAAATCATCCAGTAGATGGACTAGGAGCGGAACACTGTGATTGTTTTGTAATATCCAGCACAAGGCTTCCGAAAGGCAGTCAAAGATTTTGGGGCTACTGCGGCAGCCGAACGTCAGTCTGACGGCGAAATAAAATTTTCCTAGCCACTTAACGCCGAACAAATGCCAGAAATCTGGGTCAATGGGCATGACTTTAAAAGCTGCAGTAATGTCCGCTTTGAATAGCCAGCAATTGGGGCCTGCTAGCTTGATCAGGCGTATAGCGTCATCTACCGTTTGGTAACACAGCGAATAATCCTCGAAGGGCACGAGACTATTGATGCTCGGAACTTGGCTATTATGTGGAGCCGAGAGATCGACTATCAGTCGTTTTTTTCCGGAATACTTCCGAGTCGCAACGCCGATAGGATTTATCCTGAAATTTGAAAATGGGGGTTCGGAGAAGGGGCCGATCATGAAACCGGACTGAATTTCTTTGGCCAGTAGCTGATCTACGGCCTCTCGATCTCCTATAGCGGATAACAAATTTTTGCAAATGAATGGTGTAGTTGGCATTGCTGAGATGCCCGGATGGAAGCCGTTTTTGTGGCCAGAAATAAGATAGTCGGAGAAGACTTTGTCTGGATGAGAAGCTAATTCTACCGCTAGCCGTGACACATTAATTGGAGTACTCAAGTACTTTCTCAAATGTTTTATTGGTTTCGTTACAGGGCACACTAGGCGAGCATGAGCCCCGGCACAGTAACTGCAGACATGGAGATATTTGCATTGAGACAGACGGCATCTTGAGGCATTAAAGCGGTAGCAGACTTGCTGCGTAGGAAAGCCAGCCTGATCCGGAACGGTGCCAGCCGATTGAGGCAGGTGGGGGACAGAGGAAGTTGATTTTGGAGCAGTTTTGCGGTTGTTAGGATTCCCCTCGATAAAGGAACAGCTAGCTGAATCGTGTTCAGAGCTACAGCACAGGACGCAAGTCACGGAGCGGCAGCCCAGGAAAACGCGGTTGTGGAGTTCCGTGTCAATAGCTCCCCAGTATGGGCACTGGTTCCAAAGACCCACTCTAGCCGCACACTTTGCCGAGAAGAGGCGATGATAGGTATAGAAATGAGTCCCCCCGTAAGATACGGCAAGCCCTGCTATAATGCTGAAGTATTCGTTTAGCTCCCTACGCCTAAGAGGGAACATGGAACAGATAACTTCGGAGTAGCGAGCAAAAGCTAACGCGAACTCAGGGAAAGAAAGAACGCGAGTAGCGGGGCCGGATGATTTCAGAGATAGAGTTACTGAGCCGCAATCAATATCCCGGGGCTGAGTTTGTCCGGAGAAGGGGGATAACAAGGAAAAGAGATCAAAGTCCGCACCTGATAGGATTTGGTTCCGGAGAGAAGGAGACACGGGTGGAGGCTCGTTGATCGGAGCTTGAGGTGGAGGAGGCAGCTGCACGGCTGAGGCCAGAGTGTAGGAAGGCGGGCGCCAGGTAACGATCCTCGAGCTAAGTTGGCCATCGGGGATGACTTGGATGTGCGGAATGTGAAATCCTGGCGTGGATGGATAGGGGCCGGTAGAATAGGAGCTAAAGGGGGCGGGAGGAAGTGAACCCGATGCCGGGGCAGAATAAAGTGGTGGCGCGGCTCCGGGAAAGGAGGAATAAGGGTACACCGAGGACTCGGTCCCCGGTGGGGGATAGGGCGCGGGCTCGAACGCGGCTCGGGCCGGCGGGACGTGGTGGGGGTAGGGAAAACGAAGCGACGCGGTCGCAACCTGGGGAGGAGGCGGCTCAGCACTTACATGCGGCATCGGGGGGGGAAGGGGAGAGTTTGGAACGCGAGGGACAGAAAAAGATACCGTAGTTATAGGCGGTTGTGTGGGCGGAAGTCTGCGGACGACCGATTGCCTGGCTTGGGAATCGTTTTGCAGCGGCAAAGACGTGAAGCCCTGCGCTGCGGCGCTGGTGCTAGGTTGAGGGCTGAAACCAGGAAGTGGAGAATGTAGTCCTTCGTCGCTCTGACCTTCGAACTGGTCCGAGAATAATATGGGAGAAAGCTCCGGGGAACGCTGGCCTGGGTTTAGGGGCACCTGATTATGCTGATCGGTCTGCGTTTGGAAGCCGGATGCTTGTAGCAAGCGTAGGAGGTCGTCCTTCCTTGAATTGCGCGGAAAACGGATGCCTCGGTTGCTCAGTTCGCTTCGGATGCGTGAAATGGTCCACGGATTGCCGCCTTTGGCTGGAACACGGCGGCGGCTGGAGGCGGTCGAACGGACGGATCCCCGAGAGGGCGCCGGGGAAGAATTCCGGCGCGACCGAAGCATGCGCTCCGAAGGAAGGGTAGCTTGGCTCGAACGACCACGGCGAGGAACTGGAGGATCCGGTGAAGGAGGAATGACCGATGAATCATCCTCAAGATCGCTGGCTGAGGCATGAATATCTAGATCCATTGGAGTCGGTGTCAGTTCTTCTTGCGCGCGAGAAAGACTGAAGCAGATGTGACAGCAGGTGAGCCATGACTATAAGTTACCTGGTCAATGGGAAGTGGAGGCGTGGCAAAGTTTCGTCACGTTCCTCTCGAACTTGCGTTTGCAACGTCATTATGAGCTTACCTTGAAACTTAAACACCCGTGGGGACACTGAACAGTCCAACCAGCTAGAGTAGGCTATTATAAACTAGCCAACTATGCTACTTTGTTTACAATATTTCGAGGCTTCAATCAAACAGCTGAATTTAAGAGGTGGAGTTGTAATATGAATAGCAGGCTATAAGCTGCATAAAGTTTGCTGTTAGCCTGTTATGAATATCAGAAATGTCAGTATACAGAATGTATATAAATAATTACACGTGTGTGTGTGTGTGTGTGTGCTTTACATCTTGTTAAAAAAATCATTAAATAAATAAATTCACATTATGTGAAAGCAAAGTGTCAGACATGAGGCGACCACCACATATTGCCTTCTAATCTGTGGGAAACACTGTTATTACTCTTTAGAAAGAGAATCATTGTCTTTTTTTGAATACCCTAACTTAAATGGTTGCAACTAAATCTTATTCTTCAAATGCCTGCCTTCCAATTTCACATAGCCTGACAACATGACACCTTATGATTGTAGGTCAATTTGTAACCTGTCAAAGACAAAGATTAGCAGCAAAACTTGATATAAAAAGAAATCCTAAATGCTACATGTAGCATATTGTAGTGTGTTGGACTACTATTGCCACCTATTGGCCTTTCTTGGGGTCCAACATCACAAACAAGGCCTGTGTCGTGTGCAAACACTCCAAAAAGTAAACCGGTTTCCAATCGATCGACCACCATAGTGTTGTATAGAGTCGCATGCACGAGTCTAAAAAAGTTCAGGCTCAGGATTTTTTTTTGCTTTAATAATCCCTGTGTAGCTCATAACCAATTGTATCAGTTATAACACTAAAGTGTGGTGACAAATCACTGGTGAACACATTTACCACTAGTGGCAAACGTCTCATTGTTACCAGAACTTGACTCGAAGTTTGCCTCTAGTGGCCAACATTGGCAAACTTCTGATAATATTTTTGTAGTGAGCTCATTTGTTGCTGCAAAAACTGCCGCAAACTATTTTTTTTGTTTGCGGCATGATGCATTGCATTGCAACCACTTAGCACCAGAACGCACACTACACATCAGCTTGAGGTGGAGGTCAAAGGAATTCTGTCTGGGGAGATGAGGACAGAGTTTAGCCAGAGCACCAGTGAACCTCTCTTTGCAATGAGTGGCATGGGACCTTGTAACATCTCAACCAAAGGACTTCTCCTATAGCGCACTGTTCCCCTTATTGCACTGTGGCATTGGGATTGGTCCATGACCAGAGAGAAGACTGGCCCTTACTTATCCACCAACACCACCTCCAGCATCAACCTAGTTATCAAAGGAGGTCTCCCATCCAGTGCCAACCAAGTTGACACCTGTTTAGCTTCAGCCATTCAGCAGACTAAATATAGATGCTAAAAATGAGATGCTGTCTTGACACCTTGATAAATGTTACTCAGCTCTCAACATATGGACTAATGGAAACAGAAACTATTCTGCCAATGACTTTCTGGAAACATTCCAGGGGTGTGTCAATAAATCTACTTGACATGGGGTTATATTACTCCAAAGAACCGGTAAGTCCAGCTTTTATTATTTTATTTCTTTTGTTCAAGCCTCTTCATTGAATTGGAGTGTCCCTTAAGTGTCAATGTTAGTTTTAACAGATGGCAGGTGGTTATTTGAGGTGCTCTGCCTATTAATAGCTTAATTGCTGAATGACTGCCGCCCTAGCGAAGCAAAAAGACAAAAAATACCCATTGTAATTACAGGTATCTTTGGCTGACCTACTCAAAATCACAGAAAATTCAAAGTGTAGGATCATTATGACACCCTCTAAATGCATGCCAAGTTTCATGGAATTCCTTTAATGGGGGGGCATATCAGCTACTCACACACACACACACACACACACACACACAAATGCACACACACACACACAAATGCACACACACACAGGCACACACACACACATGCATGCACACATACACACACAAAAACAAACATACACTATACACACATTTACATACACAAAAGTATGGGATGTATTACAGTTTTTTCCAATCGTATACACACTAAAATTAAGGTTATCAGACAGTTAACAATACTTAGCACTTAAGAAGCAAAACACCTGCGCAGAGTACAACATTAAGCACAAATTCAGCTTCACACTTTTTGCAAAACATTACACACAGTGAATGTCAAAACATAAAACACATTTTAACACCTTAGACACAGATAAAGATTGTTAGGTACTTCCTTCTCATTACAAAGCCCTGGCTTGCCAATGACCACACTAATGAACAAATTGAATAATCACATCCAGCAGGTGTGTAAGCACACATATGCAAAATTGAAAACGCAGCACTCAGGTGTGTTATGCTCGATCCTTGAGGGGCGTTCCCACTGATCTATAACTAACAATGGATAAACTATCCCATTGTTTTCGCCCCATTATTCTTTATGTCGATCAGTGAGGATCGAGGCCCGAGGAGCAAGGGAGGATGTATAAAAGCCCAAATGAGAGGCACCCATAGCCTGTGATGTGGATGAACTCTCATGGCTTGATCAAGCTAGACGGAGAGATGATTAGAGTATTACGTATTGTTGTTACTTGTTTGTATTGTTGCTTTAGTTTTTCTTCAGTGACTTTTTATTTGTGTACATTTTTTAGACAGTAGTACAGTAGTAAGAACTATAATTTTGCCAATTTCTGTTGATTGACTTGTCACTGTAACTGAACATATGGTACAGTGAAAGAAAGAAATATTGTCTGCAGCATCAGTTTTGTGCATTGCTTGATGAGGGTTCATCAAAATATTTTTGTCATCTAAATTATTCTATTGCTCTCAAGCAATATGTCTGAATAACATCCATATATTGGAAGAGGGTTTTTACAGATGTGTTTTGAATTTATTGTGTTGGTGTGTATAAGACAGCAACAGTGTGGAATCATTCAAAGAATGTGTTAGTGATATGAGAGCAGTATAAGGTTTTATCAATGTGTTTATTGTTTTGACAGAAATATTTCATTTT
This sequence comes from Sardina pilchardus, assembly GCF_963854185.1. NCBI lineage: Eukaryota > Metazoa > Chordata > Actinopteri > Clupeiformes > Clupeidae > Sardina > Sardina pilchardus. Next base: position 29,382,630 of record NC_085004.1, on the reverse strand, counting down.
GCTAACAATCTGTTATGTTCTGCTGATTAGGTGTTGTGTTTGGTTAATTGTGTGATGTGTTTAGACAAAAAGAGCCCCATTTTCAAAATTGTGTGTAAACGATTGGAAAAAACTGTAAGAGATGGAGAATTGACCAACGTGATTTGTTTTTGTTGAGAGAATGCACAGGACTGGGTGGTAGGTGATCATATTTTGTACCGCTCTGCGGTGCATATAGTTAAGATGCTGCCTATCAGGACACCTTGACAAATAGGCCTACTTGTTTCTCCTCAAAGGTGGTGTGTCGTGCAGCTGAAGTCTGCACTGTATCTCAGTGTGATATTATATAACCTTTGTGGAAACTGGAGAATATTTAAACCACAAGTGCTCGTGTCATGTCTATGTCTATGTGTCATGTCTATGTCTATTTTTATGTCTTTTGTCAACCATATTCACACGTGAATGGCTGTAATGCATTCCTATTGTGTATCTTACACCATATGGCAATAAATCTAACCTTGACTTTGACCATTATCTATGGTAGGCGGTCATCAACAACTTTCGGGAAATGCACCCCTGCTGTGTGATTTTCTTTTTTTTCTGCTGTAAACAAGTTCATCAGGTTTCAGACTTAGAGAATGTTTTTGCTCCTTTCTGAAGTCTACCTTTCCCTGCAGCTAATTTTGTCTTTATATGGTTGGCCGGAAAATAGTTCCTCTCCTCCTGCTGATATAAAAGGGCAGGTTTCAGATTAGGCCATCCAGCTCAACCTCTGAGACATCAGACATCATGTCTCTCCACACACTGGTACTGCTGCTGCTCCTGGTCTCCATCACCTCAGCGAGCCACTTCTGGGGAGGCACAATCTCATTCACCCCTAAAGGAAGGAACCCAGATGGAACATACAGGGTATGGGCTCTTGTTTAAGATTGTTTCATATTACTGTCAGGGTATATAGTAAATAGAAAATTACAGGATTCTTTTTCAGAAATTGAACATGACGTCTGTTTATTTCCAAATGTAATATGATTTCAGAATCACTCACATCCAGCATTGCCTTTTTTTTTTCTTTAAGAAGGAATTCTGAAGACTTTCTGTCGCTATATCACTTTGAACTGTATGTAGCCAAATCAGTACAAACAGATACAGATTCTTATCTCAAATTAGACATTGTTTTCTTATTTCATTGAATTTTTTTTGTATATCGAGAGAATACAGTATGTGCTCATTTTACAAAATGTTGTGGTCATTTTACTAAATTGTGGTCTTCTCTGTGAGCAAATTTAGTATGTTGTGCTCTTGTTTTACAACATAATGCAGTCGTTAAACTAAATTGTGGTTTCATTTTGCTAGACTGTGCACTTCGTTTAGTAAATTGTGTACTCATTTGACTAAATCGTGCACTTATTCAGTAAAATGACAATTTAGTAAAATGAGCTCATAAGAGCTCATAATTGAGAGCATAATGTAGTAAATAAATAAGCAAACAATTTAGTGAGATGAGCGCATGTTTTCTGGATATTCTCAAAAAATATCTGGTAATGACACCTCTGGGGTTCCGTATGAAAAGATGTGTGTTTAAAAATATTTTTCTGTAAAAATGAATGTATGTTCTTCACTGACAAAGATGATATCATATTTTACTCAAGGTGGATTTCCGCTACAAGCACACTTTTGATAGTTGCCGTCAATATTTGTACTGGAGCACCTGTAGAAGTGGAAATTGTGGAAATCAGACAAATCTGGAACGAGGAATCATAGATCAGAGTAATGGAAGATATCCATCCCAATACAATTGGTGTCAAATGGAAGGAGTTATGAAAAGAAACCTTTTGAGTGATAAGCCTTTTCAGCTGACGTAAGTGCATCCATTTTGGCTATTTTCGAAGAACTAGAATTAGAATATTTTCTTCACCCATTTCTATTGTGACTGTCCAAAGAATTAATGATAAAAATGATGATTATTATCAAAATTATGAAATATTATCAGAATTATCATGTCATTATAATACCAGCAGGGTGCCATCCATAGGTTTAGCTTTACAGAAAGCCCTTATGTTTAACTGGAATATAGTTTGGAATGGGAGATTACAGAAAGTGGTTGATTTTATGGTCAAATTACGATTATGTATCTCTTGTGACATCATCTTCATCCTATCCCTATTTTAGTGCACGTAGTTGCTGTTGGATCTCCCTGAGAAATGGTATTGGACGGTGGGATCTTCCACTCTTGGTAGATCTTGGAGTTCGATCTGACACAACTGAACCGAACCGTTCTCCACATGCAACTATGATATCATTTGTCCGGTAAAATCATTATTTTATCTCTAAAAGTCTTTATACTCAGAGTCTTTCAAAATGTGTGTCTCATCACATAAGTTTGATATCAATCACATGCGTAGTGATTGACATGAAATTACAAAAGTTAAAAGATAAATGTATTGACAAAGTTATTGTCAAAGTGTTGATGTTAAAGTCAATATTACACATTACAAGTTGTTGGGATTTTACTAACACAAGCTTTCAAATCTTCTTCAGTGTGCCACGGAACTGTCCACGTGCATATAACTTCATAGGTTGTGATCCAGATGGTGATCAGTTCAGATGTGGAACCAGTAGGTATCTACCCTCAGGCTTTCACCTTGATCAAGTAAGAGTCTCCCAGAAGTATCACACACATGTGCATATGTGCCCTCTCTGTCTGCCTGTCTTTCTCTTTTCTTTCCCCTCTCTCACTTTCTCTCTCTCTCTCTCTCTCTCTCTCTCACACACACACACACACACACACACACACACACACACACACACACACACACAATACCTGGAAGCACTCACAGGACAACATGTGACAAATATTTTGATCTTTTTTCTCAGAATACTTGCAATCTACACCATACCTACAATAGCAGCACTGGCTATTATGGTTTTGAGCTGTATGTTGAGGACTTCCCAAATCAGCACATCAATCTCACCTACAGCGACGGAACAACATCTTTTAGGGGTCCACCCCATGCGGGAGGGGGTTACTCTACTAGCACACCCCTCTCAACTACAAGAACTACGACTAGCCTCCCAGCAACGACTACCCCTTGGTCACATTACGGCACTCCATTGAGTCGACTTCCACTACAATTTGTTGTCTATGGTAAGACTTGATGAAAATACACATTTTCTTGTCTTGTTCTCACGAATCACAAATGCACTAGTTATTAATGATTTATTGTTATCACAGTTGATAACACAGTTCCATCCTGCAATGAGGGAGTGTACTTGCCCAAGTTCCTGCATCCCACTCCAAACAACAGAGAGCGACTTCATGCTGCCATCAACCGGGAGCTAGAAATCAGAATAAATGCGACAGCTTCTGTCTCAGTGTAAGTAGACCTCCACATAGTTTGTGCATGTGTGTCTGTTTGTTGATATTAGGTGGTCATGTTGATAAGCTATTACCCTATCTTCAGTAATTACATAATGTTTGTCCTGTCTTGAAGGGTCCGTGATCTCATTATAAGTGGCCCTCTAAACATCACAAAAGACAGAACCACCTCTGGGGAATTTGTCCTGAGATGGACACCCAGGACTGATGACCTTGGCCAGCATTTTCCCATCTGTTTTATTGCTGAGAGCAGATGGGGGTAAGCTGAGAGATTGCTATGTTTGTTATGTTATGTTGAAATGTTATGTGTACGACTAAAATATGTGTTTCTCTAATTTGCATGTGACAAAATATGGTTATGGTTATGGTTATTTAGCAGACGCCTTTGTCCAAAGCGACATACAAATAAATAACAATACAAATTAAATTAACAGTGAACAATTACAAAATAGGGAGAATAGCAATATTATCAATAAAACAATCATTTTAAGCACCAACCTAATGAGAAATAAAACAATGAAAATGAGAATAGCAATCAAATAAGTCACTCAATTAATTATATAATAACAATAACTATAGCATGGTATGGCTAAATTTAAGGACAATAGCAGAATAAATGTCAAATGTCAAAATCAATGGACAAATTATAACAAAACAATACTAACACATACAAACCATAACACATAACAAACGCTCAAAAGACTAAGTGCATATTAAACAAATATGCCTTAAGACCCCTCTCAAAAGATCCAAAACTGTTGCTGGAACGGAGAGCACTGGGCAACTCATTCCACCAACACGGAACCACTGAAGAATAGGATCTACAATTTGACCTAGCATGTATGGTTGGTCGACATAACAGACGCTCCTCAGAAGATCGCAATGGGCGGTTGGGAATGTACATCTTGATCAAAGAACTGAAGTAGCTGGGTGCAGATCCAGTCAGTGTCCTATAGGCCAGAGTGAGAGCTTTAAATATGATGAACGAAATATGATTTAGCATACATTTGATCAATATAAACTTTTTCGCACTGATTTAATTTGCTGTTTAACAAGAAGTAACCAGTTCTCTCAGGATTGAGCTTTCAAATTAGACAGCACTCTCTGTCATTTCTGTCATTGGTGGCAATACCAGTCCAAATTAAAATGTCTACAGTAAAATGTATCAGTGGTAAGCAGTCAATGTATCTCATTTCAGTGGCAACTTCTACCAGTCTGAGATGAGATGTGTCGTTGTTGAGGTTGAACATCATCAATTTGGTTTGTATTTTTCATTATTCCAAGAAACTGGTGAAATACTAAAGGATATGTTTGACTCCTTAATGTAATACACTATTATCTGACACCCACAGTTCCTGAAGCCAATGTGATTTGTACTGAGAATTTCATGGCTATTGAGCTGGAAACATCAATATCAGAGAGCATCCAGCTACATGTGGATCACTTGCGCCTCAATGACCCATCTTGCACACTCTACTCCAATGGCACCCATGTCTTTGCCAACATGTCCCTTAACACATGTGGTACTACAGTGGAGGTAAGTGAACTTTCTTTAGGCCAACAAAATATCTGTTCAAAGTATCTTTAGAAAATGAACATGCTCTCCCCTATTTCTTTTTAAAAAGGAAGATCAGGACAGTCTCTTCTTCAAGAATGAAATTGTGTCATTTGATAACCAAAGCAATGTCATAACCAGAATCAATCAGGTGGAGTTTCAGTTCTTCTGCAAGTACCCTAAGAGAAGCAATGTGACCCTAGAGTTTGACACTCACAGAGGCCCTTACGCATTTGTGCAAAAAGGATTCGGAACGTTCAGTTATCAGTTTGAGTTCTTCCACTCAAGTCAGTTCCAATATCGGAGGGACCCCAACTCTTATCCCCTGGAGTACAGCCTTGGTGAGATGATGTACATGCAGATTGAAGGCATGTCTTCAGTCAACAACACTGAGCTCTTTGTGGAGTCTTGCAAGGCCAGTCCCAGTGATGACCCTCAGGCCCATACTTCCTATACCATCATTGAAAATGGGTAAGTTTGACATGGGCTTCTGTGGATACTTGGGGGTCTTTGTCGTGTGTTGTTGCTGCTTCTCCCATTACAGTAAAGCAATCTCATCTCTACACACAGATGCAAGAAAGATGAAACTGTGAAGTTCTACTCAAACCATGACAATAAAGTCAAGTTTGGAATGAAGGCATTTAAATTCATCGGATGGTATGACCAGGTAACAGATGCCTGGACGAGCACACCACATTTACTTATACATGTTCTGTTTTCATTTGTAATCAGTGCTAGAAATGGTTTCTCTGTCCGTAGGTTTTCATCACCTGTTCGGTGATACTGTGTGAGGCTGGAAACCCCAACACCAGGTGTTCTCAGGGCTGCACCAATGCCACTGCCTCACCTGCAGTGCATCACCATCACAGGAGAGAGGCTCCCATTCAGACCACCAGTCACTACATTTCCCAGGGTCCCGTGCGGCTCGGCAGGAGTGCAGACACCAGAGATGCTCCAAGCACAGGTGACTGTCCTCTTGTGAATCTCTCCAGGGTCATCACAAAATGCAGTTAAACGTTACAGTTTGTCCCTATGTTTCTGTTTCTTAAGACAAACAGACCATACATGGCATGCCGTTTGTAACTGTTGTTTAACTGTTTTCTTACAGTGCTAAATAATGGTTTGAACATGAATCTGGTTGTCATCGCTGGATGCCTGCTGATGGTTTCTGCAGTGATCTACACCAAGCGACCTAAGATTGTGTATCAGCCACTGCCAATCTCTGACTTTTAAGGCAGAAGGCTTACATGCACAGGATGTTGGTATAGAATAGAGTATAGAGTTGTGTTCAAGCTAAACATTTAGTTTCTAGCCAAGGTTGGATTTACAGACTACTGTATCACTAATTAAACAGATAAGGTGCATAGATACAATAGTGCCAAGTTCAATTATGCACGTATATCATGTAATGATTATTTCATTTTAGGTGTTGCTACAGTATGTACCTTTCCATTTTGGGGGATGTCTTCTTGGTTTCGGGTTGTCTACATAAAAATAAAGATTACTTCCTCATGAATTATATGTGGCAGAAGAGGTAGAGGAGTCACTCGGCATCCAAAGGGTTGCAGGTTAAAGCCTGATTCCTCCTGTCCCTAAGTGTCCTTGAGCAAGACACTGAACCCCAGTAAAAACTTCCGGTCTGTAGGTCGGCACCTTGCTTGGCAGCCTCTGCCATGTTTGTGTGAATAGATGAATGAGGCAGAAATGTGTAAAGTACTTTGATACTCTCACGAGTAAAGACATATATGCACACATTTTTACATGTCTTTTGTACATTTGTCATTTACTTCCGCCAAGGAGGTATATGTTTTCATCGGGGACCCCGGCAGGCGTTTGTCTGTCTGTTTGTTTGTTTGTTTGTCTGTCTGTTTGTTAGCAAGATAACTCAAAAAGTAATGGATGGATTTCGATGAGATTTTCAGGGAAGGTCGGATGTGACCCAAGGTAGAAACCATTACATTTTGGGAGTAATTCCGTAATTCCGTTGGGATTCCGTCTGCGTTTATGTATTTAGCTTCGTGGTGTAATGGCATGGTATGGCCACGTGGTGGCGATCTGAATAGTTTAGGTTCAAATGTATGACAACCTAGGAAGAACAATACAGACGGAGGTCTGCGCTCTCTGAGTGCTTTTCTAGTTGGTATTTGGACTGTATTTCAGGGGTTCTGATATAAGCTACACAAAATATGGAATAATGTAACAAAATTCTCTATTTTACTAGTATGAATACATAGCAATATGCAATTGATTTAGAATGTTGGGGAGAGGAGGGACAGGGGGCGGTCTCATAACAGATTTAAACCCCTCCCATTTACAATGACTTCAGTCTTTGAAAGCAAGAGGACCTGGGCATGAAGGTGTTACTCTAAGATTTCATTAACCATATCCTGTGATAGACTTTCCTATTGTTCATTTGAGAGTTAATGTTTTAGCATGTATGCATCATCAAGATGCGCATTAAACCATAATTCATGATGATGTACTGTGGTCTTAGTCACCTAATGTTTAAATGTATATGTTTATGCATGAGGTCATGAATGAAAAGTGAAGTCCGATATTAATACAGGAATTAATGATGATTCATGTACCCTTAACATAAAGTGTTTCCATGGTCCTCATGTTATACATGTACCCAGCCAGCAGGTGGCCACACTGAGTAGCCTTTTGAGAGACATGTGATTCAGGCAAGCACACTGAATAATTTTCACTACTGTAGCCAGTGTTCCTGGGTGAACCTCAATATTTAAAGGATACTCTTAAAGATCTCAAGGATAACTATGAGGAGGGCCATCTTGCATCTTGTTTTACTTCAGGCTATTTTATGTCTTGACAAAAAGTCTGTAACTGCATGACAATATATATTTTCAGTGCAATTCAGTTCCATTTAGTGGCACAATGAACATGTCTCAAGGTGCTTGACAGATCTCAGTTGAAACGTAAAATCATCATCAACCCCCAGAACAAACAGTAAGGTGACAAAGCAAAATTAAAAGACAAAGAAAAGACAAAGGAGAAGCATATTAGAACTTCAAAACTGTTATTCATCTATTATTGGTTAACTTGCATGTCTGTGTCAGTTTGGATAAAAGCATCTGGCAAATACCTATCAGCAGTATCTTTAACTATTTTTACATTTAATAGCAGGGCATATACTGTAGGTCTCTAGGCGAGTTTACTGATAATTTAATTTAATTTTCATTGCTGCTTCTTGTCTACTAATCTTCACAAGGCAATCTAATTGCAAATAAATCACTGCATTCTTCGACTTCAATAAATGGGCTTCAGCCTATACTTTAGCCTCAACATGTCAGGTCACAGAATTGTCTTGTAACAAACTAAAAGTTTTTGTGCTATTGTCTTTTTCTCTATCTTCTATTTAAATTAGTGTTTTTTTTGTGAAATTATGACAATATCATAATTCTGAGTGTATTGTCATTAACATGCTTAGGACTATAGGTTTTGGATACCAAATTATTGATTACCTTACAAACAAAAATAGCTATATGGCAATAAAGATTTCCTTTTTTTCTTTTGGTATTCACTTTTTATTATTTTTGGTGGGAAGCAAAAATGAAAGACATTGTCAGATACACATATACCTGGCATTAAAGATTTTCTCAAACAAAGAAACCTCAATGTCTTTCTGAAATATTTAAATTATTAGACGATAAGCATAGCCTTCACTCAAACCTGATCTTGAAAATACACTTCCCCCCCACCAGATGGCAAGATTGAGCCAATGTTTTCATCTGGATTATTTATTGTCGTTAATGTATAGAGGTTGAATGTGAGACAATAAGTCCAGGTAACATATTTTCTACCTCAAATGATGACAGTAAACATGTTTAATGATATGTAACATTTAAATGAAATCAGTTTAGATAATAATTTAAAAGAAAATGAGTGCTTTAAAAAGACTTTGGTTATATTCCTAGCCTATTTGTGATTTTGCTTTACATATGAAGGGTTCAGATGAAAAAGCTTCTAAATCCATCTGACCACTTTTCACTTCTCATGATCAAATATTTTCTTTAACCTACTAAGTGTGTGTTTTTACTTCTTTTTAATTTCATTTTTATTTCTTTCCAAAACTGGTCTGGAAACATATATTGGTATCTCCTGACATATCCGCCAGTGTATATCTCTTTGAAATTGACAAACTTCCATAATTTCCATGTAGTTGTTCCACCCCTGTTTGCTGTAAGGGCAGGAGAAGACATGGGCTAGTTCACAGTGTGGCTGTCTGACCTCTTGGACCCTGTGAAATTCCGTGGATTCCTGGCATTCTCTCTGTGTAGCCTATATTGTCTGCTGTGATTAAATGTCTGTTTTTGTCAGGCTGATTAGAGACTGAGGAAAACTACTTGGTAATGCATGTGCGGAGAGTGGCGATTTCAAACAGTTTTAATTCTGTTTCAAGTTTGTGGTGTGAAAAATAAAGAGTGAGGGAACGGAAAAGGAGCAAGAAGGCAGAGCAATTTAAAATGAGAAGGGTGTAGTTTCAAGGAATAGCTTTCTTTTTTATTCGTTAGATATTAGCTACCTTAATTTTACAATTATTTTGGGGAAAAACAGGTATCATCACCAACAGCTGATTCAACAATAAGCCCATTCACTTGGGCCATTGCACATGAATATGAACGAGTAGAAACAAGCTAAGCAAATCCCAAAATTAGATTAAACAAGTTGACAGGTCAATTACAGGACTCATGTGACTATGACTCAACTTTAGACCACCAGGCCTCATCGACTTCTCTTTTTTTCACTATGATGTCATTCCCACATCTCATAATATATGCCCAAACATGAGGTCACATGCTGTACATACAGGGACAGATGCAAACAGTAGCTGACAGGGACACGTGTGTGATGATCTCCTTTGTCCTGCTGAAGTGGGAATGTCGTCCAGTTAGCCTTCGATGAAAATGTATTCATGTTTACAGTCTGCCATGCAGATAAATGCTAAATGCTGGCATACTCTGGTCCTCATGTCATGTCTCTGGAAGAGACTGAAGTAAGAGTGATCTAATTTTAGTCACTGAAATGGGGACAAAAGTGAGTGGGCTGGGGTCTGGGGTCGTGGGGCACATGACTTCCACAGTGTGAAGAGACTAGACCAGACCGTGGGAGGGAGTCGTAACCAGAGAGGATTGCAGCGATGAGGACAGCAAGTGGCTCTGACAGACACTTCTAATCCTGTCCTGCTTAAAGCGGGCAATACAAAAGTGTTGAAAGAGAGAGAGACATGACAGACAGACAGATGGAGAGAAATTTAAAATGGGAAGTGGCTATAACAACAACAACAACAACAACAACAACAACATCAATGTAGTAGCCTATGATAATGATAATAAATACTGTATTATGTCAATAATCATAATCATAAATAGCCTAGTTAATCTTTATCAAAGCTAGGCTACTTAAAGAATGTTAACAGACGCCAACACATGAATCATTATGGAAAGCAATTAGGCTGGCTGCATACTTGGAAAATGTAGGCTTGAATGTTTGATGTGTCCATATGCTCATTGTAGTAGGATGCGAGGCTGATAGCCTATATATATTTTTTCTTTCAGATCTTCAGAACTTCAAGGGGCTTTGCGTTTTCAGATTTCTGTCTGTAGCTTTCAGATACAGGTGTCTATATATTTTTGTTTGATTTAATTTAAGTAGGCCTACCCTAGTCACACGGACCTCGCATTGGCTTATGGACATTTGGAACAACTCTGCGTGCGTTCCCTCGAGCCGAGCCACGTACCAACGTCACCAGCACGCATTGACTTTTCTGGAGAGCAGGAAACGGCAGATAGCACCATAGTGACTTCTCCGCCGACCGGGAGAGGGACGGCTATCATCGATCAGGGTTTCGGGAAAACCGAGATTCGGAGGCTGTCCTATGTTGGATTAAATTATTTCAAAGTGTGCGAAACCAACATCATTGTGGATAACTATATTTCACACGGCGGATCTTGTATTTAGGACAAAGATCATAAGTTTTCCTGGTCTCCGTGAGCTCCAATGTTTCTTCTGGATCTAGATAGCAGTCTGCTTTTCTTTTTGCTCCGTTCTACTTGGTGACGCGGCTCAACAGCAGAGAAGTGATCTAGAAGAAATACCTTTGGATGTTAACTTTTTCACAACGTTGCCTTAAGTACTTATTAAGTCATTTATTGGTGCATCGAATGCACTTTTGGGGCCTTACTTATTTCAGCACCGGAAAATTGTGTTATTCCCTCGCCATCAAATGAGTTGGCTAATGTTAGCTTGTTAGCATCAAAGCTAGCGGTGTTTAGCTTAGTAGCTAGCTGGCTTGCTGGCTCGCTAGTGAGATACGGGTGATTGGCTAAATTTAAGTTTAAATACGTGGTTACAGTACTCAATTTTGACATAACCTGTTGTATTATGACCACAATGGTGAGTCATGCTAGAAGTTAATTTATGTCAAACACAATTGCCAGCACAGCAAAACCATGCAATATATCCAAATACCCAGATAGCAAGCTAGCACTTGATTCAGATAATTGTCCAATGTTGGTCTGGTTTGTGAGGCCTCTGGATTTTTTCCTTCGTGTGGCGAACATTTCACAGACCGATTTCTTTTTTCTCAGTTGATGGATTTTATGATTTTTTGATGGCTTTGAGGATTATCACAACTTCACCGTTATATCTGAGGCCAAAAGAAGAGTAGGATAACCGGTCTCAGATTACATTTCAGATAACGAACTGTTCCTGAAAACAAAAGAAAAGTGGACTTGACGGATATCTAAACACTGCGAAGGTAAAACTACATGTTGATATTGGGTAGCATACTTGATTTCGACTGTTATTAGTTGTGTGAGCCATTCAATAGAAGATATGTCAGACATCTCGTTTAGGTATAACATTAACGTTAAGAGTGAGAGCGTTAACACCGCGTTTGGAGAGCTCATTCTAGTTCGGTTATGGTCGGCCTTTTAATCTGGTTAAATAAGTCTTCCCATAATTACATTAGTTAACATTATATTACAGATCATTTGGGTATGTCGCCCCCTTTCTTATTTCTCACTCTGTTTTATAATTGAAGTGATGAGAACAATGTATCTTAATGTATCGTTGTCTTAATTTGGTTAGGTAGCTGTCTTCAACGCGAACCTTGTTGTTTATGGGTCAGACTGCTAGTTTATGTGTAGCCTAATCATTAATTGCACAAAACCCAACACAGTTTAGGCAGACGATTTGTTATTTCTTCCCTCTGATTATCCGTCTTAATATTGTCAGATAAAGTCAGTCGATGACATGGATGTTAAATCAATTAAGGTACAATAGTTTGTAGGGAAAAATATAGTTTTCACTCTAAAAGTGCATCGCAGCTAGAGTAAGTTGTTTAATTTTCCTTTAATTTCATCGTCCAGTTTGCGATATTTTCAGCTGTACAACCGTGTGTGTAGAAACGTGGATGCTTTTCCTTCAGAGATATTTGTCACGAGGACATAGATGATGAGAATGTGATAGTTATTTAACATTACTCCGTCAGTCTATTTAGACTGTGGTGGTAAAGGCTTGAAAATTCATTCTCTAGTTTCCTCCTATTCCATTCTTTTGCCACATGAGGACAAATTGATGGTTAGCCACCGTTAAGATTCCGGGGCAAGGCTACAGTAGGGCATGACAGCAGTGGTCAACTTGCAGGCAGGGGAAAGAGAAGCATCCTCCTAGTGCCATCTGTCAATCTGTCTCGTGCGGCTGAAAGTATAGCCCCTCCCCCTTCAGTGATCTTCATTGTGGTGCTTTCGTCGCTTGACCTCGTTATGAGAGCACAGCAGCGGAGTCCATTTGCCTAGTGAAATTAGGGTAACCCTCTTTTTCTCTCCAGGCTTGTGATACCTAAATGCTAGTCTTGCAGGATTTGACAGATTGGGAAGAGGGTTATGATGTCATTGGCCAGGATGGGTCGGGGGAACACTATTGCTATTGCTGTTGTCAGTGTAGATTCCTCAGGATACGTTGAATGGATGCTACTACATCAGGGTTGCAAGTGGGCACTGAACTGAAAACAATAGCTTTTGAATATTGGTGCCTTCTGGATTTTCTCCCCTCACACTTTAGCCCACTTGTCCAATTTTTAATGAATCTATGAAGATTTCTTGAAGCTCTGGTCGCTTAAGTCTCCTCTATGATCGACCTCTGAATGTCTGAATAACCATCGCAAGAGATCCAGTGACACAATTAAGCGTCCCTTTGTTAATGGGGAGCCTGCATATGCTGTATGTTTATTTCCACCATAGAGATGGGCCAATCGTGTAGTGTGCTTTTTTCACTATCCATGCTGGTCTTTTGACAGTGTGCGTGGAGACAGCAGCCAAGCTCTTTGGAATGTGCTGTTTAGCTTCAGATCATGGCCAGCCTGCCTTTGCTTTGAGTTTTTGGTCAGAGTAAGAGTAAGAGGCCTGTTCTTTGAGCTAGAGTTGTGTTGTAGATCTGTCAATCAAAACAGACTGAACACGTTTACTGCGGTTGAATCTAGTCACTATATTATTTAAGTGTGAATTTTGGAAGTAGCCTGATGAGATGTCTTATGAACATTGTGAATTAAGATTGCTGAATCTTTCAAGAGACACTCTCTATCCAGATTTTTTTTCACTTTCTCACTTTCTCACTCACAAATGTCTCACTTCAGTGGAGCAGTAAGGTACTGCCACATTCACACTTTGAGAATAACAAAGGAGATCCTACTGGTACTGGGCAGGTTCTTCCTTTCACACCTTCAGTGACCGGGCCATATGTTTGTGTTGTCAACATTCGGGGGCAGGCACTTCTCAAAGCATAACAGGAAGAGTAGTAGCTCAAACTACCATTTTGGTTAACCCCGCTAGTTGTAGTAGATGGCTGTGAGTGATCTACGGGCATAGTGGAGCAGCGCTATCTTTGCTGTCTGACAATTGTTGTCACAGGCTTGACTCCTGAACTTTATCATGCCGTGCCTGATGGTTCTTTCTTGCAGATGATGTGCGAGGTGATGCCCACCATCAGTGAGGCAGAGGTGGGCCCTGGGAATGGCAACGGCAGGGGCTCTGGGTCCCCACTGCAGTCCGACTCCGAGGGCCACTTCGAGTCGCTGATGGTGTCCATGCTGGAGGAGAGGGACCGGCTCCTGGAAACCCTGCGGGAGACACAGGAGAACCTGGGCCTGACCCAAAGCAAGCTGCACGAAGTCAGCCACGAGAGAGACTCCCTACAGAGGCAGCTCAACTCGGCTCTGCCCCAGGTAAGATGCTCGGTGTTGAGTCGACCCAGGTTGCAGCGGAGAGGATGGAGTTCTGCCCACGTGCAGGAGCTTATTTTTGCGTCGGCTGGTTGAGCATTAATTGTTGTAGTGATGTCATGATTTCTGATGAAGATGTCTGTGTTTGGCCATGCTAGTTCCAAGCTCATCGTTGCTTATGTCAGACAAATGCTGAACTAGCCTTTTGTAGCAAGCACAAGTATTGTGTAACTGGGAGTATTTGAGTGCAATTTCATCTATTTAATTATTGAGTTACATCCACACATTTAAACTCCGTTTTCTAATGTTCTAGTGTTTGTGGGGTTATGATTGTTACCCCCTTAACTTTCCCCTGGATATCTTCAGAGAGAACACAAAAGCATGCTACTCAAATATTTACCATGGTCAGAGTTCAGGGAGAAGGGTTATGTAGGGGATGTCAATAGTTGGATCAAAGACAGTACAGCAGGCCATGCTCTTCAACAGATGGCCAAACTGACTTAGGAAGAAGGACTGAGGACCTTGTGAGTGAGGAAGCTAGAATTTCAGCCATTGTCTGTGGCAATGGTCCCCGGAGACCTTAAATGAAGGGTTCATGTTGGTCATATCTGTTTTTGTCTTTGCATGGTCTGCACGAAGCTGTGGAAGTACTAGAATGTCTATAAACAAACAGCTCCCTCCTCAGACGTGGCGGCCAGATTTTCTCGACCTGCAGTCAGCGGTCTCTCCACTTCACATGAACAGGGTGAAGAAAGCTATGCAGATTGTCCCCACTGATTAGCTTGCGACACAAGACATTTTCTTATCTCCATTACATCATCTGAGATTAAGAGAGTGCTGTCTTTCAAACACCTTTTAGCGACTACAGTATCATTGATTCAGATGCTAAGTTTGTCATGATTGTGTCACGGTTTGCATTTCTTTAAAGAGCCCAACATCTCTGCGTCGGTGTCAGGCTGTTGGGATTTGTCCTCTTGGTTTACTAGAGGAAAACCTTTAAAACAGAAGCTGATGAGAATAGCACATGAGCTGTCGCTCCAGCTTCTGTGGGCCCAACAACGTCTGTTTATGTTTCCTGTGAGTGTGTTTCCTCCCCATGTATATTTAGCCATTATGTCCAATCTGGATGCATTGAAGGGGTTTCCTGCCAGCCCTATTTTGGACAATTTTGCCCAGCTGTACACAGCAGCTTTATGGGAGAGTAGCATGCAGTTGGAGTGATCTTCAGCACTTAAGGTGAAATGATGGCTTGCAGTGCTCGGAAGGAATGTGTTGTGGAATACCTCCGTAGTCAGTTTTACTTTGATCTGACTCTGTGAGTCTGTGTGTGTCGGTGTGTGTGTTAGGGAGTAATAAAGAGAACAAGAGTCTGTTGTAGATCAGAGTATTCACCAGCAGCGTTTGTAAGGCCTAATGTCTTTGTGGAAAACACTGTCTTCACACCTGTTTGGAAAATGTTTTGTCTGTGCAACAAGTCCATGCTTGCATTCTGATTCTTTTTTGCTTTTAGAAAGTAGGCCTGACATAAGGAACCCTATACATATCCATACCTAAAGGGCATGAATCATAATTCAGTGTAGTAAAAAGTCTTCACGAAAATGAAAGGTGATTAGTCGTCTTTTTTTTTTTTTTTTGAAAAGGTCTTATATTATTTTGAATGTCCATGCTGCAGTGTTGCACAGCTGCCCATGTAGTCCAGGCGATGAGAAGGAGCCCACATTGGAATTCTTGAGATTGTGATATAGAGTGCTGGGGTTAGAAATGAGCTCCCTCCTCCTCGCCTTTGTGGTTTGGATGTTGTGAGATATTTTCGAATGATCCAGTGAAGCCGTGTAGAGAGTTTGGCAGCGCACAATGTCTCTTTCTGAAAAACAGAGAGATGGGTAAAAACTGATGAACGGGAGCTAAGACACAGATTGAGACGCGTGCAGAGAACTCTGGAGAATCAGTGAGAAGTATGTTTTTTGAGGATTGGGATGGAGGGAAAACTGTCTCTACGCTTGCTATTTGGCTAGTTATTGAATTAGAGATGAATGACTGCATACTGCTAATTGGCAGTTCTTGTACAATTGCAGAAATAAATGGCGTGTAGGCCTCTAAATCTGTTTTATTGAGAAGCACATGCACACTGGACAAATCCCCGGGCAGGAGCAGTCTCTCTCTCTCTCTCTCTCTCTCTCTCTCGTTCGCTCGTGCTCTCTCTTGCTCTCTCTTGCTCTCTCATACTGTCTCTCTCTCTCTCTCTCTCTCTCTCTCGCTCTCTCCTTCCTTCCCTCCCCCCTCTCTGCAGGGATGTTCTGGCCTTCACACAGACTAATAAATGGCACCACGGAGAGAGGCGAGCAGGCAGGAATGTGTATGTGCAGAAGTAGAGGAGGTGTGTGTGTGTGTGTGTGTATGTATATATGTGTGTGTGTTTGTGTGTGTATGTGCAGAAGTGAAGGAGGTGTGGGAGGACATGTTGGCATTCACAAGAGGCCTGGCAGACATGTGGAGCTGAAGGGCCTCTATGTAGCCGCCCTTCTCTGACTGTTATTTGTTTAGTTGTTGATGCTGATGAAGTGGATTTGTGAAAATGTCATTTGTGATACGCTTGGTTTTCATAGCCAAAGCAAGGTTGGACAAGGGTCTTTATTTCAGAGGACCTGCAGGTGAAGGATTGTCTGCTTGGTCAACCGAACGCTCCCAGATGAAATAGGATCAGACTTCTTTTCACAAGTGTGTTGTGCGTTTGGTAGCAGTGCGGGCTCCACCATCATGGTTACTGTGTCAGTCCAAAGGCAGGAACTCAGGTGTCAAAAGTCTGTGTAGTCAGTTGTTAAACTTTGGCCAGACCACCATTGTGGGGCTCCAACAAGATAGATAGATAGATACTTTATTGATCCCCAAGGGGAAATTCAAGAGTGAAATTCAACAATGAGTCTTTGTGTGAGATGATCATAGAGGGGTCTTCTGGTAAGATACCATATGGTTTTCACACCAAACACTATGGTAAAGAGTGTAGGATTTCAATATTTTCCAGCCTTACAGGCCATAAAGCAGAATTATTCAGCATATGATTTCATGAAGGGATATCACTGTCCAAAGTCCAGTTAATTGCAATCTTGTTGGCCTAAAGCTCTCCGCTCTCATTGGCGGTTAAGAGTAGTGTCCTCATGAATTGTCTTCCAGTGCGTTATGTAAACCTGACCCGCTTAGCTCAAGTCCAAGCCTGTTGTTTAAGGTGAGTAATACTGTGGGATGGCACTGTTGTGCCACTGGCGGAGGCTTGCAACTGGCTGCTCAGGTTATGTGAGTGTGGTTGTGTTGTCACCTCACTTTGAAATGTCCTGCCTTTAATGTGGTGGCCTAGTAAAGGAGCCGGACATGGTGAGCTGTACCCTCAAGGAAAGTGTGTGTGTGTGTGTGTGTGTGTGTGTGTGTGTGTGTGTGTGTGTGTGTGTGTGTGTGTGTGTGTGTGTGTGTGTGTGTGTGTGTGCCCATGGTAGGAGAGGGTGGTGTGAGTGTGCATAAACTCTTAACATACTTCCTGTCCTGTCGTGAGAGCCTTTTAAATAGATGGCTCCTATGGCCTTCTCTCGCCCTGCCTTCCTGGTTTTTCTCTCTCTCTTTCTTTCTCTCTCTCTCTCTCTCTCTTATTCTCTTTCTCTTTCTCTTGCTCTCCCTTTCTCAACCCCTCCCTACTCAAAGAAAGACCTGAGAGAGAAGAGACAGCCTGACCACCAAAACCACAGATCAGCTGCCTTCAAACACACCAGGCCCCCTCGGAGCCCTCTCTGCCCCCTCTGCGGCCCTCCCGGATGCTCCTGGAGAGCTTGACCCGCCGGGGTGTGGAATGCACCGGCATTCCGAGGCGGCAGGGTCATGTGTGTGGTGTGAGAGTAAGAGGGTGTGATGTCTCCCATCACGTCTCCGGGCGACTTTTTGTCTGTGTGTGGGCGTGGGGTGGGGGGGGTTGGGGCTGCGATCTGCACTTAAAAGGTTTTTTTCTTGTATTGTGAGCATTAGGCTGGATGGTTGTCTGTGGACTCTGAATGCGAGAAGGCCACCCATCTTTTTGGTGCGTAGCATGCTGCCCGGGCGAAGGTCTCTGAGTGCACGGCAGCAGCAGCAGCAGCAGCAGCTCCTCCGAGGCCTGCCAAGGGGCCAGCTGTAGACTCCCATGTGCACGGCGCACAGCTGAGCGGGTTTATTTGAAGCGCTCTCTCTCTTTGATTGGGCTAATTGCGTCGCACCGGCGTTAGCACTGGAGTGCGCGGCTCGTTAAGTGTGTGGTTCGGTTGAAGTGGGGTCGTCGCCTAACCCTTAGCCTTCCTTTACATCTCTCTCTGTCTCATCCTCTCTCTCTCTCTCTCTCTCTCTCTCTCTCTCTCTCTCTCTCTCTCTCTCCATCTCTCCATCACCCTGGTTCTGTGAGAGCCCAGCGGTCTTTAAACGGAGATGGCACAGTGGAATCTTTGTGCTGCTGGGAAAGCACAGCCCACTTCACGTGACTTCTTCTCCTCCTTTCTTTCTCTCTCGTTCTGTCTCTGTCTCTCTTGTCTGTCTGTCTCTCTCTCTCTCTTTTAAGTAATTGGGGTGAGTGAAAATAAAGTGGGAGGGAAAGAGGGTGTGAGTGCGAGCAAGTCTGAGAGCTGGCTGGCTGGCTCTCTGTGGGTCTTGTGATCCTCGTCCAGAAGCGAGGGAAGGCTGAATCAAAACGAGAGGGGTGGAAGGAGGGGCTGGAGTGTCCTAAACAAAAGGCGAGAACGCTACACGGTCTCCTCTTCGGGATCTTCACTTTTCCCACACACTTAAGAATTCTTCCCCACAACCTCACACTCTCCTTACTGCCACAGGCTTGTCACCCCCAGAGCTATAGCTGAGGACTTCACTTTTGGAGTTGAGTCAGTTTATTCAGTGGCCATTAAAGGAGGGACGTGTGTGTGTGTGTGTGTGTGTGTGTGTGTGTGTGTGTGTGTGTGTTGAGGAGGGGGGGGGGGATTATTGATTTTCCTGCTAAATCCAGCCGGCTGTATGCTGTGTGTCCATGGAAAGTCTGACAGTGAAATTCCATTTACGCTTGTGTGTGTGTGTGTGAGCGAGAGAGAGAGAAAGGGAACGAGAGAGTATGTTTTTTTTCCATGCAGTGAAAATATGAGGGAGCAGTGCCAGCCATGGAAGCTTGGTCTGGCTGGAGAGGGGATCGTTCTGGGGGAGGCCTAGCCTGTGCCTCCACTAATGCATGCTGTAGACTCATCAGCTGATAGTTAAGCATCATGTCAATCACTGAGCTCACTCCATTATGGGAATATAGACTGTATTGTTCTAAGAACAATTATGAGCGGATTTCCTAGATTCGTCGCCTCTGTCTCGGCCTTCCACCCACATTAGCTGTAGAATATTATGGGGTAGATCCGTGCCAAATTTGTTCATTATTGACGTCAAGTGCTGAACCTGTGCCATCCTGTTTTATGGAATGTAGCACATCTTGGCTCATTGAACTCACTCAGTGCTGAGCTAGGTCTCCCAGTAGGTGCTACGTGAGTAAGATCTTACATTGTGTCCAGGTAATCCGTATGCTATTTTAGCGGCCGCTGTTTAGATAGTGTTCTTGTCAGCCACGCCAGTGCTGTAGTGAGTGATGGCTGTTGTGTCAACAGTGTTTTTTTTCTTTCTGTGCTTGGAGATAAAGGGTTCAGTGTCTCAGCTAATCCTAAATCTCTCTTGAGACACAGATGAGTGTAACTTAGAGGGGGGGGTCCAGCCAGATAATCCAGTATTTCGGAGTGGCTGGGCAAACAGGGTTGAATGTGTCGTCTGTGTGTAGTCCCATAAAAGTCTCATGTCAGCCAGTCTGTTCATGACCACACACACATCAATCACCAGCCTTAACTGATGTTCTGCTATCAAAGCGCCAGTGGTAATTCCCTATACTGTATTTTAGAGACGTCTGGTGGGATCAAGTATCTCAAAGAGATGAGCTTTGGGCCTAGATGTTGTTGTGTTTAGCTTGCATGTATTTGTGTATCCAACCACAGCATCAGAGCCAGTAGGGTGTGGGTGGGGTCAATGGCCTTTTCTATAGGGCAAGGTCTGCCTCTGATGGCGACCTTTGTTTTCAACATGAGTAGGTGTGTTTGTGTTTGTGTGTGTGTATTTGTTGTGTGTACTTTTAACCTGTCTTTGTGAATGAGTGTTGACATGCAGGAAAAGGAAAAGCTCCTTACCACAGAGCTCTATCCTCCCAAGACTCAGCTGAATGGAGAAAACACACACACACACACACACACACACACACAGATACACACTACATTCCACTGCTCTGAGGCTTGCAAAAAATCCCTTTATATATCTGTGGCCTTAAAAAAGCCAAAAAGGTAATTATGGTGGAATGCACTATGTTGCAGCACTGCTTCAGATCCAAACATAGATGGATGAGGAGATACAGGATGATCGCCAGCATGCTCCTTTTATGTACAGGACTTGGTGAGCAGCATTATTTTACCAGGCTTTTCCTAGATGATATAAATGGATAAGCAGGTACTTACAATAAAAACACAAGATGGTGAAAAGTACACTCTTTGAGAGTGAGAGAGCGAGTGAGCGAGATATGTTCAGAGGAGAGAGTGGAGAGAGAGAGAGAGAGAGAGAGAGGGCAAGAAAAAGAAACAGAGCAGGAGACAGAGACAAACACAAAAAGAGAAAGAGAGAGAGAGAGTGGGAGAGAGAGACAGACAAAGGCTGGGTTGTTCCAAGCGCCGTCACTGGAGTTTGCCAAGGCCGCCTCGATGCCAGATGTGAGTTTAAATAGCTGGCTTAAAGAGACCCGCACGCTCGCCGAAGCCACAGCACCGAACCGAACCGGCGCAGGCAGCAGGGGCTGAAATGGCCACAGGCCCAGCTTAACTCAGCCCAGACCCGCTCTCAGTCTAACACACACACACACACACACACACACACACACACACACACACGCACACGCACACAAACACAAACCTTCACCGTCACAGTCACACGTGTACATGCACATGCACATGCACATGCGCATACCCGCACACCTCAAACTCTCTGTCTCACTCTAACACACATGCGAACACACACACACACACACACACACACACACACTTGCAAGCTCACACACACACCAGACCCTTTTACGGGCCCCTCAGAGCACAGTGCAGCCACGGCCTGAGGCCCTCTCCAGCAGCAGCAAAGTCAAAGCCCTGCTCCACCGGAAGAGAGGGGGATTATATAGGAGGGAAGGTAGGACCCAGGATGCAGTGAGGCAGAAGGAGAGGCTCCCTCCTCTCCCCACCCCGAACCCCGGGAACCCATGGTAGTGCCGGGCAGCCCACGGTTGTAGATTTAGTGACCTAAGAAGGAGGGGCAGGGAGGACGGAGACGTTGCTGATGAGGTAGCGGGAGGTGGAGCGAATTCCCTTTTTTTTTTAAAAGGAGGAAGTAGGGTTTCGCTGGTAAAAAGAGGTACTGTGTCGTTTTTATATAGCCTGAAACTTCTTGGAAAAAATAGACAAATAAACAAGTGAAAACAATAGCCCTGTCACTAGGGAGAGCATCTTGACAGGCTCACACTTGGCACACACAGAGGACGGCATGTCAAAACTCCAGTCAGCCGTAGCGATTCACCACACTGCTTTTGTGCACTCTTTCCCAGAGAGCTCAACCGGGCCCCCTTTGCATGGCCCTGTGTGTGTGTGCGCGTACGTCTGTGTGTGTGCGCATGCATGCAGCATGAACCCTAGGCAGAAGGGGTCGGGGTGACAGACAAGCTGCTCGCCTGTAACCTCATCCTCCATGCTTTTACCTGCATAACATCTGCCTAGCGACAGCAAGAGAGAGAGACGGAGAGAGAGAGAGCGAGAGAGAGACAGCCAGCACAAGTCTCCGTCATTTGGACCCTGTCCTTCACCGTACATATTTCATGAGTAGTTAAGGATAAGCTTTATGCGTGTGTGTGTGTTTGAATAGTCTGAAATGCCTGCCTACTTATTTCTGCAAGCACGTGTGCGCCGTTCTTTGTTGCCTTTGTAAGCGTCTGTCCGTCAGCATTATTATGCGGTTAAACACTGTTTTTGCTGTTGAGTCTGAGGGTCCAGTAAAGGAATAATAAGCCTGACGGCAAAGCCTGGCGAGTGTGGGAAGACCAAAGAAAGCGGTCATGTGCTGGGTTTGTGTCTGCCAGGCGGTCGGTCAGCAAGCTCTGACCTGTAACACCCCCATCTGCCAGGAGGGTAACATATCCCCCCCCACACACACACACATGCACACACACACACACGCACCTACCCCCGACCGTCTGGCGCGACAAGGCCCTTCCCTAGTCGTCTCCCCCCTTCCCCACACCCCTCAGGCCCTGAAAATGATCCGCGCTCGCTGCTGGGGAAACGGGAGAAGCACCCCCAGTGTGGGCTGCACTCTGCAGCCGCCGCGACGCCCCGGTCCTCCCTCTCTGGTGGCCTCCGCTGCAGCCCCATAAAACCACAGAGACATTGGGCGCATTCTGGGCATAGACTCACTCACATGTGGCTGAGGGAGGGAAGCAGAAGGGGACCAGCGTTCACATAGATGCGTTTACTTTAAAGTGAGACTGATATCAAATAGGTCACCTCACCTACAAGATTTAGTGCAGATCCGAGGAGACATTGCTATGGGGGTACTAGAAGAAAACGATGACTAGAAGTATGCTAGAAGATACACAAACCTCCTCTAACTCTGTTTCGCTCCGATACCCACCCATACTCGGCTTACTGTGAAGTTCCAAGGGCCGTAAGCACTGTTTTTTGTTCATTAAAGTCTTAACTGAATCCTTTTGGAAATACAGCACACCGTTCTTGTTACTGAGGGTTTGAAATGCAGTTGTTTACTCCGTGTCAAAAAAAATGCACGTCTGTGTCGTTTAGTACTGCTAATAACCCCATGAGAGCAGCAGCATTGGTTATGTACAAACTAAGTGGTGCCAACCATATAAGGCCTGCTCCATTTTTAGCCTTTATTTAACAGGATAGTGATTGAGGGAGAGAGATGTTTGGGGAATGACCTCTGTCCAGACTCGGACCTGGGTTCCTGTGGGCATTGAGCCTGTTGCCCCATTCGTGGTAGGGACACTGGTGCTCCCACTATGCCACAGCCCCCATTCTCACCTCACCGACTGACAATTAGATTAGATTCCCGAACCTGCCTGCCATTGTGAGTCTGTCGCTTTGGCATAAAACAGTCTGCTAGATATCAGGCAGCTTAAACGTCAACTTTGAATCAGGGATGCAAATAGGGAAGCAAAGAGTTCAGAGACAGACAGTTTCTGTTTCAATATCAAGTCTTGTGAAGGCCATAATCCGTCCTGCTAGCGGGAGAAAATGCAGGATGTCAATCTTTGAACTGTGTTTTGACAAACAGTGCAAGAATTGCTGACATAACAAGTATGTCCTTTGCACTAGGCTCTTGTGAATGTACTTTGTATATTTACTAGTAAAAGCTTTACTTCTTTTAAAGCAAATTATGATTTATTTAAAAGGCAAGACACTTGTAAACGTAATCTATGAATTGAAGCTGTAAGAAATGTACAGTTAATGTCCTGTAATGTGATCTGTTAGACAGACCATATTAAGTGTGCCAGGTAGGAAAACACTGATGCTTCATTACTGTCATAGTAATACCCAGCCCACCAGCCCTTTTGTCCCTACAGAAAGGAAGCATTTAAAACGTACATAACTGAACCTGCTTGCCCTGCAGGAAGATATAGTATTGGTTGTGGAAGCCTAACAATCTGTTTAGGAATGGTAGCCTGCAGCATCACTCTTTAGCCGTTTCTGTGAACAAACCAGCGATGTCGCCTAGTGCTTTTAAAGGACGTGTTTTTATGAGGATACGACAGGCGTGAAGTACTGTAGGAGGTTTAAACAAACTGCATTGGTAAACATCCTGTTCAACCTGATTTTAGGCATTATAGAGGGTAGAGTTCCAAAGTTCATGTCAGTCATGTCATTTGTTTTCCTAAACCTGAACTTTAGTCACAAACTAATAAAGGAAGATTGACTATTAGGCTATATTTATATTTAAGTTCTTTTTGGAGCTCCTGATTGGTCAGCTAGTGTGTGATGTCACTTGGTGGGTGGTGGGTGGTTGACAGACAGACAGGCAGAGTGATTATGGAAATCTTTATCCTCCATGCTTTATTCTCCCTTAAGCTTTCCCCTCTTTGTCATTAAATCTCTTCTGTGCCATGGCACCAGGTCATCCTTTTTTCCTTCCTACAGAGAAACCTGCTGTCACTGAGTACAGTAGCCTACGTCACACACACACACACACACACACACACACACACACACAAAAACACACACACACACACACACACACACACACACACACACACACTGCATACCTGTCTACTCTTGTCTCTCTCTCATGTCAGCAAATTACCTGAGTGTGTGTGTGTGTGTTGGCCCACCTGTTTATGTACCTGTGTGTGTGTGTGTGTGTGTGTGTGTGTGTGTGTGTGTGTGTGTGTGTGTGTGTGTGTGTGTGTGTGTGTGTGTGTGTGTGTGTGTGTGTGTGTGTGTGTGTGTTCTGCTTTGAGATAAACCCTTGTGGGCAAATAGTTATTTTAATGAACCGGCTCTGCTGGTGCTCCTCGCTCTTGCGTAGAGCACCACCCAGGAAGGATGAGTCACCCGTGATGATGGTGTAGCAGCGCTAAGTGGTCCTGGGTTACCGCCGGTTACCGCGTGCGTTTGAGCAAACAGCCGCCGCGCCACCTGTTTTTCCATGACTGATATTTGTCTGCCGCCCTGATTGCAGGTCCTCAGCGTACACTCCGCCGTTATCATCCCCCTCTTCCGTCTCTCCGTCCCTCTCACTTCGTTTATCTCTCCCTTTCCGCTTATCTCGCCGCTCTGCCCTTCATCACCAGCTCCACCGTTCGCTTTTAATTGTGCGTACGTGCGCTTTGTTGAGGTTTTCAAGTGGCACCCAATAAAACCCTGTTGCTGTCACTGTTTCATCTGTTTGGGATATGACGGCACCTGTTTGTGTGCGTCCGTCCCCCCCCCCCCCCCCAGAATGGAGTGGGATCCACCTTCCTCCCCCGCTGCTGTTTGGCCCTCATCCCATTACAGGCGATCTGGCTCTCTGTCTGGTCATGGGCTCATCCCCCCCCCCCCCCCCATTACCTCCAAATGCAGCTGACGTGAATAGAAGCCATTGTCTCCCGCAATTAATTTCTTCAGGCCACTAGCTCACTTGCCGATGCGCTACCTGCTGCGGTGTCGGGTTTCGGTAGCGTGGGTCCTCTTTGGCAGGAAACGGCTCACGTGACCTCACGTCCAGGGGGTAGTCATCAGCTGCTGTGCCTGGAAGTGGGAGAGAGTGTCAGTCATGCACCCGGCTGCGTAGTGTAGGCTACTACGGGTAGTGTCTCTTTAAGAACTTGGCACACATATGCATTTTGCCCTTTAATTTGCCTTTAATTTTTGCCTTAAGATTATTTGGCATCAGAGCCCACTTCCAAATCCGTGTACAGTGTGTGTGTGTGTGAGTATGCGAGTGTGAATGAATGCATTCAGTGCCCGGGGTGCCTTTTACTCCCATCTCTAAGGGAGTAGAGCTGGCTGGCACATGCAGAGGAGCCGAGTTGCATATCTAACCGCAACTCCACCAGTGTCGGTCCTCAGCCCCACCTTACTGTTGGCCCCTGCAAAACCAAGTCCTCGCAGTCTTATGTTTCGCAAGTGTGCTTGCATACCACCTGCAGCCCTGGTGTCAGATATTATGCACACATGATGTGTGTGTGTGTGTGTGTGTGTGTGTGTAGGCTGCATGACCTCATTCTGACACGGCAGAGACTTCACTGGACTGCAGTGCTTCACTGTGCGGCGTCTTGGGCTGTTGTCGTCCCCCCCCCCCCCCCCCCCCCCTCATATCCCATTTCATGTCATTTCCCTGCCGGAAGCTGTGCTGACTGACCCCCCCAGGAGGAAGTGAAGAATCTAGTCACTGGCCACTCTCTAAGGCTGCGAAGCTGCAAGGCTGAGAGGCGGGCAGTTGTTTGGTCGTTCGTTCGGTCGGTCGATCGCTGAGTGCTCGTCGGTCACATTTTACGCTTGTCTGAGCACTCAGCACGCCGCTCAGAGGGACTCGTTCACTGCCTCCGCAAAAGACGGCCCCCGATTTGGGTCGCGGAGTGTTAAGAGTGTTGGGGAGTCTCAGTCATGTGAAGAAATTCAATAAAAATAGCCCCGTGCCCGGGCTTTTGTGCTGTTCATTATGCGTTGGCTGCACAACACACACTTTCCCACGTCAGACACACACACATCCTCTGCAGCTCCACTCACATCTCTTTTGCTGTGGTCTGGCTGGCTGCTGGCTCGGACTTTGTCCTTGGGGCTAAAAAACGTGAGTCACACACATTCTTCTGGAGCAATCATGCATCTAATCTGCTGAAGACATATTCAGCAAAGTGACTGTATCACACTCATAAGCAAAGCAGGAGGCGCACAAAAATATGTGTTTTTGTTTGGATAGGACACAAAGCACAATCCATAGATCATGTTACTTCTGATTTTGGGCTGTGGCTCTGTAATAATAATAGTTTTGTTTTTGACTGGTCAGAAGAGTGCATGGTGATCTAATTGTTCCATCTATTTGGGTGGGACCGCTCTTGTTTGAGTGTATTTTTTGGGACGGATGTGTTGTTGTGGGAGCTGTTTTGGCCTAACGGGACGGTGCTGTGGCTGTGTGCAGGAGTTTGAGTGTATTTTTGGGGCTGATCATGATGTGTTGTGGGAGCTGTTTTGGCCTAAAGGGACGGGGCTGTGCTGTGCTCTGTGGCTGTGTGTGTGCAGGAGTCTGAGTGTATTTTTGGGGCTGATGTGTTGTGGGAGCTGTTTTGGCCTAACGGGACGGTGCTGTGCTCTGTGGCTGTGTGTGTGCAGGAGTTTGCAGCGCTGACCAAGGAGGTGAACATGTGCCGAGAGCAGCTCCTCGAGAGGGAGGAGGAGATCGCCGAGCTGAAAGCGGAACGCAACAACACACGGGTAAGAGGAGATTTTTTTGTACACACACACACACACACACACAAACAGTATGCATGTGTTATGCTCTCACATAGGTGTTATGGAAAATACAGTGTTGCACAACCATTCTGGCATTCTGAGGTCATCCAATCTCAACCTGTTGGCCAAGCGTCCAAGTGACCCCCTCTGACCTCTGCTGACGGTCAGCTTTAGATAGGTTACTTGGGGTTGTTTATACATGGTTCAGTAATCCTGCAGCGCTGTAAGGGAAACAAGCATATTAACCCATGTGCTGTAAACTGGAATATGGGTCACACTCACACACACACACTCCAGCAGTGTCATTCTTTCTGTCCTACTCGACACACTTACGTAAACTTTTTTTCTGCAGCACATTGAATGGATGTCACTCTGTGCCTTGCCTTGTGTGCTTGGGGTGTGTGTGCTCCAGAGGTATGTGTGTATGGGTTTGTTTTAGCGAGCCAAGGCGACGACTGACTGTGCTTTTTTGACGAGCTGGTTGAGTCCCAGTGGTTTTGCGCAGGCCTGTGGCCCCCTCTGCTATTTGCTGTGTGGATTAGAAGGCTTTGCTAACGACAGGGCGACGGAGCACGCCGCAGGGTCACCCACGCGGCCCGTCATAGGTTAAGCCCCTCGCCACGCCGTCCAATCAGAGCGCAGAGGCGGGGCAAGGACGTGCAGCCCGGGCCGCTGTACGTCCAGCTCCCCGCCACTCAAACTCCGTAGGAGCTCTCAAGGCCACGGTGGGCTGTCGTTGGTTAACAACCCTGTCAGTCAAAGCAGAGGGAGGCCCGTGTGTAGGGGGGGGTTAATCCAAGTGTGGCTTGCCGCTGCCTGACACACTTGGCACAGACCCAACTCAGCAGTGTAGTGAGAGATAGAGGGAAAGAGAGAGAGGGATGGATGGAGGGAGGGAGGATGGAGGGATTAGAAGGAACCACAGAGGGGATGAGTTTGGGCTTTGTCATCCTAACGGCCCTGATGGGATCCCGCTGTGCTGCACAGCACGACAGAGTGACAGGATTGCATGTGTGTGTGTGTGTGTGTGTGTGTGTGTGTGTGTGTGTACGTACGTGTGTCCCAAAACCAGTCCATACACACACACACACATAACAGCGCTCTGCCTTGCATGCAGCTCTCTGGAATGCTCTCTCTACTCCTCCAAATGTCGGTCACCGACTGACCGGTCATGCACAATGGCATTCACATCCATCCCCGAGAGCATTCCATCGCATGAAGAAGGTGTTTGCTAGTGTGGTCACGTTAGATCCGTGAATCGCTTGAAACACAAACAGATTTGTCGCTTTACAAAGTACTTTCTGTCCACTTCCTTCCTCCGCACTTGTCGTCCGTACTGACTTTCCTTATTCATTCCCACTGATATCCGCTGACTTCCCCTTTTTCCCTGTTCCTGCCTGTGCGGCTGTAGCTGCTGCTGGAGCACCTGGAGTGCCTGGTGTCGCGTCACGAGCGCTCCCTGAGGATGACGGTGGTGAAGAGGCAGGCCCAGTCCCCGGCCGGCGTGTCCAGCGAGGTGGAGGTGCTCAAGGCCCTCAAGTCTCTGTTCGAGCACCACAAAGCCCTGGACGAGAAGGTGAGCCATATATATATATACACACACACACACACACACACACACACACACACACACACACACACACACAGTAATTTCCCGCATATAAGCCGCATTGTGTATAAGCCGCAGGACAGTGTTTTGTGCAGGTTAAAAAAAAAAAAAAAAACATATTAAAGGTATACTATGCAACATTTTTCAGTTAATCAATTCGTTCCATACTGTTATATATGATTAAATGGGTTATTACCGGTCGAACGGTGTTTTTTTTGGCCGCTCTAGTGGTCTGTAGCGGTAAAACCACACTTGCAACTTCAGGAGACACCGGGCACGCACCCATGCTCTGATCCAGGAAGTGTCATGTAAAGTCTCATGAAAAGGCACGGCAGACTGACCGATTGAGGAGTTTTGTCAAATATACACGCTAAAGATGTAGGGGAAGCTCTGCAGAGAAATATGCAAGCATAAAACGAGCGAAAATGAAAGCGAAACCGGCGATGAAATCGCCAATCCTGCATAGTATACCTTTAAAGAGACCCTATGCAACTTTCTGCAGGAGACGATCGCTCCTTGTTTACATCTGGAAGTCTGAGACGAAGAACCACGCTTGCAATTTATATATTTAAATATAGCCTATACATGTATAAATATACACGCTAAAGCTGTCGGGGAAGCTCTGCAGAGAAAATGCAAGCATAAAACGAGCGAAAACGATAAACGAAACCGAAACCAGAGATGAAATCGCCAATCCTGCATAGTTCCTCTTTAACACCATATTAACTGTCCCCCTGTATTAACCTCATAGCTGGAAGAAATTTTGCTAAATCAATGTATAAGCTGCGGCTAATAGTCGGGAAATTACGGTACATATATATCTGACATTTAACATTGGGTTTGAGGTCAGTTGAAACGTGGGGAAATCTTTTATGTATCGAATCAGAATGTCTCCCAGAAAGCTTCTCCAAAACTAGTGTGAAAAGAAATGGTCCCCTTGCTGCTGACCTTTGAGATGGTGTGTTTGTGTGTTGTTAGGGAGTTTTGCATCTAGCACGTGTCCAGAGGAGATGACTAATCATGTGTGTTTGTGTCTTTCAGGTTAGGGAGAGGCTCCGGGTAGCGCTCGAGCGGTGTAGTGCCTTGGAGGAACAGCTGACGAATACTAGCAAGGAGGTATGACACACACACACACACACACACACACACACGCACACACGCACGTACACACACACAGTCAAATGTTCTCCACTCAGGGCTGCTGTCTTAACCACCCTTTGGCACACGGCCTCCCTAGAGGAATGTGGAGCACTGGTGTGTAATTTGCCCTGTAAGCACCTGCTCTGCCTCTATAAGCTAAGCCCTCACCCACAGACCTGGGGCACGCAGGCAGGCAGGCCAGCCTCATCAGGACCGACCAGTTTAGCAGACCTGGCACCGGGCAGGAAGAAGACGCAACACCGATGACTCACAGCTGACCTGCCGACAGCTGGGTGTTATCTCTCACCAGCCCCACTCCCTCTTCATCAATAGTGAGCTCATGAATTACAGAGAAGTGCCGGAACATTCCCCCCCCACCCACCCCCAGTCAAGGTCTTGCAGGAAGTGTCAACATCAGCATGTCAGCATTGAAGGGGCGTGTTTCTGTGTGCTGTTTTTAAAATCCAGTTCACGCAAGCGCCAACAGTAGCGTAGGCTAAAAATAAAGTCTCTCTAATATAATAAAAAAAGAAAATATTGTGTATTGCATGGTTTTATCACAGACCAAAAGTCATTCCAGCGCTAGTGGTAATCTTGTCTCTGTCCGTTGCTCTGTTTTGCACTCCTTCTATTCCTCTTTGGCTGGCTCTCGCTCTCCCTCGCCTCTCTCCAGAGCGAGCCCGTGATGAGATTAAGATTGACAAAAGGGAGCAGGGAGCATGATGGGAGAGTGGCCTACATTTTTTTTTTTTTTCCTCTCTGGTGTGTGTGTGTGTGTGTGTGTGTGTGTGCGCCCATGTGTTTGCAGAATATTCAATAGAAACGCACTCACACACAGAGGTGAATTACTCAACCAGAAATGACCCAGACCCACTCTGAAGGACTTTGATGCTAGCACGCAGACATTCCCTCGCGCACATATACACACACACACACACACACTTTCTTATACAAGCACATGTACACTCACACTCACAGTACATGTGTGTTTTGAATAATTCTAAGAACTGCCTGTCTGTGCAGTTAGTCCTCAGTAGGGTGTCTGTTTTAAGCTTGTCATATCTGTAAACACACACGCGCACACACTCGCGCACACACACGCTCGTGTGTCAACATTAGTGGAGTCTCTGACAGTATCAGTGTTAAGCTGCTGGTGGTCTGCTGTTGCACTCAACAAATTTCTGCACTCAGCCAAAAAAAGCCCTCCTAGCCTACACCCACCATCTGCTCCACGGCCATGCTCTCGCTTTTCCCTTTTTTTTCTGTGAAAGTATGAAGTGCGAGCTGCGCTCTCACTCTCTCTCTCTCTCTCTCTCTCTCTCTCTCTCTCTTCATCTCTCTCTCCACCGTCTTCTCCCCGCCAGCTCAACTATCTCCGCGAGCAGAACAATCAGAAGAAGCTGCTGATCGACGGCACGACGGAAATCAACCACAACTCGGAGAGCTTGCCCAGCACAAACGGCAAGGTAAGCTCCACGTAGCGCCCCGCCCCGCCCCCACGGGCCCTTGGCCCAGAGCTGTGTGACGATCTGCGTCAGCGGCCAGCGTGGCAGATGGTGCCACCCCGCTGTCCACCCACCATTCTGTCCATCCGCTCATCCGTTGGTGCGCGTGCGGCGAGAGGCCCGATAACGCCGGGCCCTGCAGTACCTGTAGAGTGTGTGTGTGTGTGTGTGTGTATGTATGTGTGTGAAGGCGGTCATCTCGCTCTCGCCCCTCACGACAATACCAGCGGCCTCCGTTTGGACTCCCTAACACTGGCCATTGTGTTTGCTGGAGCGGGCTATTTTGAAAAGAATAAACGGCGTCTAGCCCGGCCAGATCAGCTGGTGTAATGGGAGTCATATGAGCCGGGGCTAAAACAGGCGCTGGGCTTATTCGATTAAAGGGAACAGAAGGGTTAACTGCTGGCGCTGCTGCCACTGGCTGCTGCAGCGAAGCTCTCGCTCAGCGGGGGGTTGGTGCTGATTTAAATTACATTAGAACTCCCCGCACCGCACCGCACCGCCCTGGCCCGCCCCAACCTTTAGGCCCAGCTGAACTGGAGTCACCCCTCTGAGTGAACCCGCGCTGTTGAGGACAGACTCTGGTGGGAGCTGCACACACACACACAGGCCAATTGAGTGGCGCGGTATCCAAGGCCCAGCACAAAAACAGCCCCAACACACAGATGAGAAATGGGAGCTAGTATGTGTGTTTTTTTTTATTTATATATAATTTCCCCTGGCCACAAATGACCACAGAATGGCCTTTAATCCTTCGCTACTGGCGGAATGTTCTCTGTTGACCATCAGATTGAATGTGATATGACACGGTGGGAATCTGGCGTTGACTTGGCCACTCCTGTGGCTTTGCAGGCAAACTGGTGTCACTAGTGCCTCACCTGTGACCACAGCCAGGTGGCTTTGCAGACATTCTGGTTTGGTACACGCCTCTTCTGTGTCATTGCATATACCAGTTTACGCTCCATTGTTCACACCTAATCAGTAGCAGTCGTGATGTTGTTTATTTAATGTTATTTGTTATTATAAGTCTATCTGATCTCGATATGGTTGTTGATAGTTGTGCATTTGTAAATGTGTTTGATCTGGTCATTGGTTGCCTGAGTGTTCTCCTGAGTGTATTGGATGTTGACAAGTTTGGGGTGTGTGTGTGTGTGTGTGTGTGTGTGTGTGTGTGTGTGTGTGTGTGTGTGTGTGTGTGTGTGTGTGTGTGTGTGTGTGTGTGTGTGTGTGTGTGTGTGTGTGTGTGTGTGTGTGTGTGTGTGTGTGTGTGTGTGTGTGTGTGTGTGTGTGTGTGTGTGTGTGTGTGTGTGTGTGTGTGTGTGTGTGTGTGTGTGTGTGTGTGTGTGTGTGTGTGTGTGTGTGTGTGTGTGTGTGTGTGTGTGTGTGTGTAGCGCTCGTCGGATGGCTCGGAGGAGGACGCTGGGCGTGTGATGGAGCTGCAGGATCTCATCGACCGGCAGAGCAAGGAGGTGCTGCAGATGAAGGAGCGCCTCGTGTGCCTGACCGGCCGCGTGGCCGAGCTGGAGGAGGACCTGGACACCGCCCGCAAGGACCTCATCAAGTCCGAGGACATGAGCACGCGCCTGCAGAGGGACATCCGAGAGGTGGGCGCACATGGACACACTGGGACGAGGAAGAGATGGACTATTGAACCTTTTAATACATCCCCTCACTTTAGGGGTAGGGGTAGGATGAGGGTTGAGGGGGTTAGGGTTAGGAATAGGGTAAAGGTAGTGCCTTTTAGGCTGTGCTGCCTGGAAGGTGCCGTTGGGGGCAAAAAACACCATTGAGCAAAGGCCAGTTGTAGTTATGGCTGTGCTTTCAATATCGTATTGCCAC
The DNA here is from genome assembly GCF_963854185.1 of Sardina pilchardus. Taxonomy (NCBI): domain Eukaryota; kingdom Metazoa; phylum Chordata; class Actinopteri; order Clupeiformes; family Clupeidae; genus Sardina; species Sardina pilchardus. Next base: position 29,349,337 of record NC_085004.1, on the reverse strand, counting down.
TGCTGCCAAATATCAATATTTTTTTCTTAAAGCATTAGGCAATGCAAAAAATGTCTATACAGCTGACTATTGCGATATATTTTTTATTATTTGTCTGCTGAATTATGAGTATGTGATCTACATGTTACACTGCACAGGTGATTCACAGCAAATTTGGTTTCCAACTCTATTTTTACGTTCTTGGTAAAAAGTAATATATATCGTAATATGCATTTCATCGCAATATATTGTGATGTATTATATTGTGACCCCATGTATCATGATGCGTATCGTCTAATGAGGTCTTTGCCACTACACAACCCTTGTTGTAGTAGACATGGTTAATTATTACAAATCCCACAGAATGTGAGAAATATAATGAATTTGGTTGCTGTGCTGAATGTACTGTATACCTGAAAGCATATCTTCAGAATATCAGAGTATCCTGGCATTAAATTATTAATAGATTGCGTTTTCCCTCTTGGCCATCATGTGTAAGTGTGTGTGAAGCTGTTCATAACTGGCTGTGTGTGTGTGTGTGTGTGTGTGTCCCACGGCAGTCGATGGCCCAGAAGGAGGACATGGAGGAGCGCATCACCACGCTGGAGAAGCGCTACCTGGCCGCCCAGCGGGAGGCCACGTCCGTGCACGACCTCAACGACAAGCTGGAGAACGAGATCGCCAACAAGGAGTCGCTCTTCCGCCAGGTGAGACCCGCCGACGGGGCCCCGCGCTGCCGACTCCGCTGCTGCCTTTCCAGATGTTTCAGATCGACGCAGGCGTCGGGGCAGACGAGGCACGCGAGACACGTTGATCTAACCACCAACAGCTGCACCAGAAGAGTACAGTTGTGCACTGTGTGTTTTTGCCCATAGCTGCACACTATGCTGTTTAGTCCATATGGGGAGCCTGAGAACAGGTCTAAATATCAATACCACACTGCAGTGGTAGCGCAGCCGTGTCCCAGTGTTTGTAGGACGAGAGGGCCGGTGAGCGCGCTGCCCGTGTGGCTGCAGTTTCCCAGCTGGCCCCCTTCATGGTGGTCCGGCGCTGTGCCTGTCTCCACGCGGCGCTCTATTTGTAGGTAGCGGAGGCAGGCAGGCAGCCCGTCCCCTCCCCGGCCCTTCCTGTCCCCCAGCCGCCGCTTTTGTCCCCTTTGTCCCTCTGTTCCTCTCTGCAGGCCAGAGCAGGGGTGGAGGGAGGGAGGGAGGGAGGCTAGCGGTGTGTGTGTGTGTGTGTGCGGTGTGTGTAGTGTGACGGGCACTCTTTTGGACGGCAGGAACAGCCCGCAGTGCCCTGGCAACATTAGGACCCCTCTCGGTGCATTGACAGGCCACTCACTGCAGCAGGCGCTGAATAGGACGCCTGGGAGTCATGTTAGTTTACGGAGATGCTCTCCAAAGAGGCAGGGACAGTGCTGTGGGCCCGAAGGGAATGTGTACACACACACACACACACACACACACACACACACACACACACACACACACTCACTCTCTCTCTCCTGCTTTCGCCCTATAACACGCCAACATCCTCCCCCCTGCGTTTACTCGCTCTCTTTACTCTCCTCTTTGTCACTTTCTCTTTCTTTCTTTCTCTTGCTCTCTCTCTCTCCCTCCCTCCATCTCCCTCTCTCACTCTCCCTCTCTCACTCTCCCTCGCTCTGTCCTTCTGTCTGTTTTGTGGGCATTATTTGCCCTGTTTGTTTTTTGCCCTTTCCCTTGCCTGTCTCCTCTTTTCCTCGGAGCTCACACACACACACACACACACACACACACACACACACACACACACATGTATGTATGCACACACACACACACACACACACACACACATACACACACACGCACACACACACACACACACACACACACAAAATATTGGCTTAGTACTGCTAGCAAAGAGAGAGCAGAAATGTAGCTGGTCCCCCGCAGGGGAGCGGACCCATGAAGAGGCCCCTTGTGTCCAGATAGAGCCGTGATAAGCGTCTCTCTTGCTGGCTGTTTATTCAGATGGCCGCTGGCTGGGCTTTATCACGGCCAGAGCTGGGAATCTCACAAGCCAAACGTGTGCTCTGGCCAACCACTCTGCCAGCTGATTTTACTCGGGAACTTCTCCCACTTTATCCCCTTTGGGTGTGAGGATTTTCCCAACTTGTGTATCAGTATTGTTTACTAAGAGGCAACTACAGACAGCTGTAAAGAATACCAATGCACTTTTGATGAATCTTTGTACCAGTTTTAGTGCAACTGTTTAACTGCTACCCACCTACAAGTCGGACTAACGCTTGAATTTCCCCTTGGGGATCAATAACGTATCCATCTAGCTATATATCTATCTAATGCAACTTTGATTGTTTCTGTGTAGATGGGGTGCTTTCTTTCATGATCTTGATAGCTTATGGAAACAGCTCAGCCGCTCATGGGGAGCCCTGTGTAATTCTCTGTAAGTTGGTCCCTTGTTGTGTGCCTGTCGGGTCGTGACCCAGTGTGTTGTGTGTTGTGTGTCCGGCAGACGGAGGATAAGAACCGGCAGCTGCAGGAGCGTCTGGAGCTGGCCGAGCAGAAGCTCCAGCAGACCATCAGGAAGGCGGAGACGCTGCCCGAAGTGGAGGCGGAGCTTGCACAGAGAGTAGCCGCGCTCACCAAGGTAAGCTCCGCCCACTCACTACACACACCTAGCCCAACAGGCCTCCTCTTCTCAGCAGTAGGATGGGGACACTCCTGTGGCCAGCCCTGGATCCTGAATTTGACACACGGACACACGGACACACGGACACACGGACACACGGACACACGGACACACGGACACACGGACACACGGACACACGGACACACGGACACACCACACGTCAACATCATTGACGATGCTTTTTACCCTTAAATGTCATGTACATGTGTGTTGCTTGCAGGGAGTGCAATAACTGCCAACTGCTAACTTCTGCTAACTTCTGCCAACTCACGCTTTTCTATATGTTGTGATAAATGATTGTTTTTTTCCCCCCACTGAATCATAATATGAAGGAAGGATGCAACCAAAGTAAAAATCCTGCTCTTAAAGTGAAGCTGTTCTGCTTGTATGGACAACCTTAAGTTGTTCATTGAACTTCAAGATCAAGAGGCTCAGCTTTTTTACAGCACAGACAGTTAGTTTAGCATTCAATAAATGGCATTTCCAGTTAACACGGCAATCATAATATACTAAACACTACAAGGAACCGTTTGAAGACTGAACCACATTGGAACCATTTTTACATTATATTAAATAATAAAATGGTATTTAGTTTCCTTTATTCCCCTCCCAAATGTTAGCTAGCTTCTGTATCTCTGACTAGTGTGGAACCTTCTTTCAAAGCCTCTGGAGATTGGAGCCTCCACAGTACCAACTTTTTCCTGGCCAATGTGCTTTCACACCTCTGTCTGTGTCCAGTGTGGTCTCTTGTTTGGTTCTCCTGTAGCCTAATTTGGATACACTTGAACCTTATTTTAGGATCTGGTCTTGTAGGCCAGTTGTCCTGTAATGACTGGTTACACCTCTGTGTTGTTGAACAGCACAGCGTTGCTCTCCCACAGAGAGCAGGGAAACACTTAATTTCTCTCGGCTGGTCAGAGAGGCCGAAACGCCACACAAAGCCACTGGGCCTGTTTAGCTTCCCACTGCTATTGTTTGGGAGTGGGTGCGTTCTAAATTCAGGCCCGGGGCTATTTTGGAGCAGTCTGGCCCTGTATTTAGTCCATCGCTGGACAGACGCCATCTGTATGTGTTAGTCATCATCTCAACCAATTGAACCAAATAGAGTGGACAGCGTGGACCTCGTCCCACGGTTTTGGACTATGCTGCTTACTTAAAGACAAATGGCCATGGAACGTTAATGTGGACCTCTGTAATGGAGTATATGCCGAGGCTTGGCAGCATGGTGTTTTGCCCCCCTGGGTAATAAATGTCATGTCCGAGAGAGAGGAGCGTGGGGAGACTGCTGCTTCAGCCTTTGGCAAGGACATCTTCTGTCTAATTACCATTAGCGACCTCCCCCCCCCCCCCCCACCCACCCTCCCTGCCCCACAGCTCAGAGCTGTCTGTTTGCTTATTGCTCTCCAGTCTCAACATCCTCACATCCCCCTCTTGTCACGTGCAAGCACATTTTAGAGCACCGTTTCTGGGGCTGTTTTGAGCCCTTTTTCGACCACATAGCTGTAGGGTTGACCGCCTTGCCCACTTTGGTCCAGTCAGAAAAAAGAAAAACATTCAAACATCTAAATAACTTCTTTTTTTGCAATTGCTGAAGCATTTACTTGCACAATCTGATTACGCAGCTTTTAAAGGCGCAGCGATAAAGTCGAGTGTCGAGGTCAAAGGTGCCGGATCAACCAGTGCGCTAATTGAAACTCAACGCTCTCTTATCAGACCTTACAATCTCTGCTGCGTCACTTGCATGCCCCTGTGTGTGTGTGTGTGTGTGTGTGTGCGTCTGCGACCTCTCGCACCTCTGCGGTTGACCCCAGATAACCACGCTGCAGCTAACCCTGTCTGCCTCCGCTGTGGTGTGTTAATCCGTGTGATCTCTGCGCTCTTCCCAGGCCACTTTTATGCTCCTTATGTCCAGATTCAGTCTGCTTCTGTAGGATGCCATCCTCTTCCCACTGGCTCCGTTTGGCACACGCTATGTGTGTGCACGCTGTGGTCATTTGTGTCCGAACCACTATCCTCCTCCACTTGTCCTTGTAGTCGTAAGGTGGCTGCATTGGCCACAAGCAACGTCTGCAGCAAGCCGCAGTGGAACAACAAGCAGCGTCTGCTCCCTTAAGTGTCTGAAGTGTTCTCCTTCTGTCTGTGCCTGTGCTCTGCCCTTTTCTAGCTTTCCGTAGTCCTTCAGTAGTTTCTCTCACTTTCCGTCTTGTCATTTCTCTCTCTCTCTCGCGCTTTCTCTGGCATGCTCTCTCTTTCTCTTTCCCCTCTTTTTGCAGCAGAATGGAACACTGTTCTCCTCTGTGTCTGTACTTAAGTCTTTTTGGTCCTATGCCTGTACTAAAAGTCCCTCCCTCTGCACTCTGCATTCTCTCTCTCCCTCTTCTTTCATCTCTCTCTTTCTCTCCCCCTCTTTCTCTCTTTCCTCTCTCTCTTTCTCTCCCTCTTCCTCTCTTCTCTCTCCCTCTCTCATTCTCTCCCTCTCCCTCCCTTCCCTCTCTTCTTCTTCTCTCTCCCTCTCTTCTCTCTCTCTCTCTCTCTCTCTCTCTTCTCTCTCTCTCTCTCTTCTCTCTCCCCCCCTCTCTCTCTCTCTCTCCCTCTACCTCTCTCCTCTTCTCTCTCCCCCCCTCTCTCTCTCTCTGGTCCCCTGTCCCCTGTCTCTCCTCCCTGCTGTCCCTGTCTCTGTGTAGTCTGGCTCTCTGGACTCTCAGGACACTAAAGCTCAGAGGAAGGTACACTGCAGTCTTCACACCCCGACCCTCCACCCCACCTCTCCAAACTCTCCACTCTCCACCAGTTCCAGCTCCATGCCTGCCCCTCTGCCTGCCTGCCAGCCCAGCCTGTTCTCATTCATGCCCAGATTTATATTATATTTCTCCTCCCCTGCCCTGCCCGCCCTCCATCCTACCATCCCTCCTCCCCCCCTCCGCTCCACAGCTCCCTCTAAAGTGCTGTAATCTAACCATAACAGGAAGTGTGCCAGCTCGCTTACGCAGGAGACCGCAGGAAAGGCTGGTGCCGCCCACGTCAGGGGGCAAGGGTGGGAGCGCGCCAAGGGGCGCCGGGCATTTCAGCTCCCAGCAGGCCTCAGGGCAGCGCTGCCTGACGGGGGTTTCGGAGGGCCACCTCTTCAAAGGGTCCTGGCAATCCGACAGCCAGATTCTAAAAGCACAACAGAAGAAGTAAAAAGTACAGGAGTAAAAAAAAAATAAAGCTAAAACTTCTTCAGCATTTTACTGATCTTAATGAATGAGTTCAGATCGTTAGTTTAGCTGAACTAACTGCTGAATTGATAGGAAAAGCCAGGAAAGTCCTTTGTAGACGGGGCCCGTCAAAACCAGCTTCCACTTTCAGACGTCCTTCATGACGTTCTTGCTCTGGTTTTTGGCTTTGGGAGTTGAAGTGAGACAGTAGAACATGGGGCCCTGCGGGGCGCATGAGCGATGTTGTACTGTCGGCCCACATCCTCCCCCAAACACACTGGAGTTTGTGTCAACTCTCGAGGAATCTTATCTTCACTAACCTCTGTGTTTGGTGTGCCGCCGCTCACCACGTGGCTGTCTGTCTGGCTAACCGAGGAAGTCCTCTGTGTATGTTTTGTTTTTTTGTCTTTCGGAGTGCGTGCGTTGGGTCTGTTTGTGTACGCTATCTGTTCTGTACACGTTGGCCTGGCTTAGTATGTGTCTTGTGCTTCCTGGAGCATGATGTCTGTCTGTCTGTGTGTGTGTGTGTGTGTGTGCGCGCGTCTGCTGGCTGACTAGCTCTTTGTCAAGCTTCTTTCTGTCTCTGCTGTCTCCCTTGTGGATCGTTGGGACAGACTTTTCTTTTTTGTTCTCTGTGCCATTATGCATTTTGATACAAGTCATTCATAATATTGAGGTTTCAGTTTTTCCCCTCTCAGCCTTTTCTTTGCTACGCCTCTCTTGAGTTCTTCATTAGTCTCTCTCTTTTAACCCTCAATCAGGCTGAGGAGCGCCATGGTAACGTGGAGGAGAGGCTGAAACAGTTGGAGGCACAGCTGGAGGAAAAGAACCAGGAGCTGCTCAGGGTAAGGGGTCAAAGTTCACCACCCACGTGTCACTTCCTGTCAGTCATTTCATCAACTGGGTCAGTGGTCCTGGCAACATGTATTGGCATCTCGGCTTGTTTCTGCCCCAGCTTTTACTCGGACATCAAGCCTTTGTCACGGAACAAAAACAAAAGCTTTCCTGCTTTTGAGCTGAAGTAAATATTTGTGTTTGCTTATTATTATTCATATGCATGTTTGCTGACCACAGGCCCGCCAGCGAGAGAAGATGAACGAAGAGCACAACAAGCGTCTGTCCGAGACGGTGGACAAGCTGCTGTCCGAGTCCAACGAGAGGCTACAGCTCCACCTAAAGGAGAGGATGTCCGCTCTGGAGGAGAAGGTACCGCTGGAGCTCCAGGTTCTGCCGGGCTTTGTTGTGCAGACCCGCGACTGCCAGCCTCCGTGCAGCCTGGAATATGGAGATGTTTCGTTAAAAGCAGCCAGTTTGTTTGTTTTTACATGCTGTAGTTGTGTGGGTGTGGCTTGGAAAGCAAGATGACTGTTCAGTATCTCTCTCTCTCCTCTTGTTGTTCCCTTCAGAACACCCTCATTCGTGATCTTGAGCACACTAAGAAGCTGATTGAGGAGGCTCACCATGAAAAAGTATGTATATCAAATGCAGGAATAGTATTGTATATATGTATCACTATCCTTAAGTAATTACAGTATATGACTATCATTAATGACTATTGTGTGTGTGTGTGTGTGTGTGTGTGGCCCCTTAGGAGCAGCTTCTGATCCAGATAGAGACCATGAGGGCCGAGAACGAGCAGGGCCGTAGCCGGAGTAACTCTCTATTGCACGGGTAAGCATGGCCAATATCCACTCTTATCCTCCATGGTCTATTTCCATGCATCCCTTCTTCCCCCCTTCCCCCCACACCCCTTCACTCACTGGCTTGGTCGGTTGGTGTGCTTGGGCAGGCGCTCTCATCTCGGCAGCACCCCGGACTTCAGGTACCCCGTGTCGGCGTCGTCCATGATGGACAGCCACTCTGACCACTACAACAGCGCGCTGGTGCTGAGGCGGCCGCAGAAGGGCCGCGTCGCCGCCCTGAGGGACGAGCCGTCCAAGGTGGGTCCCGCACTCCTCCGCACACCTCCGCACTCCTCACAAAGCCACAGAGGTCCCCCCTGACGACCGTGAAAAGAGATTAACCCGAGTGATTCATTTCAGACGTGTCCGTGTGTAACATGTTAACGTTCGCTCGCTGTGATGTTTTTGATATTCTTCTTCACATGGCGCTGTTTTCTTTAAAAAACGAGTCCATTATTTGATCTCGTTTCAAGATGGAGATTTCACCATGTTTGTGTCTCTCTCTCTCTCTCCTCCTTCGTTCCCTCTGCTTCCCTCTTTGCTTCCTCTCTGGACTACAGAGGCATGTAAGTGGTGTGACACTGCTAGCTCTCCTCTCTTCTCTCTACCAGTAGCTAGTCTCCCTGGATGCTTTGGAGTTGTTGTCCCCCCCCCATTGCAGTGCATGGGTCTGGCCTCTGAATGTCCAGCCTAAACAATACAGTGAAAGAGTGTTATCATAGAAGAGCATGTTGTAGTAGTGTTCCTGCTCTCCAATAGTGCCATATTTAGTTCACCAGGATCTTTGATACTTTTTTTTTAAGGAATAGTTCATGTAGTCTGGTGAGGTATTGGGGAGTGGGAGATATCTGAAGCATGCAGTGCATGACAAAAAAAACCACGAAGAGCTCAGTGTTTAAGCCGCAGCGTTTGGGTGCGATGTCCCCCCGTCAGGTGCAGACGCTCAACGAGCAGGAGTGGGAGCGCGTGCAGCAGGCCAACGTGCTGGCCAACGTGGCGCACGCCTTCGAGAGCGACATGGACGCGTCCGACCTGGAGGACGACCGCGAGACCATCTTCAGCTCGGTGGACCTGCTGTCCCCCGCCGGCCAGGCCGACGCCCAGACGCTTGCCCTCATGCTGCAGGAGCAGCTGGATGCCATCAACAATGAGATCAGGTGACAGAGAGTGTGTGTGTGTGTTTGTGTGTGTGTTTGTGTGTGTGTGTGTGTGTGTGTGCCCGTGCTTCCGTGCGTTCGTGTGGATACTCGTACATTAGTATTACTAGTAATACTAATGTACAGGTATCCACATAAACACACGGAGGTGAACACACACACACAGAAAGTATAGTAGCACTGTGTTTTGTCTGTGTGTACATGTCATAAGGAAATGAACTTGTGATCCTTTTGATCCTTGATTTCTGTGTGGGTGGAATGGTAAGCTGTAAATAAAGGAGTGATGTTTGGTATCTGGCTAAACCTGATTGTCATGTTCACCGGTCTTTTTATATTGACATCAGGCCAACAGGTGTCCGTGTGTGTCTATTTGTATATGAAGTATTAAGTGCGTATTACTGTAACCAAAGATCCTTAATGCGGAGCAAGATACGTCGTCGTAGTTCATGTCTATGGGCGCAAAACGGGGATCACTTCCTCTGCATAAAGGGGGTGTGTCATTCGTGTCATGTCCATAGACTTCAATGGAACAGCTCTGCATAAAGGGGGATTTTGCCCCCCCCTCCCTCTTACGATTCGGGTTCCAGGAAGTGGCTTCTCATGAAGTATCTTGCTCCGCCCTTAATGATCTTTGCTGTAACTACCCTCCTCAGGATGATCCAGGAGGAGAAGGAGAACACGGCGATCCGGGCCGAGGAGATCGAGTCTCGGGTGGGCAGCGGCGACAGCCTGGGTGGCCGTTTCCGCTCCATGAGCTCGCTCCCTCCCTCCCTGCTGGCCCCGGGTCACGCCGGCTCCTCGCCGCCCGGCTCCGGCCACTCCACACCCCGCAGGGCCCCGCGCAGCCCCAACCGGGAGGTGGACCGCATGGGGGTCATGACCCTGGTGAGCCACCCCTTCCTGTATAAACCAACAAAAACCGTTAAGCGTCTCATACATTGCCCGTCGATGACCGTTAGGATACTCGCATGATCATGATCATTGCCTCACCTTGCCATGTCCGTCCTCCTCGTGATTGGTCATCAACTTCGCTCATCCTGTTGGCTAGTCCATTTGTAAAGTCTCAAACGTATCCCAGTGCTTTGCTGCCTCACCTCTGTACTGAGCTGCAGCTCCAGGTTGTGGCAATGATTTCATTCATTCACTTAAGTTGTATTTTTAATCTCAAAAACACAACCTATGACGGTTGAGTTGTGGAAGGACCTTACCTCCCTGCCTGGACTGCCCATCTTCTCCCATTGCATACATCAGTCGTCGGCATCTCCTGTTTTGTTTTGTGTTGGGGTGGGGGGGGGGAGCCTTTGTGTTGTAACTGTGTTTTGTGTTGGGCGAGGGAGCTTTTGTGTTGTAACCGTGTCCTGTGTCTGTGTTGTCCCAGCACTACTGCTATGACCCTTATGTCATCCAGAGCTCGCTCTCACATCAGACCGTAGCTTACCTGCCCTACCCCACTAACAACACCCCCTTCTACAGCTACCCCTGCTTCTTCCAGGTACACACACACACGGGCTCATCCTTAGGGACACACACACACACACGTACGTAGGTGTGTGTGGGTGTCTGTCTGTCTGTCTCTCTCTCGGCTCTGTAGTTCTCTTCATGACGGTTTAACTGCCAGAGATCTGAGCTGTGGCCTTTTCTTATCTCAGTGCCGTGGAACTCGACTCGTCTTTAAAGACCCGTCTCCTCGCTCTAGCAGCTCAACATTTTTTTTTCTCTCCCTCTCACTCGCTCGCTCTCTCGCTCTCCAGCTCTCTCGCTCTCTTTTTGAGGGGGGGTCATGAAAGGAGGCTCCTGGAAATCGCTCTGCCTCACCCCTCCATCTCTCCTGAGCTTTTCCTAATCTTTCTTCCTGTCTGTCGGCTCTTTGCTGAGGTTTTGTTTTTTCTTTCTTCTCTCTCTCTCACCCTCTCTCTCTCTCTCTCTCTCTCTCTCTCTCTCTGGGATCAAAGGAGGAAATGAGTGATTAGAGCTGCCTGAGGGGAGAGAGAAAAAAAGAGCCAAAGCAAACCGGCGTTTACCCTGGAAATGCCAGAGGTGAAAGGCATGCAAGGAGGGAGAGAGAGAGAGAGAGACCCAGAGAGAGAGAGAGATGATAAAAGAATGTAGCGCCGCCCCAGAGCAGAATGTGATAAACAGAGGAGAGAGAGAGAGAAAGAGAGTGTGCGAATTCGTGCATATTTGTCCACCCCCGTGTGCGGCACGGCGCATCGTCACCGCCCGACGCGTCAGGCCCCCGCTCTACCGGACCGCTCTGTTTGGGCCCCGTGGAGCCTCTGAGTGGACTGAGAGAGAGAGAGAGAGAGAGAGACAGCAGCGCCCCAGGGATGAGCCCAGCCGCCCCCAGACCCCCCACCCTCTCTGCCCTGTGTGCCGTGACTCTGCTCTGCCTCTGCTTCATCTTCAGCATGATTCACTGACCGCCTACACACTGTGTGTGTGTGTGTGTGTGTGTGTGTGTGTGTGTTTGTGTGTGTGTGTGTTTGCATATTTTTGTTATCAGTTAGTTTATGCATGATTCCGTGCCTGTGAGAACAAGTATGTGTGTCATCTGAGTGGTAATCTGTGAGTGTCATCCCGAGTATGAGGCTTAGCTAATGAATGTGTGTGAATGAGAGAGTGTTTGTGTGTGAGTTTGCTACAGGGAGTGTGTTGGTGTGGCATAAAATCCTGACTTTGCGTGTCTTGTGTGTTTCTGCTGTGGGTCTGTCCTTCTTTCATCTCCCTCTGGTGTGCCTCTCCCTTTCTCTCTCTTTCTCTCTCCCCCTCATTCTTTCTCCCTCTCTCTCTCCCTCTGTCTCCCTCTCTCTTTCTTCCTCTCATCCTTCTCTCTCTCCCTCTCTATCCCTCTCTCTCTTTCTTCCTCTCATCCCTCTCTCTCTCCCTCTCTCTCTTTCTTCCTCTCATCTCTCTCTCTCTCTCTCTCTCTCTCTCTCTCTCTCTCTCTCTCTCTTCGTGCTCCTGTGCTTCTCACGCTCACCGCACCACTAATTTGCCTTTTTGTCTCCTCCTCTGTGCCTCTCATGCTTCCGACAGCCTAGCGACTTGCGGAAGCACCGCAGGAAGGTAATTTAGTGGAAATGCTTTTGGGGCCCCGAGCCCCGCGCACACTTAATCAGCCGCACGCCCTCACACTCACACTTGGACTCAACTCACACACACAAACACACACACACACACCCTAACTTCAGCTCTCACACACACTCATGTAGTAGCATGGCTGCCTATATATAGGGTTTATCTTAAATGGTATATGGGGATCGCTCTGTTCAAAGGTGTCTTTGATTGAACTTTTTATAGTTTTGCCCTCTTCTTTGGTGCTTCAGTAGTTTTGTTGTTATCCGTATATGTCTAGATTTCTTCATTCTGTTTTATTGGGTAACTACAAATTGCATTTTTTCCCCCTTTGTTTTTTACAATGCAACATGAAAACCCCTAGTTAACAGGACCACCATGAGCATCCAGCTGTAATTGAATCCTAAATCACTAGCAATTCTTATTGCAACTCTTGTTTCATTACTTTATTATTTGTTGCTAAATTAAAAGCTGATGTTTTACCACAATCGAACAAAGAGGCCATGTCAGTTGAGCAGCGTTAATGTGCACATTCGGCGCAGTCTTAAGGGGCCATTCCTGTTACTGCCGCTCCTTATATTGCTCTAACGATATTGCTTACTGAGTTGCTCGATTGCTCAAGTACTGAGACTTTTCTCTTCCCGTTTGGCCCCAGTCTGAGCAGGATGACAAAGCCACCATCAGGTGCGAAACGTCTCCCCCCTCCACCCCGCGCTCCATGCGTCTCAACAAAGGGGCCATCCACGCGGCCAGTCACGAAGACATCCGAGACATCCGCGGGTGAGTGCTCTGCGTCAGTCAGAGGAGATGGACGGTGGCGTCTTGTCAACCAGTCACCGGTCAGACACGCCCAGACATCCTGGAATCTGTGGTGCAGTAACATGCCTCAGACATGCACTTAGCCACTAATGAGCTGCTCAGTGGGATTGATTTGTGTTTGTGTCTGTCTGTGTGGGTTTGTTTGTGTCTGTGTCTGTCTGTGCATGTTTTTTTGTGTGTGTTTTGTGGCTGCATGTGCGTGTTTGTTATTTGTGTGTGTTCTGTGGCTGCATATCTTGTGTGTGTGTGTCCTACTCTTTCCCGTGTGACAATGCCCGTGTCCCTCTGTAGTATCGCTGGACTGCAGGACGGTCAGGGCAGCAACCCCAGCAGCAGTAACAGCAGCCAGGACTCGCTCAACAAGGCTGCCAAGAAGAAGAGCATCAAGTCCTCCATCGGCCGGCTGTTCGGCAAGAAGGAGAAGGGCCGACCCAGTCCCTCCAGCAAAGACTCCAGCCTGGGTGAGTCCCGCAGCCGCTCCACCCTCTCTCCCCATCACGTTCAATAATACTCAAACGTTTTCAATTCAATTTCCTTTAGATGGCGCAGAGCAAATGAATGTGTCTCCAAGCGCTATACATAGCCTAGCTTGAACTTTCAGCACAGGACCTCATGGACTAGGCCCGGTCAGTCAAGGCCATAGTTGGGTGACTTTCTCTGGAGACACTCTCCTCTGTAAAATCCAGGTCATGGAGACTGTGCCTAAAGACGGTTTATAAAACGGATAGTTCCCGTCCTTGATTATGATGGGTTGAGCCGCGTTCTATGCCGTTGTACTGTATCTTTCCCGATATAGCACAGCTGAGACTGCATGCTGAGCAACAAATCGCTTCGTGCCTAACAACACCCCTCACCTGTGCTATATTCACGATATAGAATGGCCTCTCGGGGCTTATTGCTTAAATATATATGTAGCTTTATATGAGTGTGTAGGGTGTATTAAGGAGACGTTGACTGTGTTAGCAGACTGTGTTGTCAGTGTCTGTTGCCTGTGTGTGTGTCCTAACAGCTGGGACGCCGGAGGGAGAGGGCTCTCCAGACGGGCTGGGGATCAGCAAGCTGGGCGGCCCGTCAGAGAAGAACAGGAAGCTGCAGAAAAAGTGAGTGTTTCACTTCCTCCCGCAGACGCAGAGTGATTTGTTACAGTAGACCTCTTTTTTTTTTTTTTTCTCGCAGTTCAGCAGTGGGTTGTGTGTGCGTATCCACATCGGATGTGGTCATGCCGCAGCGGTAACCACAGTACTGGTGACAATGGAGAAAGTTCGGTGTGTGTGTGTGTGTGTGTGTGAGAAGTGGTTTGGTTTAGCAGCCACACGGAGGCAGTAGCAGCGCTCTCTGGCGGAGTAGCAGCACTGCTGAG
>NC_085004.1:29282877-29332877 GCF_963854185.1 Sardina pilchardus | reverse complement strand
GTGGGGATGCCCGCCTGGTACGTGGCGGCGTGTCGTGCAAACGTGAAGAGCGGCGCCATCATGTCGGCGCTGTCGGACACGGAGATCCAGCGGGAGATCGGCATCAGCAACCCGCTGCACCGGCTCAAGCTGCGGCTCGCCATCCAGGAGATCATGTCCCTCACCAGCCCCTCCGCACCGCCCACCTCCAGAACGGTACACACACACACACACACACACACGTATGCAAATGTACTTACACACAGATGTGTCATTGAAACATAAACACATGTATACAGAACCCCTCAAATGCACACACATGTATGCACACAAAAACACAAAGCTACTTGTGTAAATACATATACGCCGGTGGTAAGTCAAATAATGTTCTTTTCCACATATATTAATACTTTTATGAATGATGTATTATGATAAAAACTGCAATAAATGATTATTAGTAACTGTATGTCTGCAGTATTGCTGTCTGGAATAAATGCTGAAAGATTGGCAGTGATTTCAAATGAGCTAGCGTTGCATTAGTAGTACGAGTTGCAGTTGCACCGTGTTTCTGTCGAAGGCTCTCCCATTTCAGCCCAGTGTTCACACCAAACGGTGAAAATCCAGGCCGAGGGAGTGCAGGTCAGTCAGCCCACTGCTGCTAGCTCGTTAGTGCTGGCCTGAGCCCGAGGGGGACGGCCGTGAGGGGAAATCAGCTGCTCCACAGCAGCTGGGTGGGGCACATCTGGGGCAGCTCCCTCCACTCGCTCAGCCTGGAATTCCACTTCTGGTCTGCACTCGAGATCTCTCTTGAAGCTTACAGTTACATAACGCTGACTGACTATTTCAATGTGAAGGGCTTTCAATGATCTGCAGAATTTTACAATCAACACGAGAAATTTGCCTGGGTATACATTTGTGTGCGGTAAAAGCTCAGAATCATTATAGCTGTTTCTCTGCCATCAATAATCAATCTCAAGTGTCTTCTTTTCTTTTTAAATGAAGAGCTCCATAATCTTTAGTCCATCGATGATTTATATGGTACATGACCAATTCTCTCTTCTTGATTGGTGCATGCTTATCTTCTCTCACACTAACATTTGAGGCCAACACCAATCTGACTGCACGATTCACACCAGTGAAGGTTAACCTGGACGATTCGTCTGCCTCTTTTGTTTGTTTGTTTGTTTGTTTGTTTTGTTTATTTTCTTGATTTGATAATTGGTTCCTAATATGCCTGCTACTCATTAACATTCTTGTGCTGTGATGTTCTTTCCTCCTCTTCTTCCTCCTCCTCTTTTTCTCTCTGGACTCCTCCTCTCCTCTCCTTTTCTCTCCTCCTCTCACAATGCTTCTCTCTCTCACTCACTGGACTGTGCTTGTCACTCACTGGGGTATGTCACTGTCACTCGATTGGGGGTGGTGGCGGTCCGTCGGGTCACACGACGGGTCATGTGATTAGTCCACGGGGAACGTGTGGGTGACGCATGAAGAGATGGAGAGCCTGGCGGCCACGCCTCCCACGGTTAGTCACCCTCACCCCATTGGCCAGATTCTCTGTGGTCGGCTCCACCCACCCCACCCTAACCCCAGAGGCTGTGTGAGTGGTGTGGGCACGCTAGCACACATGAATGTCTGTCTCTAGAGTACAGCTATTTAGGCCATAGAACTCTGATAACTTGCATATGAAAGCTGTATGTGTGTGTGTGTGTGTGTGTGTGTGTACATGTATGTGTGTGTGTGTGTGTCTGTCTGTATGTGTGTTCTAGGTTAAGACTGTGTAGAGCATGTGGCGGCTAATTCATAGTTGCTGGCTAACAAACCTCTTTTGCTCTCTTCCACGCTAACGCTAACCCGCTAACCCCAGGAGGATGACGAGGGCACCTGGGCCCAGGTTTGCACCTGTCTCTGTGTCTCTGACCTCAATCTTAAAAGTGGCGCGCCACTGTAAAAATGCCCCTGTGTTTTTTAGTTTGATTCTGTTGTTCTGTCACACTTGCTTTTTTTCGTTTCTCAAGGGTGGCAAGTTTCTCATTAGAAGGGTGGCAAGTTGTTATTGTCGAGACTTAGTCATGAGTTCTGCCTATTACATCACATCAGGTTTCACTCATGAAGCAAGCACAGTTAGATGAGATATTTGCCTTTAAAAGCACAATTAGCCAAAAATGAATACACAGCCATTGGCTACACACAACCTCATAGCCACCTTAGAAGTCTCACATGACCAAAAAGAGTTATCCCACTATCCTCATTCATAAAGCAGTAAGCCGGTTGTGCTGTAGAATCTGATGGTCTAGCTCCTTTTGTATTTCTCTGAACAAGGGGCCTATTATGGGATCCCACCAGTGATGAATAGTAACGACAGCATTTCCATTTTTTGGTAAAACCATCCCCTCAAAGCTGTTAGACCTCTAAAAGTCTTGCAATCCCCATATTATCGCTTGATTTATGCACCTTGGGGTATTATATCTTTTGAATATAGCACAAGATTATGGAGTTAGTGGTAATCCCTGAGCAGTGATGAGTGTGAAATGGTGTCGAGTAATTTACGACACTGTATGTCAAGCCCAGGGGGTGCAGGTTCCTTGTTTTCTTTTTTCCCCTCAAACAAGAATTCCATTATGGTGTTGGTGAATTGTTGAGTTATATCCGCTATTTTGCATCCGGTTTTAGTGTACTGAGTGCTTAAGCTGACCTAGTGGTGCTGTTCCTCAGTGCGTAGTGGTGGTGGTGGCCAAGGCTTGTGTGTGGACCCCCTCTTCCCTTGCAGTAGCACTAGTAGTAGTCGTAGACCCCCCTTGTGGTCTGGATCTCCGTGGGTCGATACCTGACTGTGTGTGTGCGCGTGCGTGTCCGCCACAGACTCTGGCGTACGGCGACATGAACCACGAGTGGATCGGGAACGAGTGGCTCCCCAGCCTTGGTCTGCCCCAATACCGCAGCTACTTCATGGAGTCCCTGGTGGACGCCCGCATGCTGGACCATCTCACCAAGAAGGACCTCCGGGGTCAGCTCAAGATGGTGGACAGCTTCCACAGGTTGGACACCTCCTCCTTGCCCCCCCCCCAACCCCCCCCCCCCCCCAAGCCTTATCTGTCAAGCCACTTTTGGTTTGGTCTGAATGAGAAGCTGACTCAAGCTCTTACTGGTGCCTGCTCTGCTCACTGTCGCCCCCTTGTGTATATGCGTGCCCCCTACAGGAACAGCTTCCAGTGTGGAGTGATGTCCCTGAGGCGGCTCAACTACGACCGGAAAGAGCTGGAGAGGAGGCGAGAGGACGCTCAGCTGGAGATCAAAGGTACTGACCACACACGCGGCGCCGACTTAGATCGCTGTGGTGGAGCTGTGGTTAGTGTCTCCATCTGCTGAGTAGATGGACTGGGTTTGATCCCTCGACTTTGTGACTGGTGCTTTGGATAAAAGCTTCTGCTAAATAGCATTGAAGCATAAGTTAGTTTTGGTGTGATGGTTAAATTGCATAGCGTGACATGCTCCTCCAGAATGGCTACATATTCCATCTGTACTCTCTGTCACTTAGAGGTTTCCAATGCTTAGTTGTTTGTTTACCAGTCCAGCTCCGGTAGAGTTCAACAATATCATCTCATACAGTATGTTCCACTCCATCTGGCCCAGTAAATACTCCACTGTTTTGTACTCCACCAGTAATGCCTCTGTTCCTCTGACTGGCCTCCAGCGAGCTTGTGTGGGTGTATGGCTCAGACATGTTGTGAATAAACGCGTGTGTGTGTGTGTCAGACGTGCTGGTGTGGAGTAACGAGCGGGTGATCAGCTGGGTGCAGGCCATCGGGCTGAAGGAGTACGCCAACAACCTGCTGGAGAACGGCGTCCACGGGGCGCTCATCTCCCTGGACGAGACCTTCGACTACAACGCCATGGCCCTCCTGCTGCAGATCCCCATGCAGAACACACAGGTGCCCTGCAGTCACACACACCCTCTCACACTATCTCTCTCTGTGTTTACTTTCTGTCTTTCCTCTCTCTCTTTCTCTCTCTGTCTCTTTCTCTTTCACACTCATAACTTGAATTTCCCCTTGGGGATCAATAAAGTATCTCTCTATCTATCTATCATAAACACGCGCACACACACACACACACGCACACGCACACGCACACGCACACACACACACCAGGCTATGTCGTGTCTACAAGTTGAGAGTACAAAGTGGAACTAAATGGCTGTCGTGTGTGTGTCTGTGTGTGTGTGCGCAGGCTCGAGCAGTGCTGGAGCGCGAGTACAACAGTCTGTTGGCGGTGGGGACGGACCGGAAGATGGAGGAGGTGAGTGACCGCCGCAGCATCACACCCCCCCCCCCCCCCCCCCTCACGCGCACCGAGACACACACTCGAGCGTAGCCGTGACGCTCTCACTCTTTCTTTCCCTCTTTTCAGCGTTCGCTCTCCTCTCTTCTCCTCTCGCAGGACGACGACAAGAACTTCCGGCGAGCCCCCTCCTGGAGGAAGAAGTTCCGTCCCAAAGACGTGCGGGGCATGAACATCGGCTCGGCCGACACGCTGCCCGCCAACTTCAGGATGGCCAACAGCGGCGCCTCTTCCCCCGCCATGCAGCCAAAGAAACTCCAGATGGACGGTACGAGGCGTGGGGGTCCGATGGGTCTGGGAGATGGCGGGGAGGGGGGGGCGGGGGGGGCAGGGGGGGTTTAGTAGGATAAGATAAAATACATCACCAGTGCAGTGTTCATTATGTAGAGGGTGCTGATTTGCTCTGTATACACTAATGGAATGTGTGCTTTATTGCGAATGGCATGCTTGAAGTGTATACTTATGAATGTGTACTGTGTGTGTGCGTGCGTGTGTGTGTGTGTCTGTCTGTGTGCGCGCTTGCACATGAGTGTGTGTGTGGAGCTGCTGTGCTGGCTGAGCTACTGTACTTGTGTGTGCGCGTGCGTGTGTGTGCGTTTGTGCGTGTGTGTGTGCGCGTGTGACGTGTGTGTGTGTATGCGTGTGTGTGTGCGCGTGTGACGTGTGTGTGTGTGTGTGCGTGTGTGGTCTAACTGTGTTTGGGTCTGAGACTAACTGCACGTCCTGTCCCGCTGCATGTCCTCGTCCTGATGGGCCCCGCAGCAGCGCAGATGCTGGACTCTGCCACAGTCAGGACCTACTCATGCTAACCAGGCCTGCCAGCCCGGCCCAGCCTGAGCATGGGCACCATGGTGAGTGTGAGCCGTGTGAGCCGTGTGCCGTGAGCCATGAGCGGTGGCAGCTAGCACCCTAACCAAACCAAACCAAACCAAACCGAGCCGCTCCGCACTACAGGTGCTGCGAGTTTTAGTGCACTCATATTAGAACTCATCATAGTCTGACTCTGTTGAGCATGTGAACATGATTCGGTTAGATTTGTATTTTGTGAAGTGTGTAGAGGTGCTTGTGAAGCTTTGTCTTACAATTTAGTTACTGTAGCTAGTGCCAGATTAAATGATGAAGTATTATAGAAGCTAATTTCTGTAAATACTATGTTGTATCATGGATTGTTTTTAGCCATTTCTTAATGGCTTAAAAGAAAATGTAATTGCTTATATTACGGCTGCCTCCTCTACTACCAACTGTCTTGGTTAAATGTGCTTATAAAGGACTTGGCATGTTTTGATAAATAGTGTCTGTTGCTTGGTCCAAATAGTTGCGGCAAACATGTTCTGTCCTGTCAGAATTGGAGCATATTTGTAGATGCTGTAGTAGCCTGGAGTGCTGTGTGTGTGTGTGTGTTTGGGAATAGCCGTAGCCGTGTGGGAGGTGTGTGTAGTGGCCTGGTCACCCCAGACGTCCATGCCTGTGGTCAGCGAGTGCTGAGTGTGAGTTTGGGAATAGCAGCGGCAGTGCCGCGTCAGCAGGAATGACTTGACCGAATAATAAGAAACGGCGACTCCTCCGCTATGCTGCTTACATTTAAAATGGCTGATTGTGGGGCTGAAGAATTCTTGGCAGTAATGCATCTCTGTCCTCTGCTTCTCTCTCTCTCTCTCTCTCTCTCTTTCTATCACTCCCCTCTTTCTCTCTCGCTCTCACCCCACCTCCATCCCATTTTTCCCCTGGCTTCATTCTCTCACTGGCTGTCCATCCATCCATCTATCTATCCATCCATCCATCCATCCATCAACCTTACCTCTCTGCTACTTGCTCTGTCTTTCTGTCTGTATATGTCTTTGTCTCATTCTCTTCCTCTCCCTGTATCTCTCTCTCTCCTCTCCTTCTACCTCTCTCCTCCTTCTATATCACTCCCTTTCGTTTTCCCTCTCTTTTCTCTCTCAGTTTATGCTCATTATCTCTATAGGTGACGAGCTTGCCGAAGAGGTGGACCTCTCACCGAGCTGAGCTCTAAATGGACGAGGACTCTAAGATACTATATCATGGAAGATCGCATTTGCAAAATCTCCCCCGATAGCCTCGAGAACATATTTTAGATGTAATGATTATTATATTTATCTAAACCAATGGGACATTTCATTTATGTAGTTCTGCTATGTCTGTATGTAAAAGTTTTATTTTTGTTTGTCCCCCCAACATCATTTCTTGTTTGTCTATATCATGCTTAACTCTTTCAGATGTAACTGAATGTATCACGAGTCTGAAGTTTGTATATTTATCTTACAAACGTTATCTAATCTTTTTATTCTCACCTTGTTATCGACCAGATGTACCTTTTTTCCTTTCTGCCCATTCTTGTTTTTAATCAAACTTAAGCTCAAGTGACTTTATTGTGTGATTTTAACTTAATTTTTGTCACCCTTTTAGTTCTGGTTCATATCGGTGTCGATCATTTCTGTTTGTTTTTAAATGCGGCTCTTTAGGTCAACTGTATTATGTGAATATCAGAACAGGTGCAAACCATAGACTGAAACTTCCTCCTCAAAATGATGAAATGTGGACACTTGACAGTGGAGCATGATACCCCCCCGACCCCACCCCCCCCTCCCACACACACACACCCTCCTCTATCCCTCTGAACCCTGTTGGACATTTCATGTGAAACGGTTCGCCCCTTTCTTTGTACTTTTTTCCTGCTAAACCAAAATGGAACTCTTGAATAAGCCATAAATGGTAGCGACAATGAGGGCTACTTTTTTTCGGAGGCATCTTTATTTTTGGACAGAGGTGTTCCTGCCGAAAAACCCAGGTTGTCCGGTGATCCTCATGTGCTGAAACTCTCCATTCCTTACCCCCCTTGTTCCGCACAAGAGACACGTGCGAAAGCAAACGCATCTGTATGAGTGTGTGCATTTTGCACACCTGTGTGTGTGTGTATGTGTGTGTGTGTCTATCTGTGTGTGTGTGTGTCTGTGTGTGTGTGTGTGTGTGTGTGCGTGTTGTGCTGAATTGCTTCTCTCACAGGACCAACCCCACTGTGGCCTCAGCTCAAACCACGTGCTGCCCTCCCCTTAAGAGGGCTTCATGATCCCACCCACTCTCAACCGCTGTACTCGTCCTTTAACCAAGCCTTATTGCTCTCTCTCTTTCTCTCTTTCTCTCTCTCTCTCTCCCCTCTTGTTTGTGTTTTTTCTATTTACTGTCCATCCTTATTGTTGTTTCTCTCCTCGTCATCATGTAGGCCTATTTAGAAGTTGCCATTTGTTTTTGCTCTTTCTCTTTTGGATCATCTTAAAGGCTGGATGGTTTCTTTTTTTCCGTCAAGGAAATTAATATTGTGATCAGGTCCCTCTGAACTTTTATGAGCAAATAATGTAGAGGAACTGAAGATACCCTTTACCTTCCCAGAAAGTGCTGACATGTTGGTAGTTTTGTCATTGTTCTTTGTGCTTTAGGATTTATGCACACTTCAAATCATGTTAGAGTCCTGTTTTTAAATTGTCTCCCATATCGCGGTTTAAAAATCTCCTGATCTTGTAACAGAAATTATGTACAGTCTGAGTACTTATGAACTATTTTTATCACAGTATTATTTATTGCTTCCTTTCAATAAAATACTGAAACTTATTTTCCACTGCCAATAAAAAGACTAAGTCTTTGTGTTAAAAACAACTCTGTTGTGTGCTTTTCCTTTGTCTGCTTCCATCTGGATTCTCTCTCATAAAGGTTCTCATGCTACTCTTAAAATGAAATGGGTCATTCCTGCACTGTCACTGTTTATACATTTTGAAATTGTATTTGAAGGATAACATTGTCGAAGTAGAGTTACGATTTCAGTGTTAGTGCAGGCAAGAGTAATTGTTAGTTCTTGTGTTTGCAATAGGAATACAGAATACAGGTTAATGTAAAATAGATTTAAAATTGCCGCAAAATATTCCCTTATATATGGTCCTACAGCTCTACAGTCACTGAGCATAAAACTGCAATAAGTCCATATGAAAATATAGTCAACATGGTTTCCTTGGTGATACCACTAAGAGCATCAGTCTATGGATAATGTGTGAATGACCTTTAATGCATGAATGAATGGTTGTACATAACAGTACTCTGACTGTAGGGGGCTCTGTTTTACTGGCAATGCAGTATTATATATTATATAATGGCTGACCATGACCGTTTGGATGCATTCGAGTTTTAGTATTCAGTATATTCTTGTAGCCTAGGCCTATAGGTTAGGAGTACAAATGTAGGGGCTTTTTTCAGCAGTGTTTAAGAGAAATTATAAGAGATCAAATACTTGGCACTAGATCTTGGATGGAATTTAAATCGAAGTGGCAAAGAAAAAAAAAAAACACTGTCCAGACATGTACTACACAAGATAGGCCTACACACGATAGGAGATCTCTTCTCTCTAGGAGGAATCTTGATGTGCAGTTATAATTTTGAGAATGTCCATATTTTTGTATCATTGTCCCTGCTCCCATCAGGTGAATTCATTTTTCATGACATCATTTACCCCCTTGGTAGCCTATGTCATGGTTCATGTCACACACGTTTGACTTTTTACATTCCTGCTGTCCCATTTCTGATTTCATGCATATTTTTCGTTTCTCATTATTCTTTGCTCCACAACTTTCATAAGTACAATACATTGTTCATGTTCATACTGTCTGACTGAAATGGACTATTTCACAGAGACTGTGAACTGAGGTGTAAGCTAGGCTTTGAATATATTAGGTCGGTCATTAGAGCAACCCTAGCGTCACTTCCTCTTTTTGAAGTACAGGTGGTGCTATCGTACGCAAAGCAGGAAGAGGGAATGGGAGAGTGGGAGAGCCGGAAGAGTGGAGACAAGGAATATTCCATTAGGCAAGGGCTGTCAACGCTAACACCGTAGGATCCCCTGTTTTCCCTCATTTGTAAGCGTGTTTTTCAAAGAAAAGTGCAAGCGGCGAAGGTATGTATGTGAAATCCTTCGATTACGATTTTTTGAAGGAACATTCAGTGTTATCCTGCGACAAAATGCGAGATGGAGAAAAAGCTGCGAGCACCTACACTAAATCATTGACGTTAGCTAGCAGAATCTCAAGGACCGAGAAACTAGAACAGGAAATACCTCAATGATGAAGGCTTCTCTGCCTTTGTAATTAACTGGCATACTCCCCTTGTGTTTAATACTTACCAACTATTGAATGTTTTTTAATAGTGGGTGATTTCATCGCTAGAGAAAACAGATGGTGATTTATATTTAGCCTAACAAAGAAAGCCCGTCAGTGTTGCTCAACTGAACTATAGCTAACTTAGTTGATCAGTACCTAGACATGTCATGATCTGATATTGAGATCCTTGCGTCACATAAATTAGGTGTCATATTTTGATTTAGGAGTGGTTGAGATGTTGAGTTAAATTGCACGCCTCAATAAACAAATGCTATGTGCGATAAAGATGAGCCATTTGAATATTTATCGTTTCCTGGACTGGTCGGAATTGGCCTACTTTTCACGATTAAGGTCTGTAGATCAGTGGTGCGTTGTGACTGTTGGCTATTTAGTTACACCTGTGGCAGCAAAATCGAGAATTGCAATGTTTCTTTTTCATCCGTGGTTACTTTGCTATGTAAAAAGCTACAATGTATCTGTCTGATGTATGCTACATGTTTTTGGTCACCCGTAGGCTACATTCCAGCGTTAAAGCTGAATACCACAACTTGGCTTCGACATGGAAACGTTTGTCCATACTGGAAGGACATTATAGCCTACTTAATATGTGTTTCGGAACAAAACAAGGGACTGTGTTCACGACACGTACCGAAGCTTTTAATAATGCTAAGAAATTAGTTGGGTGTGGTATTGCTACTGGAAGTTGCTCCACTCTCCTAGCCTTTTATCAGTCGGTACGGTGTTACCAGCTTTCTCTCTCATGGACTGCTAAAATGGTCGATTGTTGCTTACACCAGCTTTACAATACTCTAACCCTGTCTCATGCTTTGCAACGAATTCGTGGAGATGGGGGCCACGTCAGATGGCTTCCAGCATTGTCCGTTATTAAACACAGATGTAGCAGTTAAGATGAGTCAGGGGGGTGTAACTCCCATCATTCAGTGCCTAGTCAAACCATAGCCAACTCCCAACTGTTACTGCACTTAAAACTGACCATTTATGTTGTTTAATAAATAGGCCTAAGGGTTTTGAGGAGCTTAGACATGTTGCTCATGCTGCCGCAAGTGTGTTCTTTCAGGCTCTGATCATTCTTGAACATGCAATGTGCTTCAAGAATAGGTCACTGGTTTCAACTATCTACTTGAAGTCTGAACATTTCATTTGTAGATGTGGAAGGCAGCAGCAGGTCAGTCTGTGAAGGTGGCAGTTGATGATGGAGGAGATGACTGGGAGACTGATCCAGACTTTGAGGTAATCCATGCACATTGCACCTGCAAGATTAACCTTGTGTTTGTTTCAAATAGCACAATGTCATTGCCCTTCCTCATAGTACCTGACATTTCTGACTTCTCTCTGATATATTTTGTTTCCTTGGTAACAGAACGATGTGTCAGAAAAAGAGCAGCGATGGGGAGCCAAGACTGTGGCCGGCTCAGGACATCAAGAACATATCAAGTGAGTCTACTTTGTTCATCATTCACTTCTTAGCGCTGTGGGTGTTCTTCAGATTCTTCAATAGCGTTCACTTTAAAACACTTGCCAAAATTTTACTGTGTGTGTGTGTGTGTGTGTGTGTGTGTGTGTGTGTGTGTGTGTGTGTGTGTGTGTGTGTGTGTGTGTGTGTGTGTGTGTGTGTGTGTGTGTGTGTGTGTGTGTGTGTGTGTGTGTGTGTGTGTGTGTGTGTGTGTGTGTGTGTGTGTGTGTGTAATTCTAGTAGTGTGGGGTGCTTGTATTGTATTGGATGTGTAACAGAGTATGATAGTCAGTATTAGAGTATCAAAGTATGAAGTGTGTGCGAGGATGAAACGCATCAAGAGAAATGTTCGTTCTTCTGGTCAATGAGAGCAGTGGAGCGTAGCCAATGCGGAGAGATATCTTGCATGAGCTGTGCATGAGTGACTCTCCCTGTCCCACCTCTGCGTCCGTCTCCCACAGCATCCATGACCTGCGCAGTAAGGTCTCCTCGGAGCACACCAACCTGAAGCAGAAGGAGCTGGACCTCATGCCCAAGGCCTCGCACGGCTACGGGGGCAAATTTGGCATCCAGGAGGACCGCATGGACAGTGTAAGCGGAAAAGTCTCTCTCTCTCTCTCTCTCTCTCTCTCTCTCTCTCTCTCTCTCTCTCTCTCTCAGTTAAATTGAACAGAGATCCACCCTCTTTTGTTGATGTGATCCTTAGAACACCCCTGACTTCAGTATTTGAAGGTTATACCATGGTTGTTATAACTCTGTTTTCGGCTGGATGTACAGGAAGTGGAACGAACACCCTGTTGTGCATTGATATGCTATGACATGAAATGATAGGTGCACACTCTTTACTCTGCAGTAAACATCACACATTTTGGTCAGGAGGACCAATTGACCAGTGCCATGCACCTTAGTCAAGTAGGTGAGCTTGCCAACCTGTGGCAGTGTAAATCCTGCTAGACGGCTGTCGCACTGGCATGTGTATGCTGGTATTAGCTCAAGGTCAGGACTCCACATGAACAACAGCAGAGTTACATGGGCACTCTCATGTTGGTTAGGGCTAGATATATGCCTACATGTAGGTATGCGCCAGGTCTACGAGGTGCACAAGTGGGCTTGCAGCAGCAGGTTGTCAGCGATGCGTTCCACTGGGTCGAAACTAAATGGCTGAAGCCGCACGTGTCAAAACAGATCACGGTCCCAGCATGCCTCATAGTCACGGGCCCTCGCGTTAAGAAGCGGCAGCAGTGCTGTGTTGACAGAGGGGCCCAGCGGGCGATGAGAAGGAGCTCGTAATGGATGCCTTGCATGTAAACTGCTGGCCTGTCCTGTCTTGATAGGAGCATCCGATCAATAAAGGAAACCGCAACATGAATAGCAGGAAAACAGCTCTTTAAATCCGATCCCACTAGTGGAAAAAATGCTCTGTTCTAGGCTAGAAGATCTTGTCTAAAAATAAACCCATCTGTCATTGAACAGATTTACCTTTGTGATGGAAATGCCTGACAATTTGTGCTGCATTGGAAAGTCTCAGTTTAAACCATTCTAATAAACGGAATCAGGATTTTAGTTGTAGTTGTGGCAACCGTTATGATCTATTAAAAGAATAGACAGACACTCCATTATTTTGAAATTTCAGAATGTTGACATTTCTGATTCTTCCCCATTATTTACAGCCAATCACAGCCAACCACAGCCTTACATGTCAGATCTATATCACAATAAATTAACATTGTATATTATAGTGTTGTAAGAGGTTAGAAGTGATGGGATCGCTAAGTATCGGTTGCTGTTGGTCCATACAGGAAGACTTGAGCTCTGCTCTGCTAATCCAGAGGTGTAAGTGTGAAACACTGATATGATGAGCTGTTTGGGACCCATTACATTCCCATTGCTCTGCCAGTAACTGCTGCCTTTGTCAGAGAGGGAGAAGCCATTGTGGTTTGTCATCCTTAGTCGTGTGTGTGTGTGTGTGTGTGTGTGTGTGTGTGTGTGTGTGTGTGTGTGTGTGTGTGTGTGTGTGTGTGTGTGTGTGTGTGTGTGTGTGTGTGTGTGTGTGTGTGTGTGTGTGTGTGTGTGTGTGTGTGTGTGTGTGTGTGTGTGTGTGTGTGTGTGTGTGTGTGTGTGTGTGTGTGTGTGTGTGTGTGTGTGTGTGTGTGTGTGTGTGTGTGTGTGCATTAGGAATGAGTTGACGGAAGTGTTGATGTGTGAACAGGCTGTGGCAGGAGCTGGGCTGACACAGGGGTCAGTGTGCTCTCGTCTCCACTGATGAGTGTGTGTGTGTGTGTGTGTTTGGTCACAAACGTGCTGACCCGGCCTTGGCCCACTGAGCCAGAGAGGCTGGGTTTTACCTAGCACTGCAGGGAAGGGATTAACACACACACACACACACACACACACACATACACACACACACACACACACTTGCTCAAACTGTGTGCCCTGGTTATACAGAAAAAGTTGTTAGGCCTCTGCATTGTCCCAGCATAGCTTTGAACTTCTATTGTCCATTTCTTTAAGATGACAGTCAAAACCAAGGCTGCTCTCTGATGTGCCACAAGTCTTTCCTGACTTTTTATCTCTTCTCTTTCACTCTCTCTCTCTCTCACACACACACACACACACTCCTTCCCTCTCCCTCTCTCTATCACTTACACCCCCTCTCTCTTTCTCTCTCCCTCCAGTCGGCTGTGGGACATGACTACCAGAGCAAGCTGTCCAAACACTGCTCCCAGACAGACACCTCCAAAGGCTTTGGTGGCAAGTTTGGAGTTCAGGCTGACCGCGTTGACCAGGTACAGTCTCAGCAAACACGTTTGCATTCAATGTTGGAGGAAATGCAAAGTGTTGAGAAGAGTTTTTTGCAGAAAATATGCAAGTATCAACATAAGGATGTGAACTAGGTCACTTTGGGTTTTTTTGCAGTCTGCTGTGGGTTTCGAATATGCTGGGAAGACAGAAAAGCATGCCTCACAGAAAGGTAAAGCAATCCTTTTTCCATAATCTTGTCAGCATAGGGGAAAATACAATTCTGGTATGTGTCCACTTTACACTTGGCATCTAATGATGATTGGTTCCTTATTCAATTAAGAGACGAAAGACGTTTACAGTCCAGTGGTGCTACAGCCTCTGTGTAATGACTCAATCTCCTACTTCCTGTACACTGTTACAATTCAGAAATCAATCTAGACTGCCTGGCGGCAATGAAAAGATAGATCTACAGTACTCTGAGTGGGCCGTATTTGCTTTTGAAAACACTGTACACTGAGCGCACCAAGAAGTGTTCCTGGCATGGGATATCGCTGAGTGAGGGACATAAAATAGCCCAGCGGGATGCGCTGAGCTCAGGGAATATGGAGTAGCCTACTGTGTCTCCGTAATGTTTCTAATAAGGGCGAGTGGTGGATCTCCAATCGCTTCTCTTAATGGTGAGATCTGACCACATCGCGCGCCTACTGCCCAGTTACAGTACGCCTGGATCAGGACCGCCATGTCTGACCACTTTTCGATCACAAATGTAGCTTCACTTACAGAATAGAATAGAATATATACTTTTTGATCCCGTGAGGGAAATTCAGTTCTCTGCATTTAACCCAATTTAACGGAATTAGTGAACACACAGCACACAGTGAACACACAGTGAGGTGAATTACACAACCCAGAGCAGTGAGCTGCCTGCCCAACCAGCGGCGCTCGGGGAGCAGTGAGGGGTTAGGTGCCTTGCTCAAGGGCACTTCAGCCGTGGTACATGTGTACAGTACATGTGGATGTGATCGAGGCCGATTGAGGAGCCATTTGATTGCCAAGTGTGAACAGGGCCTGTGTGTACTAGGTGACCGTACTAATTCTGCAGTAGAACCTTATCAGATGATTCAGCAACAGCCCTCACCAATTCACATGCAACTGAATAGGAGTTTTGTTCCCACCGCAGTAATCATCAAAATGACTTCAGCTGTTTCTCATGATTCTTCTTTCCACTCTATGGAAATTAAGTATAATATCTTAAATTACTGAAACAAAGATGCCCTCTTCCCCAATGGTATTTTTGTTCAGTTTTACCGGCAAGCATTGCCAAACGGAAGATATTATCTTACCGCAATGCTCCAGCTTTTGCGAGGCCTGAAAATTATGCAAATTTTGCTAAGCCAAATTCAAGTGGAGCACAGAGATTGTATCGTGTTGGGAAGTAAAGGTGTCGGCATGTTTCAGGAAGTACATTTGGGATTTAAAGGATTTAAAGGTGGTGTCTGATCAAGAGCCCTGTTTAACGTATTGGGAAGTGCTGTTGACCCGGCTGCTTCTTTTTGCTGTGGCATAGATGAGCTTCATGCTTCATGCCCTCCTCAGCCATAGTTGGCACACACTGGCGTAAGCTCACCTCCCCCATGCCCAGGACTCCCCTAGCTGTCCTGTGGTGTCTGAGAGCAAACCGTCCACACATACCAGACATGTCAGTGCATATATCCAGAGTACTGTCCTTGTGTCAATATGAATAAGTTAGCATTAAAGATAGCTGATTTCTTTTTATAGTCCTTGGGCGGGTTAATTAAAGATAGCTGATTTCCTTGTATAGTCCGTGGGCAGGTTAAAAATAGCACACCAACACACCAGGGAGTTTGGCACATCATGGACCAAATAAATCAAAGCGTTAACCATTGATGGCATGGTGTTCCTCTTTTTCTTGAGTACTGTTACAGTAACAGCCATACCATGGCATGAAGCAACACTTTTAGCCGTTTCGAAAGCGCTTAGTCATACAGCAATCAGATTATTGCACAATCGCTGTCCTTTTAAAGGGCAGATGTACAATCATATATTTCCACTTCCATACTCTTTTTGAAACATGAATCATATCTTCTCATCTTACATAAACGCCAGTGTGTAGTTTGAGGGTAGTGCACACACACACACACACACACACACACTCAGTACTGGCCTTTATCAGCTCTGCTGCTTTCTGCTCTGCCTATAAGCAAAAGTGTCCTTATGCTAAGATCATCCCTTCTCTCCATCCCTCCCTCCATCCCTCCACTCATCCCTCCATCCGTCCTGCCGTGCCGCGCTGCCTTTGCTTGACCCTGCTGTGCTGTGTCACGTCACCCAGACTACTCCACGGGTTTTGGGGGGCGCTACGGGGTGCAGACCGATCGGGTGGACCAGAGTGCCCTGGGCTTTGATTACCAGGGCAAAACCGACAAACATGAGTCCCAGAAAGGTTTGTTGGACCCGCTTTCATTCCCTCCAGATCCTCCCATGCAACGAGCACAGCACACACATAGTGTATATGCACACACACACACACACACACACACACACACGTGTGTCCCAACTCCAGACAGACCAGTGGTACGGTACGTAAAGAGCCTGTCTGCTCTGTGATTCACCATGCTTTTAGCCCATACAGTGCTTTGTGTGTGATGAAGGCTTTAAGTTCATAGCTTTGTTTTGTTGCAGTCGTTGCTATGCCGTAGTCATGTAATTGGATCTTAGCGATCCTGTAGCAGCGATGCTTAACCCTCCGTTTGAAGGGTGAAACATTCACACGTGTTAAGTTAGTGTCTCTCTCTCTCTCTCTCTCTGAAGTTGCAGCACTGTTTGCCAAGTGTTGCCACCCATGTGTTCACCGTAGTTTGGAATCCCCCTGTGGGCATTGTTTGAAGTACTGTAGGAGTAGCCTATGACTTAAGAATAAGATTGTACACCAACATTGTACGGAACTACCCTACCTTACCATAATCTGAGATTGTACTCCAACATTGTACTGAGCTACCCTACCATACCATAATCTAATAAAGAGCTTGGAGACAGTGCCTCAGGCCGCGACTCATTTCCTGTTGTAAAAACTACACTTGAGAGATTTAGGCTGGCAACACAAGGCTTCAGTGATCTTTTGGGCATGTGTGTTGTTTTTAACTCGGCCAATGTGGCTGACTCCTGTCTCCAGACTACTCTAAAGGCTTCGGTGGAAAGTTTGGCGTGGAGACGGACAAGGTGGACAAGAGTGCTGTCGGGTTTGAGTACCAGGGGAAGACGGAGAAACACGAGTCACAGAAAGGTTTGTGATCCCCCCCCCGCCACTGTAACATGACTTTTAATAAGCCATCAGACAGAGTGACCACATTACAGGTCAGTGTCAGGAATGTAATACTGAAAGCCATATGCTCAATTGTAAACGCCAGAACAAACAAACAAAAGCATATACAGACACCAAGAAACAGACCAAAGCTTATTTTTGAAAATAAAAGGGGAAAAAAAGAAACGTGTGAATGAACACACCAAACACGAACACCAAAAAAGGGGTGATGGAGACGAGGCATATCTTCTCCAGGTCTTCTAAAGAGTGGGTGTTCACCACTCCAGCAGCTCTACACTGCCAGTATCATGCAGGGGCAGACCTAGGGCTGTGTGCAGAGTTCAACTGAATACAGCATCCCTTGTGAACGGCCCATTAATGGATAGAGGATGAAACCGCCTCAAAGCCCCCCGAACAGGCGCGGCCTTTTTCTACTCCGCAGCAAAGGCAAACACAGGCTGGCTGTTTTGAACTGCAGCCACAGCAGTCGCACTACTATCAGAGGAATGCCATTCATTCCTTTTGGACATTGTCCCAACTTGTATTCCTCATGGGAGATGGTGTACTGTAGATGGGAGTCAATGGGCTCCAACAGCAGAGTCCCTGCTGATGCGTTTGGCAGACAAGCCCAATTGACCTCCTCCCCCACTGCGTGCCGTGCGCTGTGAATGGAGCCTTGGAGAAGATGACTTTGTCAAATGTAGGCTGCGCCTCTGCGTCTGCCTCTGCTGCACTGGGAGGTTAATTCGGCTAGCAAAGGGCCTTCTGCAGGTCACTTCAGCTTCCAGCAGCACAGAGAGGTGTTTCTGCTTTGAAAAGGAGAAGTGTTAACGTGGTGTAATATCAGGCCCTGTGATCATGCTTAACTCGCGCCTTACTTTGTAAGAGGTTATCATTTGTGTTTGAAAATATACACAATGGGCTAATTGGGATTACAAGTTTAGTTAGTTTAGATTTTGGCATCATTTGTATGACATGAAGTTGGAGAATCTGAACTGCTTAATCATCGTGTGTGTGTGTGTGTGTGTGTGTGTGTGTGTGTGTGTGTGTGTGTGTGTGTGTGTGTGTGTGTGTGTGTGTGTGTGTGTGTGTGTGTGTGTGTGTGTGTGTGTGTGTGTGTGTGTGTGTGTGTGTGTGTGTGTGTGTGTGTGTGTGTGTGTGTGTGTGTGTGTGTGTGTGTGTGTGTGTGTGTGTGTGTGTGTGTGTGTGTGTGTGTGTGTGTGTGTGTGTGTGTGTGTGTGTGTGTGTGTGTGTGTGTGTGTGTGTGTGTGTGTGTGTGTGTGTGTGTGTGTGTGTGCGTGCGTGCGTGTGCGCAGACTATGTGAAGGGTTTCGGTGGAAAGTTTGGCGTGCAGGCTGACCGCCAGGACAAGTCGGCTCTGGGATGGGACCATCAGGAGAAGACGCAGCTCCACGAGTCTCAGAAAGGTAACGTTCAAGCAAACACCTCCGTCCAGCAGCAGACCAGACGTAATGGTCACTCACTCGCTCAGTTCACCTGTTTTTGTCCAGCTTTCCTTCATGCCACGTTGACTATTAGTGTCCTGTAATGAAGAGCCAGCGTTGTTGTAACTAAACAAACTTCTCTCCCACTTCCTCTCCTGTGAGAGGTCATCTAAATATAAGCAGGCGACCCACTCTGGTCAATTTGTGTGTGAAGTCTATTCTTGCCATAGAGAACACGCAGGATAGGCAGACAGAAGACCCCAAGTGTCTGTCTTGTGTGATACAACTGTGTTTATTTCCTCATTTTTGCTCCATAGCAACCTATGTGTTCTGTACCTATGTGTTTCTGTGTGGTCTGTGATTGTCCAGTCACGTATCAGGACCAGGGTGGGAGTTTTGTAGCGTAGCATGAGTGCTGCCTGCTGACCACGTTCCATCTGAATCCGAGGTCACATCCTCCTGCGTCCCCGTGAAAAGTCTCGGGGGGGGTCAGGCCACAGATTTGCTATTCTGTGGTTTCTGCAGAAAGGGAAACCAGAAGTGAAAGGCGTTGAGTCAAATATAACCTTGTCCGAGTGCGGCCTGTCTGTGCTGCTGTTTCTGTCGTTGTATGTCATTGTTGTATATGTCCATTATGTTTTGTCTGTGTGTGCATATATATGTGTGTGTGTCTGTTTATATGTCCTGTCTCTGTATGTCTATGTGTGTTTGCGGACTCTTGCAGACTATAAGCGGGGTTTCGGAGGGCAATACGGGGTTGAGGCGGACAAGCAGGACAAGAGTGCCCTGGGCTTTGAGCACAAGGAGAGCCTGGCCAAGCACGAGTCTCAACAAGGCACCGTCTCTTACAGCATTCCCTCTCCCTCCCTCCCTCCCTCCGCTCCTTACCCTGTCCTGTCGTCTTTACCTGCCAATCAGTGTGCTGCTTCTCCCCCTCCCTGCGCTGATGCACTGAGACAGCACCCCCCCCCATCCCCACCTCCACCCCCACCCCCACCCCAATCTGAAGAGCACAGCAGTGCTAGATGGAACAGATTACTCTATCGCAGTCAGACACTTTTAGCCTTATATTTACACAACCAATACTAAGTACTAAGTATCTAGAGCCCAAAGTTCCTGTTATGTTAGA
Organism: Sardina pilchardus; assembly: GCF_963854185.1. Taxonomy (NCBI): domain Eukaryota; kingdom Metazoa; phylum Chordata; class Actinopteri; order Clupeiformes; family Clupeidae; genus Sardina; species Sardina pilchardus. The sequence goes on along the minus strand of NC_085004.1, from coordinate 29,313,286 downwards.
GTATCAAACATGGTGAAGGAAAATTGTGATTTGATAAAGGAAAAATGATAGTTGATTGACATTGATATGGATGAAATGTTACGATCGCAAATCATCACTTTGTGCACCATGGAGGAGTACACTAATCATCGAGTGATTCTCCAGCAGGCTACTCAGACATCTAAAGCATCTTAAATAGCAATTATGTGATTATATCTGCAGCTTGCTGAGAGCTACACAGGATGGAAGATTAGATTATGGGCAAGCCAAAGTGATGCTACCTAATGGTCAATATTTCCCAAAAACAGACTTGGGTCCAATTCTACAATGCCAGGGATCAGATTATGCTTCAGCATTATGTTTGGGAGATTTTCCTTTTCCTTTTTTACAAGTCAGATGTGATCTCCCCGTATCGGCCCCGTCCAGCTGTTGGGATCTCGGTCATTGTGTTGTGAGCTTTGTTGAAAGTGTCAGCTCAGTGTTTACCACGGTCAGTCCTGCCACTAAACGCTGTGCTGCGTGGGCCCACCTGACTCCGTTAATCCTCCGCTTTGTGTGTGTGTGTGTGTGTGTGTGTGTGTGTGTTGCGTCCTGCGTCCTGCGTGCCAGCGCGAGCAGGACTGGAACAAACACGCGCTGAGCAGTCTGGCCCACAGGCCGGCCATTAATCCCAAAAACAAGTCTGCCAGTCAGGCAAAGTTAGCTGGCTCATGCTAAACTCGGCTGTCGTTTTTGAAACAGGGTTGGATCTGCTCACCCAGGCTTCTGCAGATACTTAACCGAATCCCCCTCCTATGTTGTGTTCCCCGAATCCCCAAATGTTTGTTTCTGTCCTGAGGCGTGTTTCTCAAAACCATAGTTGCTGACTAAGTTGGCAACTTAGTTGGTTGGCAATGGAAGATTGCATTGCAACCAACAAAGTTGCTAACATATATTAGCAACTATGGTTTTGGGAAATGCACCCCTGAGCAGTTGCTGTCCCCGTCCCTGTCCCTGTCCCTGTCCCTGTCCCTGTCCTTGTCCCGTCTGAATGGCACTGCCCACCCGCCACCCACCACCCAGTCACCCATGTGCCTCATCTGCTTCTGGTTCAGTTGTATGCAGACATGCTCATCAGTGCATGATGGCTGCACAGTCACACAGGCCACAGCGCATCCTGCCTACCCAACACACACATACACACACACACACACACACACACACACACACACACACACACACACACACAGCTGCTTGCACTCAGCTTGTGCAGAATCGGCTTCTGACAGCTGGACATGCAGAACTGAGGTGAATGAATACGTTCTGGGAGATAACGCTGGCTGCGTCCATCTTGTCGTCCGTGTGATTTTGTTTTCTCGTGAGCTTCTTCCTCCTCCAGGTTTGCATGGCTGCTCCTCAGCCTAACGTATGATTTCCCTTCGCTCTTCTGTTGCGCTCATGCCCTGGGACTGCTCATGGACTAGACCCCTCAGAGCCGCACGTCTAACTTCACTCTGTCCCTCTATTCCAGACTACTCAAAAGGATTTGGAGGCAAATATGGTGTCCAAAAGGATAGAATGGATAAGGTAATTCTACATTTCCATGTATATATCTATAGTAATTATACATGTACAATACATATATATTGTATTCTATTGTAGAAACATTGTTTTTGTTTTCATTATGGCAGCTCTTGTAGCTTTTCCTTTTAATCTTGTTAACAGACAGCTGATATTTTCTCATGGATTTACTTCTTAGGCTTGTTCTGACTGTTTAATGATGACATTATTTATTAACACTGGCTGAATGATGAATTGTCCTTCACACCACTAGTATTTGGATAAATAAAGACAGCAGTCGCAGCACCCCACATTAAAAGCCCATTTTGTTTGCCACAGTGCAAGGTCAGTGTGCCTTAGTGACCTCATGGCAGATCGTGTGCATGTTAATGGAATGGTCAGCGCTTGGTCACTTGGCCTTGAGGACTTTATCAGCGTTGTGGAGCGGAGGGAGGTTCCTGGGCAGTTAGTAAATATTTGCCACTGTTTGTGTCTCAGAGTGCAGGGACCTTTGAGGACGTGGACAGACCGGCCTCCGGCTACCAGAAGACCAAGCCTGTAGAAGCAGGTGCTGTATGGGGGGACATTTGACACACTCTGAAATAGGATCTTTTCCCTATTCTCTTCCCAGTCTACCCTTGCCTGCACATGTCAACACAGACACACTTGCGCACACACACACACACACACACACACACCGACACACAGACACACACACACACAGACACACGTGCACACACAAAAACAATAGCAGATATAACACAAACCAACTCTACCTGTTTCAGTCTTTAATTGGTAGATGAATAGGTGAAACACGTCTTTCTTGCCTCTGTTCAAACACACACTCTCTCTCTCTCTCTCTCTCTCTCTCTCTCTAAACAATGTCTTGTGCTCTGCTCTCTGCCCCATTAGCCAGTGCCAACACCGGGAGCATTAAAGCTCGCTTTGAGAACATCGCCAAGCAGAACGAGGAGGAGGACCGGAAGCGCGCTGAGGAGGAGCGGGCCAGGCGGCAGGCCAAGGAGAAGCAGGAGCAGGAGGAGGCGCGCAGGAACCAGGAGGTGGGCTGCGGCAGGAGACGCTCCTTTTTCCCCCCCTAGCCTGCTTTCCTCATCAGGAAAACCTCCTGGGAATCACTGGGATTAATGCATGCATACTGTATATGTGCCACACAGGCACAGACACACAGGGTTATTTACAAATGCATGCACAGATGTCCTTGTATACAGACATGCATGTGCATTAACAAAACCACATATACACACACACACACACACACACACACACACACACACACACACATATTCACACACACACACACACACACACACACACACACACACACACACAGTTAGAGATTTTGTTTTCACACCCAGTTGTTTTTTCCTGTGTTGCAGGAGGCAGCCAAAGCTAAGCCTCCGTCTCCCGTGCCGAGCCCCACCCCAGCTGCCCAGCCAGCGCATGAGGTAAGACCTGAGGCCCGCTGCTGTGCTGTTTACACCAGCCAGGCACTTTGTTTACGTCAGGAGGAAGGGACAACAATGCTGCCATTTTGTGCCACTATTCTACAATTTAGAGCGAATAGGTCAGACATGCACTTCTCCATAAGCTGTAAATCTGTCCAGAAATGCCATACCAACTTAAATTTAAAGGCTGACATTGGCCATTTAGCCCTTGGTATGTGTGATTTGTTTTTTTGATAGAGTGAAGGAAGTCTTGAAAGGACACTTCCTTTGTGGAGTGAAGGAAGTTGTATGTTTTGGTTCCAAGAAAGACAAGTAAAACCAGCCTGTCAGGAAAACCATGTGGGAAAAACATGTCTTTAACAAGGACAAAAGAGCATTTGCGACAAATTAAACCACTGCCTTTGAACTGGTGTTGAGCCTGCCCTGTGAGGTGTTGGTGAACTGTCGCCCTCTGCTGGTATGTGTGTGTTAGGAGGCCGGGCTGTATGATGAGCCTACACAGGACAGCGCAGAGAACGGCAACATCTACGAGGCCGAGCCCGAGCCCGTGCCCGTGGCCAAGCCGGTGTCCGCTCCTGCTCCTGCCGCGGAGCAGACCTACGACGAGGCGCCCCAGGAGGAGCTGTACCAGAACGCGGACGAGGACTACCAGGCTGGAGGAGGTGGGGACTCCACACCCGCAGGTGGAGCAGAGGGTACAAGACGCGCAAGAATACTAACAAAAGACCGGGCCACTTTTACTAACAAAACCAGGCATTTTGGTGCCGTAATCTTGCGCATCTTGACAGTCTGATTGACAGTTTTTCATTTTCATTTCCTGACAATTTATGGGTCAAGTAACTGATTGATTAATCAAGGAAATAATCAACAGTTTAATTGACCATGAACATACAGTAATGGTCAGTTGCATCCCTAGTCATGTGTGTTTTTCCTCTTCTAGATGCCCAGACGTATGACTATGGGGAGGACCTGGGCGTGACCGCTGTGGCCCTCTATGACTACCAGGCTGGTGAGTGTACTAGACATTTAACCACACCTGTGAACTGAGGAAGCTGAGACACTAGTTCAATGCACATTCAAGTTAAACTGTGCTGGCCTCAGTAATGCTGGCTGGATATAGGCCCTTGCAACAAAACATATTTTACATTCTACATTCCCTGAATGGTTTTTCATTTTGGCTATCAATATAAACAGAGAGGGAAAGAGGAAGGATCATCTGATAGATAAATAATAGGCTTCATAGTGTGGTTAAAGATTGAGTTTGAAAATCCTTGGCCCATATGTTATAATGAAGATATCCCTTTAATTGATCATAGGTATTCCACCTATTTAAATTATAATTGTATTTGTATTTAAATACAGTTACTCATGTTTTGTATTTTAAATATGTAATTCTCTGTTACATGTATTCCGTTACTTACCAACACTAAACTGAGGCCATGTCCACACAGCTTTTTTTTTAAAAACGGACATTTTTTATATGTTTTGGCCTCTCGTCCACACAAGTTTTGGATGTGATGTGACGTTTTAAAATGTTGTCAGGTCTCCGATTGGTGTCTTGACTTGCCTTCAACGACTGCAATGGAATTATTTTGCAATACGGAGGAAAAATCTCCAATTTTAAAAATACCCAGCTAGGTGGATATGGCCTGATTAGACGCAAGCTAATACCCTGTGTGGCAGTAGATCCTCACAGCCATGGTGCTTTTTTGTGATGTACATTCCCTCTTGCTCAACTTGTTTCACAGTTTTCACTAGTAGAACAAAATCAAGAAAGATATCTTAAAATATTGTCAAGTATTTGTCATAATATTGTGACACACAGTGTGTGGTGCAGAGAGAGACTTGTCAGGTAGCAAACCATGCTGTGCAGGAGAGCTCTTACAGAATGTAATTTGATTTTTCAGCCGGCGATGATGAGATTTCCTTTGACCCTGACGACATCATCACCAACATCGAGATGATTGACGAGGGCTGGTGGAGGGGTGTGTGCCGAGGGGCCTACGGACTCTTTCCAGCCAATTACGTGGAGGTTCGGCCCTGAGGCCACACCTCCACCCACTGGCCACGCCTTACCTGCCAAGCCCGTCTCCCTGGAGGAGAGAGGCCTTCCTTGCTCTTTTCTTATCTCATCCCTCTCTTTTTCCTGTCTTTCGCCGCCCCCCACCCCCCCACCCCCCCAGTCTATCTCGGCCCATCACAGGGCTTCTCTAAAGTGTCAAGCATTCTCAGGACTGTCAGCTCAGCTGCGTTTCTCCCTCTCTCCGTCTTGGTTCTCCTCTGTGCTCCTCTCCTCTCCACTGCCCCCTACTGTTCATCAGAGTCTCCCGTCTGGTTGGGAGGAGGCGGTGAAAGCACCGTGTGTAGCAGCGAGGAGAGGGGGGGTTCCTGTAACAAGCCTCCCCGTGGCTCCTAACACAGAAGAACGGACGAGCGCTCTGCATACTATGTACTCCACTAGGCTATCCTCATTTAGTGCTCTCTCTCGCGCGTAATCAAGCCTCATGCTTTAGAAAGACCACCCTTTGTTTCCGTCTCGCCAGATTAGGCCTGGTGTGTTAGAAAGGCTTAAACGAAAAGCCCCTCTGGAGGATTGACCTCACCTCACAAGCCATGTAGAGGTTTTTAGGATCACCAAAGATGAGGGAACTATTTTATCTTGCAGTAAAAAAAAGAAAAAACGCTCCATTTGGGTGAAACCTTTAGTGGACTCTCTTCCTTCTAAAGTGTTTCACTTGCGCTTCTAGTATTCACACAGAGACTTGCTTCACTTGGAATCCATGGTTATCGTAGCTTGTAACTTTTTCAGCTGCTCTAATTATTTTTCTTTCTTTCTTTTTTTTATTTGTATTGGGTATGCGGTAACTCATGTATTTGCCATGATGAGAAAAAAAAAAGAAAAAAGAAAAAAAAAGATTTCCTTGCTAAGAACAGTCTCTCCATCTAGACTCACTTGTGCGGTGTATGACGCAACATTAACGACACTGCTCATCAGCCCGGAACAAACATCAGGCTGAAAAAAGAAAAAAAAAAACCTTGACTTGCTAGCTGCGGTCCAATAATGTGTTGAGCTGGAATCTAAAGACTGTTTAGAATATATATGAGAGGATTACAGTGTTTTTAAAGTAAATATATTGAGGAGAGGGCAAAATCCTTCTATGTCCTATAGCGTCACGTGTAGAGGATGTCTGTGTATGTGTTCCATAGGCATGCCCTGCTGTCTTTAAGTGTCTTGTTCTGTTGTTCCACTTTGAGTATGGGATTCGGTGATGCTTAGATGCTCTCCACCACTGACCAACACATTTTAATCAAGCAGAAGAATGATTGATTTGAGGTTCTGTGTTTCTGTGAGATTCTAAACATTGACACTGTGTGATGCTTCTTAATTTTAACCAATGATGACAATCCCATCCTGTTGCCATGGGAATCGTTTTGGCTTTCGAGTCTGTAGACTAAAGTGAATGAGTGATAAATGACTTCATCGGGTTGGGGTTTTATAATAAAGTGACCTTTACAAATATTTAGTTGGTACTTTTTTTTTTCTTCTTCAGTCTCTGCATGAATATAGAAAATAACTCTAAATGTAACCGTAAATGAAGGCATAATCTCACATGCAACCATGCACAATCCAAACCAGCCACACATACTGTACTTTGAAGTCAAAACAGATGCAAATCAAATAATATACTGTAACATTTCCATTCCCATGGAGGCTGTTATTTTTCTGTTCTCAGTTGGAACTGTATTATTTTTACGCTAATGAAACCGTTATCTGAAAATAGCACCAGAATTGCATACATGCTCACTACTATATATATATTTTTTCATTATCATTTCAGCCTGTATTCGAACTGTGTTTTAGTGTCTCCTGGGATTTGTGCTAGTTTGAATTTGCAGTAAAATCTTCACCAGCAGAGGGCACCACTACACCACATACAGTACAGTACAGTACAGTACATGTCTCCCATTGCATTTCTCACTAGCATGGCCATTTCAGTGAATACAGACAAACAGACCCAATCCAAGACAGTTTGCTCATGCAGTATCACAGAATATACTGTACACTACTATGTGTTTTGGATTGAATTACAAAGTGGGAGTACCTGACTGCATTTTCTCAACGGTGCCTTTGAACCTACTGTTTAATTATGGGTGGCCCCACTTTGGCTTCACACACTCTGCATGTCCTTCTCTGAGGGGTCTGTGTTCCCTATAGGCACAGCTTGTAACAGTGCAGTTAGACTGCACAACTGGCTTTGGACAACCTGCTGAAATGCTTCACTAAATGCCCACGAGACACTCCTTCCCCACTGTCTAGCTAGCACACCAAGTTCTTCGAGGATGTAGCATCCATCAGGATGCTTGTTATTGTGGGTCTGTGTTGGCACATAACTGGAATTGGCTGCTCTGGATCTGTCTGCTGCATATTACGGGAATGCTCAGGCACTAACTTTGGTGGTTGAACTGAACAACATACTGGCTTATCCACTATTGGCTGGTTTTTAGGCCACAAACCACAGACATATGCTCGGGAAAATGACACTCTGCCATTGCTGAAGGCACTTTAAGTACAGAGTGGTGTTGCCCTCCAGCATGTTTTGACATGCTGGCTCAAAGGTTAGGCAGTTAGGTTGCTAACTCTTGCCTACATAACTCACATAGCCAACATACCTCATAAGATTGCAATGCAAGATGTGCATTACAAACATTTCACAATAGGTCCACATTATGGATCTGTTGTCTGTCAAACGCAAAATGTACTATTACAAACCACTGTAGAAATTCTATTCTAAGGCTTTTGGAGGCCATGTGTTTATGATGTCTATTTTTTTCAGCGGTTAATTTGGTTTGCTTCCATAATCTCTGGACCCCATAGATATACACGTGTAAATGTAGATGGCGTATAATACGTGTCCAGTGATAAAACTGAGTCAAATGACCATTATCTGTTATGAGGGTCACGATGATAATGTCATTGAACTATGACCAGTATGATGGCACATAAGATACTGTATCTGCAATGACACATATGACAATATGTTGAAATGATTGGGATCAAGTACAGATAAACCCTCAAATTGTAATTATTATTACAATTATATAAGATGAACATAGCCACTTATTTTACAGTACCCACTTGGCTGTAAGATAAACTTGTATTTGCCCTATAAATTGTACAGGACATGGAAAAAGAGTGATATTTCCTATGGTACCGAAAGTTCATGGAATTGTTATAATAATGCTCTAGTGTCCTCTGGGTATGTTCGACCTGTTAGGAGGACAAGGGTAGCCTTAGCCTCGAGGAGGGACTGTACTTCCGACACCACTCTGTGTGATCTAGTTTTTACAGTAGCTTACACACGCCCTATTTTCCTTGTCTGCATTGCACTGTATATACACACAGATTACAATTGGTACGTGCCCATAAAAAGGACACGGCAAATAGGGCTAAACATCCAACATCAACATGGCAACAAATTGCACATGCATTTACACTCACACTCACACACACCCACACACACACACACACACACATAGACACACTCACTCACTCTCTCAAGAGAAAGCAGGACAACAATAGTGCAATATGATATTTATTTCTTACAGTCAATTTTGGTTGCCATACAAGAAGTATTGAGGATCTGGGGGTAAGAGTGCAGTTACAGGAACTTCTCTTTTTCATTTGAATAATTCATTAAATCTAAATAAGAGGATTTGGTAGCACAAAATTACAGCAACATAGATAACAGGAACACAGGTCTTTACACAAAGTAGAGCGAGAAACATCATAATATCTATGAAAAATATAAAAGAAAAAAATAAATAAAAGAAATTAGTTGAATAAATCAATTCTAGCTGATTGCTAGAGGAAGTTGTTAAGTGGTGGGGAGAGTGAGCATTGCCCAATCCACAAGGTGATGGTCTTTAGCATTTCATTTAAATCCACTACTACTTAGCTCTAAGTTTCCACATACAAAAATTAGCTTAGTGATATGTTGTTCCATAAAATCAACAGTCACATCTACTCTGTGTTTGTAGATTTATATATAAGATACTGTAAAAGTGTCCTCGGACCTGTTGCTAAGAAGTGGCCAGATACATTATGTATACATTTACGGTATGTGATATTTTGGTCGGTTTTACACACATTATACACAAACTAAGTCTGCGATTTCAAAATGTAATTACAATATGTATGGGAGGCAGGCACCGACCATGACTTCTCATATCTCTGTCGTTTTTGATTTCCAGACAAATTCATAGGTGGGTTGTTATTACAGTACTTCTTCAATTTTCAAAGTTTCGTGGGATAAGGGATTACACATTTCTCGAAAACCACAACCAAAGAGATCCATTCAGTATAAATATTGCTTCTTAGGTACCTCAGAAATCTATCGATTTATTTAATAATTATATTTTATAACTTTTTTTGGCAAACCACACTTTACTTCATCCAAATAGTTTATAAAATTCAATATAATTCTATATAAATCCTTAAAAATACTGTGCTCTTTTCTGACGTTCTGCTATTTTAAAATAAGATCTATTAAAAACGATAGGGTCATAGCAGCACAACTGGCGCAAGCCTTCTATCAAAGCAGGCTTGCAATTCCCTCCTTTTCTCCAAGAATAATCTAGAATAATCTCTACATCACACACACACACGCACACACACACAAACTATAGAGGTGGCTGAGGAGGGGTGGCTACAGGCACACAGCCACAGAAGAGAAAGAGAGAGAGAGAAGGGAAAAGGAAGACAGATGAGAGGTAGAGAGAGAGAAAAAAAGAGAGAAAGAGAGGAAAGAAGATAGGGAGATGAGACAGGTCCAAAGAGAAAGAGTGAAAGTGAGAAGGTAAGACAGACATAAGGGAGACGACAGAGAGAAAAGGAGGGAGTAAGAGAGAGAGAGACAGGAGATGAGACAGGTAGAGAGAGAGTGAGAGAGAGAGAGAGCAGGAGGGAATAGTGGGAAATGATGGCTGCTCACTCATTCATCTCTCTCTAAGTACCGCATCTGATAACAAGCACAGGCCCACCTCCATGGCATCCTGAAACAGGACGGAGGGTGGAGGTGTTCCTGCAGCCCCCCTGAGGCCTGGACAGAGCTCAGAGGGACTCCGCTCCGCTCCGCTCAGCCTCGCACACTACTGGTGCTATGACCAATATCCTCTTTGCAAGTAAAATAGCAATTAATTTTTCCCAGTGTCGTCATGATAAAATTTTAAATAAACAATATATTCATATACATTATGTATATATATTTAGTTCTTTTTTAAAAAAACATTCTTTTATACAACATCATGATAAATATGTTTTTTCCTTTTATATTTCTTAAATACAAATTCACTAAACCACTTCTGGAACGGGTAGCTTGTATCTGAAAGAGGGGGAGAAGGAGGGTGGATGTGGATGGATGGCCACCTGAGATGTTTCTGTGGAGCTACTAGAGGGGAGGGTGAGGCCTGTCTCGTGCTGTGGAGCACAAGCCTACCGCTCCTCAGAGCAAATGGGGTGGGTCCTCAGTTCTACTACTATCTGATGAGCAGACAACCGGTGGGTGTCTTCTGAACTGGATGTGTGGTGTTAATTGCACTGCTGTAACACTGCACTGCCACAGTACTGTCAGCTTCTGAGGATGTATAGAGAGAGAAGCTCACAGAAGAGACTGCTGTGGACTGCTGTGATTCCTTATGTCAACAAACAACTCTAGTATCTAGTTCCATGAATACCATTTTGGGATATGATAGCAGCATTTTTATCCTTGACTTTCGGCTCTCATCCACCACGGCACTAGAATACACAGTATGGGTCTAGTGTCTGGACAACTTGCATTTCATAATAATACCTTCCTGTATAGACTGGCCAGTTATAAGGACCTCACGGACCGACGGACAGACAGCGTTGTCCAGGTAATGCACATCTCTGGGACTGTTTGATTGACTGGCCCTGGTCATATTTCTCTCAGGCGTAGCACCATCCTTTCTCCCCACGTATTCACAAAGCAGTTCATACAAAATGTCCTCTTAGTCTCAAATGACTTCTTCCGGGAGGGTCATATACTGCTCAAATGACAATGAAAAAAAGAAGTGCATGGTGGAGGGGTGAGAGGGGGGTGATGGAGAGACAGAGTGCGAGAAAGAAAGGATGGGATGCCTTTGAATGAGGCAGAAATCGGACGTATATCAGTGCTCCAACCATGTGGTGCGTGGCACGTACTCTCCATCAGTGTTTTGGATGGTGGGTTGTGTGTGTGTGTGTGTGTGCAATATGATGCAATATGGGGTGTGTGTGTGTGTGTGTGTGTGTGTGTGTGTGTGTGTTGGGGGGGAAGGGAGGGTCTCACTACTTCTGCTCACCTGCACTGATAAGGAAGACGAGGAGGATTCTCACAACTGGACATGTCACGTCACGCCACGTCACGCGACTCCCGACAGCTGTGATCCGCGGGCGGTGTGTGTCGGAGAGGGAAGGAGACGCCGCTAGTGGCCAGACGTGGGGTCTGCTACAGTGGTGCCCGTGTGCCTGTGAGACCACTCTTAAGGTGGGCCGGTGGAGGACTGTGGGACTGGGTGTGTGGGGGACGTATTACTGAACAGGTGGGGGGGCATTCTTTAAGACTGAGCCGGTCGTAACTGGCTGGAATTGTTTTCAAGCGCAAGTTTAGAAATGCAAAGTTGTCTCTTTTTTTTTCCTTGTTTTAAAATTCCTGTGTTCTTCTTCTCTCGACGGCTGCTGCAATCCATAAACGTAACCCCAAGTGTTTGTTTTTTCGATGAAGAAATATTCTCTGAAGAAACTCTAGCAAAGATAGAAAAGGAGCCCCCAGCTCAGCTGGTTAGGGTGTCCCCAAATGAGGCGGTCTGAAAAACGTCAGTATTCCAAAGCGGGGTGGACCGACATGCCGACATGGCTCTGTGACTCTGCGTGGGGCGGCGTTGGGTGGCAGGGGGTGGGTGGAGCTGATCTCTGGCTCTCCCTCCCTCCCTCCGTCCCCCTCTCTCTCTCTCTCTCTCTCTCTTCTTCCCTCTCTCTGGGTGCTGATGTGGTCCTTAATGACTCGCTGCTTGACTCGCTCGATCGCCGAAAGCAGAGAGAGGAGCCGCAGCTGCAGCCTCCTGGCAGAGAGGGAAACTGACGACACACACGCACACACACGCACACACACACACACACACACACACACACACACACAGACCCGTGGAGATCCTAAGATCCCTGGAGAGCTCAGATACACAGGGAGATCTCTTGGTCCTTTATATCCTGTGTGCTCATCCAGACCACCAGAGAGACCAGACAGAGAGAGAGAGAGAGAGAGAGAGAGAGAGAGAGAGAGAGAGAGAGAGAGAGAGGGGAGGATAGAGAGAGAAGGGAGGATTACAAAAAGAGAGAGAGAGAGAGAGAGATGGAGATGGCCCTCTTTTATCTGTCCAGCAGCAGTTTGAGAGCCCTCTCGATGTTCATGCGGTGGCCCACGCGCGTCACCCCCAGGTCTATCAGGTCCTCCTTCTGCAGGTTGGGCAGGTGGCTGCCCTCGATCTCGTTGTCCGTGAAGGCGTCCTTGTGCTCGGCCAGGTTGAGGCTCTCCAGCCAGTCTGCTACGTCGTGCTTGCTCCACGCGTGGAGCGGCTTGCCGGCGAACGGCTTGTTGCAGGCGGCCTGCTGCTGCAGCAGCGTGAGCGGCGAGGGCGAGCGGCTGCCCGCCGAGCACAGGCTGAAGCGCTCGCTGCCCGCCACGCTGCCCGCCACGCTGCTGGCGCCGCTGCCCAGGGGCGGCGTGGGCAGCCCGAACACGTCGGTCAGCGTAGGGGAGGAGGCCGAGCCGGGCAGCGAGGAGGCGCGGCCGGAGCCGCCGGAGACGGAGCAGGGGCCCGAGTCGGGCGGCGAGGAGACGGGGCTGGACGAGGAGTGGTGGTGGTGCAGCTGGTGGTGCTGGTGGTGGTGGTGGGGGTGGTGGTGGTGCGGCGGCAGGCTGGCCGGCGGGGTGCTCGGGGTGGCGAAGGTGACGGTGGCGCTCCGCTGAGGACCTGAGGGACTGCACACACACACACACACACACACACACAGAGAGAGAGAGAGAGAGAGAGACATAAGATAAGAGTTGATACTAGTGCTGAAGTCATCATTCCAATCACTGCATCACAGCAAAGCAAATCCAAAGCATCTGATTAACACTCCAACACAACCCAAGCACAGGTACAGAGCCCAGTGTCCAGCACACACGTAGCAGAGCAGAATACTGAACAGACTGAGGAGACACTGGAATTAACCCTTTTCTATTAACCCTGCTGTCATCCTGAAGCAGATGGCCAGTGACATTCTGTGACATAGAATGGGGTGGTATGGGCCGGGGCAACATCAAACGTGTGCAATATCATTTCCTCTTTTCCCTTGGCCGCCTCTCTGCTTTTCTTGCTGACTGTGTGAATTGCTTTTTGAGCGGCTCAAATTGTGTTGAGCAGCTCATCCAATTTACAGCGCTGAGGTGACCACCTCAGACGGCTGCGGCGTCCAGCAGGACTGGACTGGACTGGACTGGACTGCACTGGGCGCCGGTGGTGGTGGTGAGCGGAGTGACGGGGCAGCGGACTGCCCCGGTCTCCCTGGGGACATCCGGCTTAATCTCCGCCAAGCTTTGCTTTCCTCATTACTTGACAGACTTACTGGAAAGATTACTTGGGCGCGGAGGGATTGGAGGAGGAAAAGAGGAGGATTTCCACAAGAAATCCACTCGTTTGAGCGCGCCTGCCCCCGAGGCCATGTGCAAATACCCACAATCCCACTTCGCGTTTTGTCTCGGCGGGGCCAATCCACCGCTGGACGAGAGTGGACGATGATGGCGCACGCTGTGGGATTCTGCGCCGCTCGTTCCTGGCTGTCAGTGTTTTTGCGAGCGGCCTTGGCTGGCCCCTGCTCCGTCTTTGGTGGTGAGTGAGGGGGAGAGATACGGCCAGTACAGGCCAGCTTTAGACGCCCATCAGGGGAACTGGAGCATGGGGCATCATGGGTAGGGTGACAGATGGGGCCCTGAGGCAAAAGAGAGACTCCGCCCCCTTCAGTGTGTGTGTGACCCAGCAGCCCTCCCCCCTGCCATGGCCCATCAGCTGTCAGTGAGCACAGTGTGTGTGTGAGCGTGTGTGTGTGTGTGTGGGTGTGAGTATGAGTGTGTGTGTATGAGAGAGAGAGAGATAGAGAGAAATAAAAGTGTTTGTAGTTACAGTAAAGGACAGCTGATGCTACTAGCAGAGATGCCTAACAGGACCACCACTAGATGGCAGTGTGACTCACACACTCTGATGAGCTTAATTCCTCCTCATTTGAAAGTCCAAAGGAAATATTCTGCATTATTCAGTGATCTCATTTCTCAGCGGTCAATCTGAAGATTTTGTGTAGTGACACAATGATAAATGAATATCAGTGATTGGATGTAACTGTTCTCAACAGATAAGCTCAGATCCTAAAATATATAGCTCAAAATTTGATGTTTGAAAAATATTTGTGAAGACCTTTGTATATATATATATTATATATATATATGGATGAATGTGATAAACAGTATATATATATATTGCTACCATCTTGCCAGTGGGATAGCAGCTGGCCTAAATGAATGTAAATTGGTACTACAGCTTTTATCATCATATGGGACGAAGCTTACAAAGGATGCCATCACAGCAGACTGATGCTAACACTGACTTAGAGTTCAAGCCCAGGATAAGCATGAGCATTAAATATGTACATTACATTACACTCATCCCGTTATGACTAGATGCTAATCACTACCAATACATGTCTGATGACGCGTGTGAGGAAAAGTGTAAGGATTCAGAAGCACACAGCTGTTCATTTGCGCAACTTTGGTGTGGGCGTGTGTTTGCATGTGTGTGTGTGTGTGTGTGTGTGTGTGTGTGTGTGTATGACTGTGTTTGACAGCATGAAACTGGGAAGAACTTGTGTGTGGGCCAGGAAGAAGAGGAAGTGTGTATGTGTGAGATGTGAGGGGATCCGAGAGGACAGGAAGAAAGTGTGGCGAGCAGAGAGCAGCAGACTGACAGAGAGAAAGAGAGAGAGAGAGAGAGAGAGAGAGAGAGAGAGAGAGAGAGAGAGAGACGACTGCATGTATGTTTGACTTGTGGCTCTGTGTGCATGCTCCCACCACCTTTCCCCTCCACCCACCCAACAACACAACACCCATTCCACTAGCCTCCAGATGGAATGAGACGACAGAGAGAGAGAGAGAGAGAGAGAGAGAGAAGAGAGAGAGAAGAGAGAGAGAGTAGACGGTTTGTTAGAGTGGGTGTGGTGGGTGCAAGGGCACACAGATCACCCACCACCACCATCACCACCACCACCACCACCAAGCAGCACCCATCAAAGCATGGGGTAAAGGCCCACAGTTCCCCACTCCACTCCAGTCATTCCCCAGGCCTGGGTGCTGTTCTCAGCACAGCTTACTTACTGACTGCTCCTCAGCACGAACTGCTTCCCGCGCTGCAAGCATGGGGGCGACACATGGGGAGGGGGGGGGGGGGGGGGGGGGGGGGTGAGAAGATGCGGTGATAAACAGCAGAATGGGGGGAGGAGAAAATGTCAGACTCACAAATAGACACTCACATACACTGTACACATGCTGCAAATACTGTACGCACACCCACACACACACACACACACACACACACACGCACGCGCACACACACACACACACACACACACACACACACACGCACAGGCACGCACAAACGCACACGCACAAAAATATTGGTACAAAACAAATATGATCTTAAAATGAAGACCCAGTAGATTGGCCTCATTTTAGGTAGCATAATATGGATTATGCAGAAACATGTAACACAATTCAACCATGTAACACGAAACACATGAAATGCATATGAATGAAATGACTGAACAATGTAAAATGGCCCACTTCCCCTGTCAATCAATCAGTGGACACGGCACTCTCATCCCTGCAGAGCCTGTCATCCACGAGAGGGAGTGATGCCTGCTAGACGGCCTTTAATCGGGGTTTTGATGAAGCACCTCTAATGGTATTACACTCATTTAGTCAATTCAATGATTATACCACCACAGCTGCGAGTGACCTGCTACCTCAGAGATTTAGCCGCTGTAATCTTCTTTGGCAAAGTTGCGTCCGACCGCCCAAATCAGCTGTGTGAGCACAAGACTAATGCTGCGTGACAAACATGATCAAAATAGCGGGTGCAAAAGTTTAGATAAACTACCAAAAAAAAATCACCATTTTGCAAACCATCATCTTCTGCATGTTAGGGCCTCTTATAAAACTGTATTTCAACATGGCAGAATTGATGTCCGCTGTCCAGCAGGGATTTTGGTTTCCCCATCACCATCCTATGCACGTACGCACTTAAGCCACGAGGACAACAGAAAAGAAATCAAGCGCCTGAGGACTTGTCTCCATTATACTTTCACTCATACAGGCATGCTGCACCGGGGGCACAATTGAAGCGCTGCGGGTGTGGAGCGTAAAAATAGTTTTAGAAAACAGGTCTAATTTTTCTCAAATGTACAGTACACGTCGCTATCACATTTGGTGTAGCCACTTCCACTGATTATAGTGAAAGGTAATTGTTGCAGTGTATGCTTCAGTTACATGCCTGGAGTAGCCTGCTTGTAAGTTGATACATTAATGATAATGACAAATGACTGGTCTACTCCCTCAGTCTTCACCATTAACTGCAAACAAGTTACATTACCGGGTTCATCACACTCCATGGCTGAACTCATTTATTTTGGACATCGGCGCTTTGTCTCCATGTACAGCTCTATCTACTGTAAGATAGATAGACGGCAAATCCACTGAAAATGATCAGAGAGTGAGTAATGCTTTTCACAGCCCATGCTGGCCTGTCTGAGCGTGCAGTGCAGTGCAGTGCAGTGTCGTGGTGTGCCGTGCCGTGTCGTGGCGTGCCGTGCGTGCCACTGGACTGGCCGGCGCTGTCCATGCTGTTCAGACGCGGGAGCAGCGCCGGAGGCACGGCGGCCGCACGGCTCCTCATATGCCGCCTGTAGAATTGATCAAATTAAGTTCCGCACGGCAGCCCGCGCCCGAGACGCGCGCGTGGGTGAGCGCGCAGGACAGGACGGGACGGGCAACCCCAACCCCCCCCCCCCCGCTGATGGCCAACGCTGGCCTTAGGTCTCGTGAGTGGCCAGTGCGGGCGCGCGTGCCAGGCAGCGTGCCGCGGAGGGGCCGGCGGTCGGACGGAACTCTCGTGTGGGTTGGTTAGCAACCCCACAACAACTCCTCGGGCTGGGAGGTTGGAGCCTTCTCTAATCGGACTGACACTCCAACCAGGCCCCACGGCAGCCATCATCGGCATGTTGCTAGGCAACTGTTTCGTTCACAGGCGGAGCACACACACTAATCTGAGAACCTTTGGAGGGGAAAAAAAAAACCCTTGGTGCTGTATGCTGTACTTGTCATTGAGTTGTGGTGTCGAGCGCTGATTAAAGCAGGAGATTAGAGAGTCCTGGTGCCCCTGGTTCAGGGTGAATGGGAGAAGATAGGATGACGAGTCCTTCATCTCCTGCTGTCAATCAGCATGGGTTATCCTATCAGGCCACAGGCCACCTCACATCAGCCTCATCTTCACATGACTAGAGACCCCACATGATCTCAAACATGAATGCCTGGGTGTTGGAAACGCCACTCTTGCGTTTTGTGACTTCTCGTAAAAAAAAAAAAGATACAGTAATTTCCAGTGTATTATTAAGCCATAACCAAACCATATTAATACCATATTAACTGCCCCCTTGTATTAACCTTATAGCTGAAGACATTTAGCAAAATCAATGTACAGCATAAGTCGCGGCTAATAGCTGGGAAATTACAATACATATAAAGTAGGTATTTTCATCAAAGCTAAATAAAACCATACTACAGTACAAAAGCCTGTTGACCCATATCCTGCTGAAGGAAATGAAAATTCTGTCATGAAGCGTCGAAAGAAAAAACTACACTGATTCAATTCTGTCTGTGCTGCTGCTGTTGAATTAACATATTCACAACATATGAAAGTAAGAAAAATTCTTCATGAGTAAAAACAGCCAAAAAAACCCCATTATAAACCTGCTCACTGGCTCACATTAGTGATCCTGCAGTTACTGTCACCCCAAACTTAATCCGTACAATACAACTTTAATCTGCAACAACCATGCAGCGGTGTACTGTACTCTTGCTGACCCTACATGCCATTATGAGCCGACTCTAGTCTAGAGCATAACAAAGAGGAAGAGAAAGAGAGAAACACGAGGAGGAGAGAGAAAGATGGAGAGATGGAGAGATGGATGAGAGTGCAAACGACCCTCTATTTCTCTGCTCTACACCTGAGAGGTTAAGGACAGACCACTTAATGCAAAATGCATGTGATCTGTGAATAATTGAACCGCTCCTCCTTCATGCAAGACAGGGATTTAGAACATGTGGGCTTCAGGCTGTGGCTCCATCCAAGAGTATAAATGCATGTTTACGGCCTCACTTAAAAAAAAAAAAATCACTACTGCTAAAATAAACATTTTAGGAGTAATGGTCTCATTTTAGTCATTGGCCTCAACAACTCAAAGCCAGTATGATCTCAAAGGAAAATATGACAGAAAATCATTCAGTGTTGTCCATCCATAAACATGAGCAGTGATATACAATGTTCAGAAACTCTCTACCTTAGAATATTAACACATCTGAAGCCCCACTGTAGCTGAGTAGGACATAAAAAGAGTCTAAGGACATTTACAGTACTCTGAAGAAAGTCAAGAAGTCACATCTCCATCAAGAGGTCTAACATCTACATATGCATGTCCACTGTGGATCAACTTGCACCACTGTCACTTCTAACGGCATCATATCAATATAGATGGATCACTGTAGTAGATCAACATATACAAAACAAAAGTCAAATACCAATACACTCATACAGCATAATTAGCATCCCTTTTGAAAGCTAAAGGTTATGCAGTGGCATGAGGATGCCAAATACAAACACATAAAAGACCTGAGGCTGCATTACCTTGATCCAAAGCACCTGGATCCTGTGGGCGAATCCAGCACCTCCCCTGGTTTGGGCGTGCGATCCCTGTTGATATGCTGTAGGATGGAGCTGAGCTCACTGATCATGTTGGCTTTGGGGTCCGGCAGCGACGAGGGGGGACTCCTCAGCTCCGGGGGGTCCCCCCAAAGTTTGGAGCTCCTCTGCGTGGGGGTCTTGGGCGGCTCCGCGCCACCAGGGGGCGGCGGAGGGGCCGAGGGGGGCATCCCGAAGGACTCCAGGCTCTCCTCGATCAGCGGGTCCCTGTAAAGTGCGTTGTTTTTGTTGATGATGGGCTTGAGTTTTGGCTTGGGGGGCACCGGGGGCCGGTCCACCAGGAAGGCCTGTCCGTCTGCATAGACTGTGCAGGTGTCCAGCGCCTCGCCGCCCTCCGACGAGAGCGTGGAGATGCTGGACACGGTGGAGATGGTGCTCGTGGTCTCCAGGTGGGGGTCCCCGCTGCTCCGGCTGTCCACCTCCTCGATGCCCGAGTCGGTGACGTGCTCGAAGCTCTCCGGGGGCGGAGGGGGGTAGCCGGGGGGGCCGCCGACGCAGTTCGAGAGGCCAACGGGCCGCCTGTGATCCGCGCTGACCGGAGGGGGAGCGTGGGGGTGGTAAGGGGGTAAGTGGCCGGGCCCTCTCCCGTTCTTGTTCTGTAGCTTAATGAGTTCGGCGATAGCCCCTGCTTGGTCCTCGGGGATGTCGATGCTGTTCGCGAATTCCAAAGGAGGCGGAAGTGGATCAGCGAACTCAAACTCCTCCTCGATGTCCACCGAAGGAAGAGGCGGTGGTGGGATGTGGAAGGGGAGCTTGACTGGCTCGTCCACCGAGCTGATGGTGATGATGGTCTTGGGATGGGCAGGGGCCTGTGGGTTGGTGCCGGGGGCAGCCGTCGGACCAGGGGCGCGGGCAGATGCGGGGGACGACGGCTTGGCATTGGGGTCCCTCAGCTCGGCCGGGGTGCTGTCCTGCCCTGGCGATCCCTCCTGCCCCCCTCGGCCGTTGCCCTCCTTGGACTCGGCCTGGTCCCCCGAGTGCACCATCAGCAGCCCGGCCGACTTCTGCTGCGACGTGTCCACGATGTCGACGAGCATGTTCTTCTTCTCCTCCGCCGACGGCTTGTTCTCCTTGGCCCCCTCCGTCTCGTACTTGGACTCGGTGTTCTGCCGGCGCAGGCCTCCTCTCCCGGCGGGCCGGCCCATGGTGGCGGTGGCGGCCGTGTAGTTGGCCTCGATGCTGGAGCGCAGCTTGGTGTCGATGAAGAGGGGCTGGTGGAGGTCGGGCTTCTGGGGCTCGTTCTTGGGCGGGGGAGGCGGCGGCTGGCCCTGCTCCTTCATGGCCCTGTCGCGGGCAGCTAGGGCCAGAGCCAGGGGCGAGTTTGGGTCCAGGGCTTTGCCCGTCACAGGATGCAAATAGCTTCCGCCATTGGAGCTGTAGGTCTTCACAATAGGGAGGCTAACAGGGCTGTCCAGGTTGGGGCAGTTGCCTGTGCGTGTGTTGAGAGGCTCTCGCACAAGGGTGGGCTCGGGGGTGTTGAAGTCCGTCACGTTACCCCCTCCGCCACCACCGCCTCGTCCTCCTCCCCCACCCCCGCTGGGAGACAGCCCCAGCAGGGAGGCGGGCGGCGCCATGAGCTTCCGTAACCGCTCGTTGTTGCTGAACATGCCCTCGTCGATGGACTTGGACTGGCGCAGGCGTGGCGTGGGGGTGGGGTTGGGGTCCTCGTCGCCGAGGTCCGTCGACAGGAACGCCGGGGAGTTCCGCCGGGCCTCCAGCCGCTTCTCGCGGTCCCGCACGGCCCCGGCGATGGCGGCGGCGAACGGGTTGCTGAGGTTGGCCCCTTCGTCGGGCCGCAGCTGGCCCGCGTGCTCCGGCGTGGTGGGCTCGATCTCCATGCTGCTGCCCTGGCTGCTCTTGCCGCTGCTGCTGGTGGAGGGCTCCTTGATGATGATGGTGGGGATGGGGATGGAGCAGGTCTTCTCCGGGCTGTCCTCCACGTTGGGCTGCTTCACCAGCATGCCCTTCCGCCGCGCCGGCTTGGCGGGGATGTACGGGTTCTTGTTGCCCACCTCCGAGTAGGGGTTCTCGGGCACGGGCGAGCGCGTCCGGTTGCATAGCGTCTGCTGCTGGAGCGAGGAGTGCTGGAGGCTGAAGTGCTCCGAGCTCTGCCGGTGGTACGGCCGGTCTCGGCGGATGGTGCCCAGGTTGGGGTCCGACCGGTTGGGATGGCCCCTGCCGACAGAGTTCTGGGTGAACCCCGGCTGCGTGGTGTTGTACCCTCGCGGCGCGGGGCCACTGGGCGAGTTGTACCCAGGAGGCGATGGAGGCGACATGCCGGGCGGAGGTGGGATGTCTTCCGAGGTGTCGGGCATGGAAAGGCTGCGGGTGAACTTCAGCAGAGGAGGCGTCAGGAACTGCTTTTCCTCCTCAGTGATTCCTGTGAAGACAGGGCAGATTGTTTATTACATCCAATTACCAAGCAGGGCCTCAACCATATGTCCTCAGGCGACCTCCAAACTGAGCCACGACACTGATGAACACTATCTACGAGTCTAGCAGCGCAACATAAGAGATGGGACAGTAGCCCTGAGTGGCCTCCAGTCAAATGACTTCATCCTTGGTGCAGACAACAAACGTAAATTCTCTTCGTCTTAACGCTGCCTCACCGCGCTATTAAAGCGACGCCGCGAGACATTGGCATAAATCTCGGCGGAAAAACACGAGCGCTATCGCCCGTCTCTCCCGTTCGCAGCGCTGCACCTGCTCTGGCTCGCACGCCGCCGCCGCCACCGCCGCGCCAGAGACGGCCAACGAGAAACGAGCAACCTGGCGCACCGTCTCCGTCTGAGCAGGAGGGAAACGCGTCTGAGTGACTCTCCCCCGGGAATAGGACCAAATATAGAGTCTTATAAACACTATGAGGAATATTAATCCAACAATCGCCCGCCTCGGGCCAGAGACTCTCAAAGGCAAAGCGGAATTTAAGGACCATGAATTAAACGAATTACCATGCATTAAAATGCACTCAGCGATCGTAAAGAATGTCTCTCAGCACATGCATAATTAGTTATAATGGCCCATCTCAAGAATTCAAAATGGCAGGGAGGATCACTCTAATTTAGTGATAATGGGACATAATGAACTCAGCTGAGGCTATGCTACTGTTCTGGGCACTCAACTCAAAATTGATCGCAAAATGTTCGTTTTTATATCAATACTAATCACTTACCAATGTCAGATGCATGAGAACCGCAGTACAGCGACTACAGATGTGATTTTAAAAGGGGACATTGACTACATTTACGTGGGAGTTTCTTTCCTGACTATATTTGGTGATTTTACTGTAAATCACTGCTGGCCACAGGGTTCAAACATGTATATACCAGATGTTTTATCACTTGTGTGCTCATCCCTTTAGAAAGGACAGACTGTACTGCCACCAGTATTGTTCGCTGTGTTATGTGTGATGTGTTTTCTCTCACCTATAGACTTCTGCTTCCTCATGGTGCCCCGTGGCACGCCCAGGTACGGCCCGGGTACCGTGGGGGGCACTACGGCTACACCCTGCCGCTCGTAGAAAGACTGCAAGAAGGAGTGGGAACACAATGTATGTCACTGTCTCAAATGTTTTCATTTGATGTCTGTTGCTGTTTTTTTGTTATGATTATTCTAAAAGAAACATGTAAATGTCATGACAATTTCCAAGTTGAATGAAAATGTTTCTCTGTAAACATATATGAAACAAAAAGGAGTGGGCACATTTACATTACAGTACAAACATACAGTACCAGCCTTTCCTAAACAATCAATCACTTGGATTTTCTAATCCTTGCTAGCCTGATGTCTTATTCATGGGTTTCATGTCCCTTTCTACAGGTGTATACAATCAAGCACCTAGATTATGAATGCAGACTGTATGGTGCTTGATTAATACACCTGTGGAAGGGGACCTAATTAAACCCATGAATATGGCAGTGCTACTCAGTGTCTATATCTGTACTGTATGGGAGAACTTTCTTATTTTCTCTTTTGTATATTTTCATTCAAGACAGTCCATCTGGAGGGCAGTTGAGGGGACTCACACTAAAGTCAGTGGGTGTGGCCAAACAGCGGCTGCTGGGGCGTGGCTTAATAGTAGCCACTCGCATGTCCACAGAGGAGTTGTCACGCATGGCATTCTGGGAGGGCACCTCGTCCACTTTATCTGGAAGACACGCACAGCACAGCAAAGGTGAATAATAAAGTGACCAAAACAAATTACTCTCTAAAATAAAAATCTAGAAAATCTTAATCTTGAAACGCCCAAAAGCCAGTCACATCATATCTGTTTTAATCCGACACAAACAGAAATGAAAAAAGGAAGACAGACATAAAAGAAAACAGAAATAATACAAGTAAATAAAACCAAAGTTGAACCGATTGTGGACAGCCCCCAAAGCCGTGCAAGCGTTTTAAGTGTTGAGTAATTCTTATTCTTAAAAGTCTTATTTTTAGCCACTGCCGATGAGCCACATGCTAGGACTGTTTCTTCTTATTTTTTTTTCTTTTGTCTTTTTTTGGAAAGCCTCCATGCATTAAGATGATTACTTAGTGTGACTTGAAAAACAATCCTCTTCTTCAGACCCTCAATATTAGAAGCCTGAGCATCTACACAGAGACGAAAAGGAGGAAGAGAAGGAGGTTCAGTACAGGACATGTCTTGCACCCAAATCAGGATACACACACGCACCTGCACACAGACACACACATAACTATAATGCATATACACACATGCATACAAAACAGCACAGCCACAACACAGACATAACTACAACACACACACACACACACACACACACACACACACACACACACAGGCATACTGTACATACAACATACACATTACTACAATAGACACATAAATACTACATGTTCTACATATACTAACTATACACACTACACATACAAACACATACTGTACCACATAAGGCTCAAACTGACTCAGCACCATTTGACACAATATATGCATACAGTACAACACTAACACCCTCTAAATAAAGACATACTGGCATACATAATTTGAGCTCTACCAGCTACTTCACTCATACATACAGTAACTACACCATACTTGAATACAGTATACAAATACAGACATGGAGGATGTGCATGACTAGATCAAATTCAGCTCTATATTTATCTCTCTCACACACACACAGAGAGACACAGACATGTACACAATACAAATATAGACAGAGGCGTAAGTACTAACTCAGCTCTAACTCCTCTACCTCCCTGTTCTGGCCGTGGCCTCTGATAAAAGAGATATTTATTGTGCTATACTGTACAACGCTTCTTGACTTTAAAGTTCATAGAAAGCGGGGGATGTACAGTATCTGAGTATCATAATGTCTTCCACACTATAAATAGATAACCGCTGGTCAGCGATGTTGGCAGTAATGGCCATGTGCACTGATGCAGGAAGTGACTGTTTTGATAGCAGCTCGGCCTTCCAGGTACATCGCTCCTGTATTAGATTAATGTAACCCCATTACCATGCCAACCATGCATCTTTAAATGAGACTAACACACACACACACACACACGCGCACACTAGGGGTGGGAATTGGCAAAAAAATTAAGATTCGATACTATTGCGATATTTGGGCCAAAATTCGATAATATTGCGATTCTTAACATATTGCGATACACCAAGAATTGCAATTCGATTTTGCGATATATTGCTATTCATGTCTCTCATATTATTCTAAGTCATTACAAAAAATTAGGAAAATAACACTGTTCCACTCACTTTGCAATGGCATGGTGCATGTCAAGGTCCTTACTATTCACTTTTTGTTGAAAACCAAAATACACCCACCTTTTTCGATGTGAAAGTAGTGTAGAGTGTTGTGTATAACAGGTTGTGATTGTGAAGCCATTTTCATTTATTATTGCTGAATTATTGCTAGCTATTGTTGAATGCACAATGAAGCACCACAACACGTGCCCCCCTTATAAGCGTAATAAGCTTATTTAATGTGATCAGAGTAAACCCTGAGTAAACTCGACTCAAATGAAAGTAAAATGGATAATTAAATTATATAATTAAGTATTGCGATACTTTGAGCTACAAGTATCGATTTAATTGTGTGCACAAAATATCACGATACTGAACAGAATCGATTTTTTCCCCCACCACTAGCGCACACGCACACGCACACGCACACACACACACACTGATGCAAAGACAATATTATATTGAGGACCAAACCCAACCACAAACAGGTTTGTTATACACCAAGATATAAACACAGTATCTGTGTAAATCACTTATCAATAATCAAGTTTATTTCTTGGGTGAGCTTTTCTTGAAGTCTTAACCAGTGCAATATCGGAACTTGATGCAGAGTGTGACTCACAAACAGCACAGCATATTCCAAAACTCAGTTTGAGATCCTGCCAACAGACGTCCAGTAAGACCAACACAAATACACAGGTACATGTGCATACACATTCACGCACACACACACACACATATACTTATGAAGCACACACGCATATACACAAACACACTCGTGCACACGCACACGTATACCCACACGCACACGCACACACACACACACACACACACAAAAGTAAGGACTTGACAAAACAACACATGGGCTATGACATTCAATATGGAGGTTTGACCATTTCCCTGAAGTGATGTATTTTTTCTGAGCCAAGAACTGCTCCTGGAATGCACGGCTTGTGTAGGCAGGGTAACTGTACACCTGGGCAACACGTCCTTAAAAACATGAAACTCTGTGCTGGTGTAACTTATTGTTTACACTACAAAAAGATACAAGCAACACATGTGATCTAGGAAGCTTTGAAATAAACAAAACACATCAAAATGACAGAAATGTGAACAGAAAAATCAATTCCTGTAATAACAATGTGTGACCAATGTGAATTCCAAAAATACAAAAAAATTATGTTTATGCTCCACTGATGTCACATGGTGTCGATGATGCCAAACAATGTAGAAAAGAGAACACACGGTGGATAACATTAGTTTGAGCATGCAATTAAAATCATGAATGAATATACATTATGTGGGTTAAACCAGGTACCATGCAGAGGTCAAACAAGTTTAAATGGATGAAAACATAATTAGTGGTTTAAGACATTGGAAAAAATATTCCACTAGAACTTACCACCTTTCTTTTTCCTTAATGTGGCTGGGAGAAGAAGGGAAAGGTCATAGAGCAAAACTTGGAAGTGATATTTTCTCTCTCTCTCTCTCTCTCTCTCTCTCTCTCTCTCACACACACACACACACACACACTCACTCACTCACTCACTCACTCACTCACTCACTCACTCACTCACTCACTCACTCACTCACTCACTCAATGTTACAAAAGAGCCACAGACTCAGTGAAAGCTTAATCAACAGAACACAAATGGAAAGAAGCAATCTCAGGGCAAAGTTGAGACTCATGTGAAATCATGTAGGCGATGGACAACGGAGCAGGGGGTGATTGGATCCCGCAAAGGAGAATAGCTAATGGATACATGATGGGACATGTGAACATGTGGTCCACATTCATGCATCAACAAGTGCATGCCACACATACAGTACAGTATATGGCATTATGTAAAGCTGCCAGGTTCCCTTAAATCTTTACATCTCTTAGACGCAGAAAGAAATTAATCATGTCTAGTTAGATTAAGTTATGTATAGAAACTAAATGCAAATCTGACAACTGCATTGCCAGAGATGAACAGATGACTGAGGGCTGGGATACACTAGGATGGACTGAAACCAGGGATATACTCTGTGTGGAGCACCATTCAATAACTAATTTAAACAACCTGTTTCTTCCATCAGTTAGTAGCAGGAGACATTCCTGTGCAGAGTCCTTAATGGAAGTGCTGTCTACTCTCCTGCAGTCAGACCCTGTTCATCTCACTCGCTAATGCAATGCAGATAAAACAGATATGCAGGTCCCAGGGCCGGTGTCTTCGCTTCACTGACTTAATATGCACATCCACTCTCTGCTAAACACACACAGTCGAGCTCCAATGCAAATGGCCAGACACGGCCCACAGGTACAATTTAGGAACAAGTATCACAGTGGATCATTGATTTGTATTGTTCACACAGACATCAGTGAGATGAGGAGGAAAATTGTGCTGGAGAGGCTTAAGGAGCTGATAGTCTGATTACTTTTTCAAGACCTTGCTGTATGGGATGATAACTTCACAGCACTCACTACTGCCTCCGAATGAATAATGGGAGGGCGATGATCGCAAAGATCATCTGCATCAAGAGACACATGCCACATTTTTTTCTCAGCAAACTGCATGCGTCTAACAACCTCCCTCATTTGCCCATAATAATATAACTCTCCTATAGCAGCTGGATTTGACAGAAACAAACAAAAAAAACGACATGCAAAGGTTCAGGGGTGCATGAACTTGTCGTCACAGCAGCTAAACAATGAAACAGCTCAGTTCTAATGAGTGGAGAGAACAGCCTGTGGTGTGAGGTGCTGTGGTATGAGCAGCTGGCCGAATATTGCACTGGCTACGATGACCTCTGACGGATATGCAGCGTACAAAACCAGATGCAGCACACTGTTGACGTGCAGTCAGTCACACACTCCGGCATCCCCGCTTACCTTTATCCACTATTTGGGATCAGTCATTGACAAAAAGGGTCAAACAAAATCACACAAACGTAAAAGAAAAGTAACAAGGCAAGAGACCAGCATGTTAGAGCCAGGTGGACACCGGGTCTATGGTTCTGTCAGACCAGTGCTGAACGTCATACGTACAGTACGCTAACAACATTCAGATGTAGCATGTTTTGCTTCATGTGTGGCCGATGGAGGCCTTACCTAGTTCTTCCAGCTCCGAGGTCATGGATTTGGAGCGCATGGAGAGTGCGGTGGTGGGCGCTCTCTTTGGAGGTGGAGGTGCTGGGGGGGGGAAATGACGCAGAGACAAAAAAGGGTTAACTTAACACCATCAGATCTGAGCTCAACAGTGCTGTTCACACTTCCTGACTTGGCCTGCTCGCCGCTTCGCCACGCCTGTTTGCGCCGCGCGAGGATCTACTTTTTGACATTTTGTTTACCGCTGCTGATGCCACTGATCCCTAGTAGATTCCCAGAGCTCAACTCTTGCCGCTCGTCTAAATCAAAGTGGGCATTCAGATGGCAGTCGTCTGTGCCCCCCCTGCCCCTGCGTGCCAGCGGGACGGGTGCTTGAGTGTGCCCATGCCCTGCAGCGGGGCCATCACAAGTGCCAGATGCCCGCTCGGCAGCGCTAGTCTGCTCCAGGCTGGAAGGGTCTGCGCGGTGCCAAGCGAGCAGGCGGCTGGGCTTCCTCGCTGAGAGCCTGGCACTGGCATGGGCACGGGCACCGGCCCCGCTGCTGTCTCTGCCCTCCCTGCCCTCTCCTTATTTCTTTATTTCCCTCGGCTGGGCTCGGCTCTCGCTCGCTCCTCACGGAGCAAACAGCCATTTCACAGCTTCACAGGAACCCCTGCACCTTTATGAGGAGCCCACTTAGTGCTAGGGGCTGTTGGCACAGGCAGCTCCGCCATGACCTGACTGACTTCTCTTTGGCATAAAGTTCTGGAAGTATGCAACATGTGGATATATGGCCCGTGCACTTCCACACAGTTGTTGAATGTAAACATCAGTCTTAATCATGACTGAAGAGACAATATTATCATTAAAGACATTTGATTGGTTTGTACCTTTTTTTCGACTGGTGTCATCTGGGGTCAAGTTCCTACTGACTGTCACCACTTTGATGATGAGCCGGTTCCCTCCTTGTCGAATCATGTTGACCACCTGTCTGTGACCCACCTTGACCACGTTGTCCTGGTTGACCTGAGAAGACATATGACATATAACAAGCTGTGCATACACATCACTCTCAGTCCAACCCTGTCCTAAACACACAGATCAGAATCACCGGCAAACCTAATAAGACAGCAGATCCTAAAACATGAATGAATTGAAACAGTAAATCTTAAGACTCTTGCATGCCAGTCACGGAATAAACATGAGCCTTTCCTTGAGCTTCTCACAATGGCAGACGTGCCTGGGCTATGGTTTTGCACAGACAATGGTGTGAAAATGACCAAAACTGCTGAGGCAGGTTTCTTTGACTCAATATCACAGGCAATATCGCAGCTTTTTGCTGAGGGTGTAATGTCCCCTTGTGACTCTCCCCTGGTCTGAAAAAGTCAGAAAATGGCAAAACAATGCATTTGGGCGATGTACAAAAGAACCACACGGTCTTTCAGAGGCAATTTTCAAATAAGCAAAACTTTCTTGATTTTACACTTAGGCGAGTTATATTATGGTCCAGCGCCAATTTTTTTTTTATGTTACAGTAAATGGACCTCTGCATGTCCATTACTTTGTAGCATTTCATATCTTCTTTCTTCCAATGGGTGCATTTGATCTGGATATTTCAATCTTGCTGTACATAGAGATTTGAACCCTGCCAAGCCAAATGTCTGTGCCTGGATGCCTGTACTATGAATAATTCAATTATCCCAGTGTGAAATGGTATGAAGCTGTTGAACAATCCACGCAAACCTAAATGCTTTCAGAGATGCAAAGAAAAGACAATCTGGTCCAACGTTTGTATTGATGTAAGGTCAACCATGTCAAAGACTGCCAAAAGTCTGTTTTGAAAACAAATGACATCAGCCTTTCCAACAGGCCTTTTCCTCCAGCTCACGGAGCACATTACTGCTAATGCAGCACCCGAGACAGGCATAGAGTGCAGCAGGTCATCCTCGCTGAGACCGCCGCTCTCAACAGCTACTGGCGCCATACAGCTATTACCACAGTAGCTTTAGACATTTGTGTTTTTATATTAGGCTCCTCTTTAGGTTATTCGGGACAATGTTTTGACCCTTTTTAAAATGAATTTAGCCTCGGGAAGCAAGTGGTGCCTTGTACAGTACATGAAATGATTTTCACAGCTCATGGAAAAACATTCCACCAATGGCAAAAAAGGCCTGACATTAGTGCTAACGGCTATTTCATAATTGGGACAACACTGAAAATAAATACGAGCCTTAAATTAACTGCATAAACTTAGTCAGCGGGGTGACTAACTGGTTTGCTGGACCAGAGAAAAGCTCCCCGATGCAGATTTTGTAGCAGGTTACTGTGGCTGAAATGCCGCCTAAACCAATGCAGCGTCTGGTGGAAATGTAAGCTCATGCATATGCAATAATCTGCCATACAGAGCTATCCTATTCAGCGTTTAGCCACATACACCTATTGGTTTGAGACATGGATAGACAGACAAAAGAATAAACAGCCAAACATGTTGCTATCTAAATCAAATCAGAAAGATTTACA
>NC_085004.1:29225377-29277877 GCF_963854185.1 Sardina pilchardus | reverse complement strand
ACTAACATAGTATGTATAATACAGTATATGGCACAATATATGTGGCATAAAATAATGTATAGAACAAGGCCCGTGTCTTGTGTGTGCAGTGGTGTCCACCATCATCAGGTGAAACAGATACTGTAGGCAGTTCCACTGGATGCATGAATGGCTCCTGAACAGGGGGCTGGTGGCTACTGCTTGGAGAGCCCTGTCAACCCCCCACCCCCCCAACCTAAGGGGGGATTATGAGAAGTACAATACAGCCGGTCTGAAAAGGAGTGCTTTAATCAGACATGGAGAGGACCAGGAAAAAAAAAAACTGGGACACTGGCTTCATTTTGTGAAGGTATTTTTGTTATCTGTGGGCTCTCAAGGGCGCTCTTAAGGCAGACAAGCCGAGATTGAACTGAACTGAACTGCCACCCACAGATACCTCTGCCGAGAAATCATCCTCTCTCAGACACACACACACACACACACACACACACACACACACACACACACACACACACACACACACACACAACCTGCCTCTAGACAAAAGCTAAAGGCTAGCACCCACAGTACTGTAGTGAAATTTCTAAATCAGGACTGGGTTTCCCTCAATGAAACAAGAAAGAGCACCTCGCTGTGCAAAAAGGCTACAATCTTTCAGAGGGTGAAAGAAAAATAAAACTGTTATGGAATCAATAGCCGTGGAAAACTGCTGGCATGCATCGTGATTGATTTCTGTCATTAATACCCAGTGTAACTGCAATAATTGATTTGAGTACTTAGGAGTGCCATTGATCTGTATGTGAACAAAGTGA
Organism: Sardina pilchardus; assembly: GCF_963854185.1. Lineage (NCBI taxonomy): Eukaryota > Metazoa > Chordata > Actinopteri > Clupeiformes > Clupeidae > Sardina > Sardina pilchardus. The sequence continues at coordinate 29,277,086 of NC_085004.1, read as the reverse complement.
GAGGTCAATAGTGGGCTGGCACTTGGGCTTGATGGATGTGTAAATCACAGGAAAAAAAACGTACTTGTGTCAGTTACAGTGCAGACCAGCAGGCAGGGATTTGGCGAAAGAAAAGTGATAGCCATTATCCTCTCTTAACAGCAAGGCACAGAGAGAAGAGACGGACATACAGTATTCAGATGGTCACTAAAGCACACCGATGCGCCTTCCCATACATGTAGGTCTTTGGTATTATTTGCCCTCAATGGTGCCTTCCAGGCAGCGCTGCCTTCAAGGCACTACTCCCCTCAGTTTAGGGGTAGGATGAGGGTTGAGGGGGGGTTAGGGTTAGGAATAGGGTAAAGGTAGTGCCTTTTAGGCTGTGCTGCCTGGAAGGTGCAGTTGGGGGCAAAAAACACCATTGAGCCCTTCCCATACAGTACATCCCACCTGTGCATAGAAAACTTGGTGGTGATGATAAGGGCAGCGTCAGCACTCAGAGGCTGTCAATCTCCAAAAAGGCAACATCATCTCTTATCACTCACATACTGTACCACTTCAAACACTCAGGCTTTCATAAGCATCTGATTTCAATCAGTCAGGGTTTCTGCTGGACTTTCATACTGTCAGTCAAGAAGGAATTCAGACAGTCTATACATCTTTACACAGAGATCTTTACACAACCTATATATCTTAACCGGGAGATATGTCTTTAAACATCACCACCTCTTCAGCATTACCTCTTCGAAGACCCCATATTTAAGACCCACATAAAAAAAAAACGATTTCAGTGTAAAAAATCACACAGCTATGCATGCAAGATCATCTGTGAGGAACACAATCCCATTGGGAGCCGGATCACCTTGTGAACACAGACTCAAAGGTGAAGATTATCATCACCGCACACCCAGTCTGTTTCTGAAAGTCTTTGCTGTATCGCGAACCTCAGCTTGCGCACGCGTGTGTGTGTGTGCGTGTGTGGAGAGAGCCGCTCAGAGAGAATGGAGTGCCCGTTGGGGGTCTGACAGGGTGATTTATGTGTGGGCTTAGGAGTGAGATTTTTGGCATTATCACACTCATACATCAACTTCTGTCCGATTGCGAGTCGCTCTTCCCCTTTGCTGCTCTCGTTCCCCCCATCTCTCTCATTTGCTCTGCTTTTCCTCAGCTCCATGGAGCCCTCTTGTCAGATAGTATTTACAAAAAAAAGAACAAATCACATTTTTCTTCAACTCTTCTGTACTCACCTAGGCCTCTCACACCCTATCTCCCCGACGCCATCTGAGAACACATCTCATGCTGCACTCTGTATTAAATGTGAGCTCTTTTCTCTCCATCATCTATTTGAATTCTGAACGTGTTCTTCCGAATGCTTTTGCGGGCTAGACTGTCTACATTAGTCCATAAGAGGAGCTTAGAGCATTAGTGCATTCCAAAACACCAACTGATACAATTTCGTCAAATCCAAATTAACCATTAAGACTCCAGCTTAGCGGTGCGTTTGAGACGACATTTTAGGCCATAATGGTGATGGCTTTAAAAAAAATAAAAAAAATAAAAAACACTATAAAATCTCCACCTCCGCCTGGCTCTCTGTCTCTCTGCAATGTTTGTGAGGCAGATAATGAAGGGAGAAACAGCTGTGAATCCTCAGACCATTTGGCCACACAGGCAGCTTGTGGGGAGCGCACACAAGCACACAGAGGTGTCTGGGGTCCCTCTCTTGTGCCCGGGTCCTAACTGCACTATAGCAAATGGGACTTCCCTCATAGCCCCCTCTCAATGCTGTGTGTGTGTGTGTGTGTGTGTGTGTGTGTGTGTGTGTGTGTGTGTGTGTGTGTGTGTGTGTGTGTGTGTGTGTGTGTGTGAGTTTGGTGTCTTGTGGGTACACAGGCAGGTTAATTGCTGGATCCACAGTGAAAGAGCTTCGTGTTTCCGGAAGTCTGGCTGGTGTCATAAAGCATTCTCCTCTTGGGACTCAAGTGATGACACAATAATGTCGCTTGTGTGTGTTCCTGCGTGTGTGCGTGTTGAGGACTGAAAAGAGCGAGTGTATGTGAATGACACTCTGCGAGGGGTGTGTTTGTGTGTGTGTGTGTGTGTGTGTGTGTGTGAATGAGGAGAGTCGCACAGATGCACTCTTAAGTTGTGTGCAGCGGAAACTGATGATTCATGTTTGTGCAGAGGGGGGGGGATCATCTGCACATACACAAAGGGCAGATGAGCTTCATAAGTACCACTAATTTCAATGTATGCAAACAGCACAACTTAATGACGCTGTTACACTCTCATCTCAGGGGCATCCTACACATGCAAGCAGCTTCATTCATTTGGCTACACTAAGCAATTAAAAATCCAAGAAGTGTAAAGATCTATCAAAGAATTATGTAAAATCTATGTGGCGTGTTTCAGAAATCAAATAATGCTGCACACACACATACACACACACAATCTTGCTTCACACACATACACACACACGATCTTGCTTATCTTTGACACAGACAGAAGGGGAAAAAATGGGGGTCAGAGGATCAAAGATATCTAAAGATAAACCAGATGTATCCAGTGCGATCTTGCTCCCTGCAAGTGCTCCATCGCCACATTTGACCCATTTCCCCCACCGTCCAGCCTGTGTGTGCTGAGGAGCTGACGCCCCTCGCGTGGTCTACCTGGGAGTGAACCCCTGACCTCCGGCACGGGCGCTTACATCCTGCCTGCTGCTGCTGCTGCTGCTGTCTGTGTGCTTTCAAGCGCCTTTGCAGCCTTTCGCTGTCTCGCAGTTGCTAGGTGACTGTTGCCGCGCATCACGTTTGGAGATGTGGAGGAGTCAGGGAAAAAGGATGGTGGTGATGGTGTGTGTGTGCGTGCGTGTGTGTGTGTGTGTGTGTGTGTGTGTGTGTGTGTGTGCGTGTGTGTGTGTGTGTAGTGGAGTGCTGTGGCAACAGCGCTGTAAATACGGGTCCTCCATTCATTATTAACGACGGCGTGCTGTTGACATTCAGCCGAATGGAGCACTCTGGCACATCCAAATCAATGCTCCCGATTTCCGCCGTGTTTTTACTAAATACCGTCTCTCGCCGCCACACGCCACACCACGCCAGCACGAGAACAACAGCGGGCACCCCGCGCCATCCAGGAGGGAGGGAACACAATTCCTTGTAAATCCATTCCACTGACTGTAAGTGGGAGCCTGTTTGGATAAATTATGGATGAGGTGTGGGTCCATCAATACCACAGCTATTTAAAGGAATGGTGTGTGTGTGTGTGTGTGTGTGTGTGTGTGTGTGTGTGTGTGTGTGTGTGTGGGGGGGGGGGGGGTGTGTGGGGGGGGGTGTCTCTGTGTCAGTATGGGTTATTTTTAGCCACAGCATAGTGTTTGACAACAATTTGTAGTGGATGTTGTGTCGTATGCACTGGTGATTTATAGAGGTTATTCTGAATGGAATGCATTATATATTCTCAATAGAATGAGACACAAAAGAAGCTCCTGTTTGCTATTCCACTCCAGCAGGCTGTATAGCCACTGAGCACAATATTTACAAAAGCATTTCGCATTCCATGCTTTACAATTTGTATTAGAATTAAAAAAAAGTAGCACTATGAAATTATTTACATCAGTCGATATTGATAAATATTGATCATTTTTAACAGCCTGAGAAAAGTTTAGTTGGGTCTATACTCAAAGTTGGCTGACTAAAAACTTCCAGGCAGGCACATCTTTTTCCTAACTCCATCTACATGTAGGCTATCAAATGCTACTATCATTGGTCATTTGCATGACATTGTACACCAAGAGGCTATTGGGATAACAATTATTACAATTACTACAATTATTATATAGTCAAATTTGTGAACAAGTGCTTGTTCAACCTAAACAAATATTTGAATCGTCAGGCTGAAAAACTAATCAGAATAGACAACTGACTGACTGCATCTGACTCCACCTGACTTATACGTCAACATAAACTGCCGTGACTGCAGGGGGTGGGGGGCAGGAGGGCAGGGGGCAGGGGAGGAATAAAAAGGCTGCTGTAAAGTTGGACACTTTCTACTTTCCATGGCGTTGGTGACAACAATAGCCAATCTTGTGGAGCTTGCTGTCTTTGTTGTTTATTTTACTGCTCCGAATGGTTAAAATCCTGAACAATGTTTTCAAAGAAACACTGCAGGCATATTTAACAAGAGAAGCTTAACTAATAAGGATTTCTTTCAGAACTTCTTATAGAACCAGTTGAAAAATAATTTACCACAAATATCCTGAGCAAAAACAATCATGCTTGTACTGTTCAAAATGATTAAATCCTGGATAATGTTTGTTTTTTTTAAGTTATATATCTAACCAGAGGAACAGTATATAATGGGCATATTTTAAGGTTTTTTTGCAGAGCCCAGTGAGAATTAATTTACTACAAATAGACAAAATCCTGAGCAATGACAGAAAACGTAACGACCTGAGACAACAAAGAAATGTCTTCCCTCTCAACGGTACACCTGCAAAGACGGGAAGTAAGAAGCAAAGGGACTTTTAACAGCAGAGCTGTCCAATGTGATATTGCTCACTGATGCATCTTTTCAGTCCAATGTTTTGGACCAAATCTAAACTAAACTCTTTATGCACTGTACATACGAAGTGCCTTCATACTGTGCTTTAGCATGACTATACACAATTGCACATCCAAACAGAGGTTACCACACACGGGCATATGAAGACTAGGAAAGCCCATACAGATAAAGGGCTGAAACTGTGTTTCACTGGCGGAATGGTAATTCCCTCTTACTCATGCTTGAGCCTGGAGCCCATCTGAATTGGTGATATAGCGAGCTGCCTTCATGTCTAAACATTAACATATGGAGCAGCTACAGGAGCCTGGATACTGCACCTCTACTCCACTGGCTTTTTTTTGGCAGGTTTGGGGCAGTGATGTGAAACATCATTGAGTTATCTCCATCAGAGCAGACACAACTGAATGCCTGTGCATGTGCATGTGTGTGAGTGTGTGCACGCGCATGTGTGCCTGTGTTTGTATGTGTGTCAGCTCGAGTGTCTGTGAGTTTGTGTGTGTGTGTGTGTGTGTGTGTGTGTGTGTGTGTGTGTGTGTGTGTGTGTGCGCGCACGCGTACCCTCCTGCAGATGCTCAGGAACCCTCTTGAGTAATGAGCACAATATGTGTTCATTTCATGCTCAATCCCCCTCGAGTGAAGGGTGCTAGCATGGTGACCGCATCGCTCCAGCTCGGCACGGCACTGCACACAGCCACTGTGCTGATGTACATCCCATCTCCTTCAGGCTCACAGATGTCTGGCTGATGCAGCAATTAGGAGGCTCTGATGACAGTGATGATGCACTTCTTTACGACACTATTATCTCACAGCTACAGCGATGTTGCTGCGAAGTGAGAACGCATTGCATAGCAGACGGCTCCGCATGGGAGTGTGTGTGTGTGTGTGTGTGTGTGTGTGTGTGTGTGTGTGTGTTAAAGTGATAGCAACCAACAGCCTGAAGTGTAGACACATTGTGTTACCTTAAATAACACTGCCTGCCGCATGGCAAAGCTGTGCCACACACACACACACACACACACACACAGAGTATGTAACTGGGTCAAGGGCAACACCTGCACTTTCAGCAAGATCAATCAGGGCAAGCCAGCAGGGCTGAGGCTCCACAGGGTTGCCAAAGCTAGCTGCGTGTGTGTGTGTGTGTGTGTGTACAGGCGTGCATGTGTGTGTGTACACACAAGACTGTGTGTGTATATGTACTGCTAGCATTAGCAGTTCATTGAGAGTCCCCTCTATTAGATAATGCAATTATCATCATAACTAATAAGTCTGTGACACACATTATAAACTGGAAAACAGCTCTGGATTTTTCCATTTCGTAATCATCCATGATCAATTCTTACAACATTAGCATTTGATGCTGTTTGTTTGTTTGTTCTGGGATTTAATTTGTGTGTGGTCAGTATCCTCCACTGGGGAGAACTACAAAGCGTTTGTCTCACTGTTTAATTAGTCTAAAAATGTTTATTACCAGTGATATCGATCTCTGACAAAACAATCTCTTATGGCCTGTACAGACTACACGATTTCAGCCCGATTTTGTCACAATTGTGCCGTGGACAACAAATGTCCATTGTCGTGTCTGAATATTCAAAGTCGGGAACGACGCTCGAAGGAGGAAGCGCCTCCCACTCAACGACCCACAAATTAATTGTCTGCGACATTCCACAACGTTACGACCAAAAGTCTAGCATGTCCGAATTTTTGGGGAATCTCCTACAACTCCCGTGTTGACACTGACACTGTGACGACACACAATGAGAAGGCTATGATAGATGATCTTGCAATGTGGACAGTCTTACGACCAAGACGCGGCAAGATTTTGTGGCTCTCTGATCGCCTAGTCTGACATGATCAATCGTAAAAGATAATCGTGAAAGACAAAAAATCATGTAGTCTGTATAGGCCATTAAACAAAGACTATGACAACAATGTTGTAGGCAGAGATCAGTATATAACAAAAGTTGAGTATACCCTAAATTACAAAGTAATTATGAAATTATGAAAAAAGAAGAGAAATGCACTTTCCATCTACTCAGTCAAAATACACACTGCATGATATCCCTACAATAGAACCTTAACCGGATATTTTAGACATAAGAGTGGATTATCTGGGATATGTTGAGATGGTTATTCTAGATTCAGGAATGTTAATGCAGTGATGGGAGGGAGACAGAGAGAGAGAGGTGAGAGAGAGAGATTTTCCCATCACTTAGGGTTGTCCTCCACGCATTCCCTGCACACTGCTGTGCCACTGGAGTGTCCTGTAGAGCTGTCCTGATATAGAGGGATGGAGGAGGGAAGATGGAGAGGTGCGCTTACGTAACAGGTAAAGTTGAACTGCTCTCTCTGTCAGGCCCACAAACGAACGCATGGAGAGGTTTCACACCGCTGTGCTTTTCACAGAGCCATTTATAGTCCTTCTGACATTGTCCATGAGCAAGCGAGCACATCAATCCAGTTAGCATTTCTCAGTGTGGTTTTGGACTTGCCACTCGTCCTATCTTTCACACGTTTACCCCCGTCTCTCATCACTCTCACATTTCTCTCCATTTCCCACTCCCTCCCTCATTCGTCTGTTTCTCACGCCCTCACTCGCTCACTCGCTCTTCATCTCATTCTGTTTGCGTAGAGGTCTACAGCAGTGCACCGCGCTCTATTGCTCTCTCTCTCTCTCTATCTCTCTCTCTCTCTCTCTCTCTCTCTCTTCTTTAAGACTGTTGGGTGAACACACATGCCCTGTCTGTGAATGTGGCGATCAGGTCGTATTTCCTTTTAACTGCCACATAAACCCCGCGACCCTCTACACCCCATCTGCGGGGAGTGCTGACGGCCGGCCAGCCAAGCCGGTCATCCAGCCACCATGTTTGATTGGGATGGGGGAGAGAGAGAGCGAGAGAGAGAGAGAGAGAGAGAGAGAGAGAGAGAGAGAGAGAGAGAGAGAGAGAGAGACAGAGAGAGAGAGACGGGCGGATTGATCTCGCCGGTGATGCTGCCGTGCTGTCCAAGCAATCTACTAAGAGCCTTGGCCCCAGCTGACCTCTTCTCCGGCTCCTGTCGGTCCCTGAGGGGCAAGCGCAAGGACGCGCTGCACTGACGGCTCAGTGGGCTCCGCTGCAGCAAGGCTGCAATGCATCAGCGCTGCACTTGACTGCAGAGGCAGGTGTGCTTGAGTCCAGCAGAGATTTAGTGCTCTTCAAGCTACTGTCACTGTCAATGCTTTATCAAGTCAAGTCATGCTTTATGGGGCAGAATATGAGTGAGTTCATGATACTGATTATACGACACGGCAGGTACTGTAGGTTAGATTTATTGAAAGGAAATTGTTATTCAGGTCAAGGAACGTGCACTGTGGACAGGAATCCTGTGTTCTCTTTAAGAATGGCTTGTTTGACTTTTGAGACGACAAGATAGCTAGTGTCTGTCCACATTAGGCTGAGTACATATACATATGCATAATTATTACTCCATTTAGCCCCTCCATCCACATTAAAACAGTATTTCTGACTCTTTTTGAGTCTCTTGGATACATGTGGATCAGTGATGCGCGGGTACGTGTCTGAACGCCCCGCCCCGCCCCGCCGTTTACAACTAACCCGACTGCAACTCGGACCGCAAAAAAAAAATATTGAAATACAGGACCCGACCCGCTTCCCGACCCGCTTATTGTAAAAAGTAGCCTAGTCTAACTTAGTCGTAGCGTCATTGAGCTATGCAAAATTGGTATCTCATATGCATGTAAAACAATAATATAGCCTATATTGCCTAATTATATATAGCCTATAATTGCTCAGAATTTGGGAAACATGCATTTAGTCTACCTTTTTTTTGTTCCGTGTCAGCATTCATCCAAAAATGTGGCTGTTTGACTCAACATTGAACATAATTAGCCTAGGATTTTCCTATACAAATTCTGTCTCAGCCGTTCCTCACATGAATGCCTTGAAGCTCTCCCAAGCATGAAATGCAGGCATAGAATATTATTAAGAAACTCTTTATTAACGTCTTCATCAATGGACCAAAAGTCCATTGCTCCGCGATTATAAATTGCAGCGAGATGAAACCTTTATTGCACGACGTGGGGAAGAGCAGACGTGGGGCTTTCCAACGAGCCACTAGGCCTATAAGTTGCGCAAGGACGCACATATTGCATGCTCATACCAATTGTAGGCTATATGCCTTGATGACATTAAATTAAGAAATATTTCCTGATTTGGGAAACTTTTAGTTTATTTTTCTTTCCATAATACCATTCGATCTTGCTGGAAATTATCAGACTTGAGAAACACGCATTGCATCGGCAACTTCGCTGCTCAGTAGACGATTCTGCCACTTTCTGTAGAGGCCAGCAGTTCGAGATAAAAGCTGCAGATCATAGACAGAGAAAGCATATGCTCTGAGAACAGAACACAACTGCATGTCAAGTGTAGCCGAGGGTCTGTCTACGCAGAAACAACAAGTGCATTTCTACATGTTCGTGACAAAATGTGGGGGATAGAATCGCGTTTCAGTGGGAATGCTGCAACTTATGTCTTTTTCTTCTAAAGACAATTATGTACGATATAAATGACAATTTATTTTTTTTACCGACCCGACCAAACATGACCCGCATATCATTAAAAATATTTTTTCTTGACCCATAACCGCGGGTGACCGCGGTCGCCCGCTCGATTTGGATCAGCCCGCGCATCACTGATGTGGATAGATATTAAAACTCTGAGATGTAGGGTGTGCTGGGGAAACGGAGAGCTTCAAATACGATGACGTGCAGTTGCTATGATACAGCTCAAATTTGAGTTCCGCCAACAACACAACCAGTGACACCACCAAAAACACATCTATGTAGTTTCACTGTTCTACTGTGGATGCCAAACTTTTGAAAAACGATAAGAAAACTATTTTTACCTCAAATAAGCATACAGTATGTCTATTTGCTTAATGTAGGCATAGTCTCATACAGTCATATGAGGTCAATTCCATTATGGTCAAAGATAAATTAAAATGGAATCATTTTCAGAGATCACTACTGTTAAAGACACTCTTTGCAGTTTTTTCCATTACCAGAACGTGTCCAAACTAACTGTGATGGCACATAATCTCATAATAATCAAATGGCACCTCTATAGCAACTTTTTAGTAGCAACAGTACAGCAACAGTAGCAACTCCCCCTTGAAAAAGAGCTGCTATGCTACAGGAACTCGGAGATCCTTTTCTAGAGACTGCTGTTGATGCATTCCCTCCATATTATATCGGAGTTATGTTCATACTTTGTTGCAAAAGACGCATATTTAGTTTGTTTATTATTGTACTTCTCACTGTATAGGGGAGCCCTGAGAGCAAATCTTGTAGCGGGCAGGGTGGGAATTATACCAAGGCCATGAGGCCATGGCCGCCGTTGCCCTACACTTTGGCCTTGATGCCCTGTGAAAAAAAACCCATCATAAGGCCACAGTGGCCTTTATGCCCCTGACTTAGGGTTGCCAACCATTCAGTATAATACGGAATCGTCCCGTATTTGACGCGTAAAAGTCTTGTTCCGTATTGAACTGATACGGAACGCTCTTTGCTCTTTGAGTGAAATTAGGTCCGGTGCTTCACCTGATAATTTGCTGCGCAATTGATCACGCAATCGCAGACCGACAGAAAAAGAAATCAAACGTTTCTGCAATCAGGAGGAAATGCTAGCTAATTCGATGTGATTAAACATAGAGGCATACAATTAAGTGGTGGTACGAGCTTTCATTGAATGCATGCGTGTGCGCGTTTGCGTGACAGAAACTGAAACTACAACGTTTTTTACTCAGTGGCCTTTGTGCCCTATCATGTGGCCTTGGTGCCCCTAAAAAAAAAAAGAAGGTGAAGGCCAAATGGCCTTGCCCCTAAAATGACGAAATTCCCACCCTGGTAGCGGGTGCCGTTAACCTCATCTCATGAGGGCAATACACACTCTCACATTCTCATATTATGCCTATAGCTTTCATGCTGAGTCCTGTGATGTTGCTTTGCCCCTCTTTACCACTTCAACAATGACAGCACAAGCTGTGTAACCAACAACCTACCAAAAACGTGTTTTGTACAACATCCCCTAAGCGACTGCATTTCAGGATGAGGCATATACTGCAAATGAGGGGCAGCTGGTCCTCTGAACACAAGACTGTGACAGAAAGTGGATAATTTTGTCCTGGGCCTAAATTGGGAGCTTACGACACAACACAACACAACACAACCTTTTGGATGAGGCTCAGGTGGTCAGTTAGGCCGCTGGGCCAGGCTTGGTCCCGCTCCGCACCACACCTGACCCACGCTCTGACTTGGCTCCCATCTCACAGACTAGCAGCCACTACAACCTGACGTCCATGTGGATACATCAAACACACTGGCTTTATATGCATTCAAATGAATTCACAAAGCAGCCAAATTGGCATATTACAGTAACAGCAAATGGTAAAAAAAAAGCTCTAAATGTTAATGGCCACACTTCATATCTCTAAAAATGAATTGAATCAATCAGAATGTCAGGAGAAGTAATAATGAAACCAGAGCACCAGGCATACTGTAAGGACATCTGGTCTGGAGAAAAGAGCAGTGCTGTGCAGTGCTTCCCCATACCTCCGTGGGCCCATTAGGAGAAACAGTGTCTGTGTTCAGGGCTGCATGCACAGTACTGCACACAAAGCAGTGCTCTGGGGCTGAGTGACCTCACCTCGCTGGGGAAGTAGGACTCCTGACTACTACTGCCAGGGGCCCAGCAAGGCTTGGAACAAGGAGAGGATGACTCTGCCAACACAAACTGTGAGGGTGACCAAGGTGTGTGTGTGTGTGTGTGTGTGTGTGTGTGTGTGTGTGTGTGTGTGTGTGTGCGCGCGAGTGTGTGTGTGTGTGTGTGTCTGTGTGTCTGTGTGTGTGTGTGTGTGTGTGTGTGTGTGTGTGTGTGTGTGTGTGTGTGCATCCTGAGAGAGCTAACTAACAGGGTTCACTGCCTCAGTCTTGGCTGCAGTGGCACACAGGAGCAGGACTGTGTGCTATAACAACTGACCCTCATCATCCCATGTGTGCATAAAGTTTGATCCCTCACATTACTTTCTGACAGAGACCTCAATTAACTCCTCGGTCTTTAGTTACTTACAACAATCAGCACGTTGTAACTAAAGCTGAGCACCTAGGCAGGTCTAGAACACCTCTCTAAAAAACTCAGCATATCTGCTGATGGAGAAGGCCCCGTATAAGCCTGCATGGCTCTGTGAGTTGCGGGTCTGATGTGAGATGGTGGATGCTGCCCTGGCTGAATAATGATTTGCCACTGAGGGCAGGCTGGCCCAAACTTCAAAAGCCAGCACTCAGGGCCTGCTCCACTGGAGAGAACAACATGGGCTGTTGTATCACGCTGCAGAGAGGGAGGGACAGAGACAACAGATATGGACCAGGAGATCAAAATAAACGCTCAATATCTGCCTGTTACCTGTGACTGAAGATGGGATTTTCACAAGATGATTCTCTTCTCTCTCTCTCTCTCTCTCTCTCTCTCTCTATATATATATATATATATATATATCTTTCTCCCTCCCTCTCTCTTTCTTCATTGTATTGTTAAGGACCTAATTCTCTATCAGATTAGGTTTCCAATCATGCTGGCAGAGAACAAAGCACAGCAGGGGTTGTCACCTGAACTGCACTCTCCACAATGGCGCACCGCCGGAACCTTCTCCTGCCCCTGCGTGGCATGCCCGTGGTGACGGCACGCCAAGAGACAGCTATGCAATAAAGACATCTGACACAGGCACACACGCGCGGGGCCATGAAACTTTTATGCTACGCTGAGCAATGTTTTAAATCATGCATGCTGAGTTTTATGAAGCAAGTTGGATGGAAACAACACACAAACGCAAACACACAAATGCCCACAGTGACAGATCTGATGACTGCCCTAAAACGGGATTCCTTGATTATTTAGGAGGATGAGCGAGGTCCAACGGAGCTATACGGTACTGCTTTTCAGAACGCTCAGTATTCAGTGCGCTCAACCATTCAATGAGTGTGCGTGCAAGCACACACACACACACACACACACACACACATTCACACAAACAGACTCATGCATATATTTTAGCTTGGCCACTCAGGCTGTACAGTTCACCAAATGTATTCACTGTACATTCTCTGCATGTGAGATGGTTGCCTGGTGAGTGTGTGTAAGTGTGTATGTAACTGTGTGTGTGTGTGTGTGTGTGTGTGTGTGTGTGTGTGTGTGTGTGTGTGTGTGTGTGTGTGTGTGTGTGTGCGTGTGTGTGTGTGTGTGTGTGTGTGTGTGTGTGTGTGTGCATGTGCCCGCGCGTGCTGCTCAGGGAAGCTTTCACAGAAGGAGTCACATTGCACAGCCTTCATTATTTAGGCTGAGACAGAGGCAGAAAGGGGACAGGGCACACATTCCCATGCTGTGGTCAGGGAACACTGACCGAGAGGCTGCGTAGCCAGAGGGACAGGGCCAAAACGGAGCAAGAGTGAGTGAAACGTCAATAATACGTGGTAGAAAGAGAACAGACTGAGAAAGAGGCAATGATGGAGGGAAGAGAGAGAGAGAGAGAGAGAGAAGAGGAAGGAGGGATATGACAGAAAGAGAGAGGAAATTCTGTGGCCTCGTATCATTTCTTGCTCCATTTAACTGCAAACTGTGATTCCAGCAGCAGCAGACTCCTAATGATGGCCATGCCTCTAATCTCCATGCACAAAACAGACAGACTCAGTACAGCCATACATCATCAACACAGCATTGTGTTCCACCGTCTCCACTCCTGCTGGATCAAAAGAGTGTGAGTAAGATGTATTTCCTCCTGGATAAAGGAAACATAACCAACTCACCATGTCGAGTCAATAGTATTACATCATTACAGCGATGTATAACACGGTGCGTATGAAACGCCTCGACTCAGAATCCACTGTAAAAATAAGCACAATCCTCGAAAGCCCTGCTCTTGGACGAGCATCAAGCAGCCACTGCTCCTCACTAGTGTACAGTAAGACCCCCCAGACCCTCTGTCTCACTCTGTTAGCTGTGAGAAAGTGCTAAACTCTCCTGTGCGCAGCCTGACAGGCCAACAAAGCACACTCTGTTCTGTTCTGCCACCTTGATTAAAATGATGTGTCTGATCAATGCACTCGCAAAAATGTCAAGCCAATTTTCTGTCTTGAGCAAACGCACTGCATATCATTAGCAGCTCAAACAACAGCACTTGAAAAAGAGCCAAAAGAAAAACCACCACTTCTCTTGGAGAGATTGAAATTCAAAAGATGTAAGCCCATGCTTGTCAGCTACCAAAGTCCTTGCATCCATGACCGGAGACCTTCTCATACCCCCCCCACCCCAGCCCCCCCTGGGACGCTCTGTCCAGTGGGCTTGAGGACAGCAGGACGTCAGCAAAGATCCTTAAGGCGGAGCAAGATACGTCGTCGTAATTCATGTCTATGGGCGCAAAACGGGGATCACTTCCTCTGCATAAAGGGGGTGTCATGCGTGTCATGTCCATAGACTTCAATGGAAAAGAGGCGGAACAGCTCTGCACAAAGGGGGATTTTGCCCCCCTCCCTCTTGCGATTCGGGTTCCAGGAAGTGGCTTCTCATGAAGTATCTTGCTCCGCCCTTAATGATCTTTGACGCCGGGCAGCTCTTACCTCGATGAGGAAGTCGCCGGTGCGTAGACCCGCCTGCCAGGCCACTCCGCCCTCGTCCACCGACTCCAGGTACTGCAGCGCCGGGAACGCCGGGGTGGGCGTAAACTCCTCAATAGGGGTGTCCGCTGAGGATGGCACCGCGCCGCGCCGGGGCAGAGGACGAGGGGAAACAAACACACACACAAACAAACAGATCAAGAAAAGAATCAGTCAAACATCTTGCTTTTTTATCAGGAATGACATGGTGCTTTTATCAGGAATTAGTGTAAGAAAGGGGGGAGTTGATGAAAGAATCTCTCTCTCTTTCTCTCTCTCTCTCTCCCTCTGTTTGTGTGTGTGTGTGTCTGTTCCTGGTGTCTGAGTGGGCTCTAATGTCTCGTGCACCCTCCCAAGCCTGCTCCTGGATCTCTGGACACCGAGGCTTAGAGTCTGCCCCTATGGCTCCACAAAACCAGGGCTGACAACTGACACGTCTCATAAATCAAGGGCTTACAGTAAGGGTGCGTGTTTGTGTGTGTAAAGAGAGAGAGACGGACAGACAGAGAGCACACAAGAGGTTGTGTGGTTATGTATTTGTGTATGGATGTCTATCTCTCTTTTCGTGTATGTGCATGTGTATGTGCATGTGTATGTGTATGTGTATGTGTATGTGTATGTGTATGTGTATGTGTATGTGTATGTGTATGTGTATGTGTATGTGTGTATGTGTATGTATGTGTATGTGTATGTGTGTGTGTGTGTTAGAGAGAGAGAGAGAGAGAGAGAGAGAGAGAGAGAGAGAGGGAGAGAGAGAGGGAGAGAGGGGGAGAGAGAGAGAGAGAGAGGGAGATATATCTGGCGTATATTTCTCTGTGTGTGTGTAGTCCGTGGGTCAGCTGGAGTGGTCCCTGTGAAGAGTCTCATGGAAACAGGAGCTGTGCTGATGTGAGGCAGAGTGATGTCTCCAGAAAGCTACGCTAACGCTAATGCTGCTCACACACTCACTGACTCACGTCCTGGCCCAGTGTGTGCATGTGTGTGTGTGTTTGTGCAGTCTGTGCATGTGTGTGTGTGTGTGTGTGTGTGTGTGTGAGAGAGAGAGTGCATGTGTGTGTGTGAGAGAGAGAGAGAGAGAGAGTGAGAAGCAAACAGGAGAGAGAGGCAGTGTGTGTGTGTGCATGTGTGTGTGTGTGTGTGGTGTGTGGGGTGTGTGAACACTGGAAGAGGAGACTCAGAGAGGGGGAGGAGTAGGGCAGGTACAGATAACAGCACCCATGGGAGATGGACGGGTGTCTGTGTGGTATTAGTGAGATGAATTCGGGAACATTCCACTGTTAATGACAGACTATGAAATACCAATATATTTCTCTCTCTCTCTCTCACTCACTCACACACACATACACACACAGACACACACACACACACACACACATATGCACAGAAGCCAGAGGCATGCAAGCAAAACATCCAGCTTGTACATTTGGAACGTTAACCCAGGGAAAACGAACAAACATTTGCCTGTGTGAATTCAAATGTTCTCAGCCCAGATCTGAGAAAATAGTTGTTTTCCCTTGTCCACCACAGCAAACACTAGTATGTTGAAATTGATCTGTACAAGTATATAGAGTAAGAGTGGGTGTCTGGTCTCTGTGTGTGTGTGTGTGTGTGCTGAAGAGGATACACACACACACATGAGTGCATGTCTGACAGCTAAAAAACATGTCAGCGTGCACCGCTGGCTAAAGAATGGCTGAAGTTGTTTGATTCAGCAGTGACACTTCGTAATAACAAAAACACACTAGTATGGGGTGCACATAGGCAATGGCAAATTTTTAGACAAGACAAGTTGCAGATCAATACTGTAAAAACAAATCGAAGTCACAATGATGGGGAGACTAGTAAACAGGGGATGAAACGCGTCCTCTTGGCATACATGTATGTCCACTGCCGTCAGCTGTTTGGGTGGCTCTGATAGCAGCCCGTAGGGAAGAGGGTGAGGGGACTCGGAGGAGAAGAGATACCATCACTCACTTACCTTTGGCTCCACGTAACACAAAGCCGAAGCCCTCATTGTCCTTTTTCTGGAGGACCACAGTCTTCTCGTCGATCACGCAGTCACTGTGGAGAAAATTACGCGCATAGCGCCCGTTATTGCAGCCCATCATCCGCATCATCGCCACGGTCGCACGGCCCGAGTGCAGGTTCATCTTTGCGAGCGCCGGTTAGCCCGGGGAAACGATCACTTATTTGAAATTAACAGCGAGACGACGACGCCGCCGCACCGGCGACCACATCTCCCGAAAAACGCCACCCCTCCTCAGCCGCTGCGAACGGAGCCGTCACCCGGGCGGGAGCGACACGCGGAGGCCCTAGCCAGCAACACAGTGTGACGTCGGTGAGAATCATTACCGATTAAATAAATGATGAAAGCAACAAACGAAACGGAACGGCGAGAAAGAGGGCAGCAATAACAGAATCCCGGTTGAAAAGTGCGCGCAGCAGTGAGGGAGGAGGAGAGCGTGATTGTTGCATGAAAGCGCAGGCCCGTGCGTGCTTGTTTGGAAAGCAAAAGAAAGTCCATTCAGCGGCGGGGTGGCGGAGACGGAGTGAAAGATAGCCTGCACGTGAATGACATGCTCATTAATCCTCAGCACCACAGGACACCCGGAATGAGCGCGCGCGTAATATCAGAGCTGGAGAGAGCATTGTCGGTAATTATGCCGGCAATCGGCAAGTTTTATAGATAAGCGATTGTCAAAAACAGACAATTTCACGATAGCGAATATACCACGCAGAAAACTATTTATATTATCTCTACTCTGCCTCCATGGCATAATGTGAGGGTGCAATTCAGTCAGTGAAGTTGGACAAGTCTCCCACTACACTGACGCGCAGCTAATATGAGGGATGAGCCTCTCCATACAAAAAGAAACGATTCTCCTTTATGCCCGATTACATAACAAATTACTAAAATGCGCAAATCAGGCAACCAGGATGAACATCTGTTAGGACACGCAACATCACTCTGGCATGTCATGTCATGTCACAATTTAATAGCGTTGTGATTTGAAAAATTGTCTCTGTCTCTCCTATTGTAATGTAAAACTACGTTGTAAATAGTCCTATTAACGCAACCTGTTTAAACATTTTGGCGAAAAGATGTCCATAATTCAACAAATAGGATAGACATTATTATTCTGCTAAGAAAATCCCGCACACACTTCAGAGTTTATATGAAGTTATCCCAGCATGCATGGTGTGGACTGTGGAGACAGTTCTATTCTGTACAGGCAGACTGGTGCTGAGAGAGAGAGAGAGAGAGAGAGAGAGAGAGATAGAGAGGCATACTCCTAGCAACTGAACGGATGCCCTGTTGCCCTAGCAACGCAATCTGTTTTAAGGATGCTCAGCACAGCAGATATAGGCAAGGCTATGACACACAGCAGTTACCTATGTATTTTCTGCCTGTAATTCCACTGGGGATGAACAGTTGACAGTAACCCAGACATTTCCCTGCCTCGTAATGTTTTACCAGTAGCTTAAGGAAATGTGTACACTACACCTGCTCTCTTCTTACTACAGTTGTAAGCATTGTGACCACCTGCTCACCAGTCAGTACAACCAAGATAAAAGTTAAGCATTAAGTTTGTAAGATTTGGGAGAAGATTCAGATTCTCGGAGAGCAAACTGAAGAAAACGAGCCCTCTGAGAGATCTTCTAAGCCTGTGAAACTGCTCAAGACATTTTGCCTCTCATGCAAAATTAAATGACACCTTCTGTCAGTTAGAAAAAAATCACAATGAATATTTAATGCTGTAAGGGAGGCCTGGGGGAGTGTAGCCAGTGTTTAAATAAGGCCATGTGCATAAAGAGCTGTCTTCACATAGCGGTCTAACCATAAATTAATTGGACTGCCACACTCATAGAATAAACATGTTAGTGAGATTTCATTCACTGTAACAACACAGCTCACTCCATTTTTAATTCAGGCTGTGTTCCTCTAATGGTGTGTATTTAGAGAAGACGGCGGAAATGCACAGAGGCTCATTTGACCCAAACTAACCTCCATCTACAAAATGTTGTAGATGCACACAAAGCGGAAATAGAACATACTGACCAGGCATAAACTCTAAAGTGAAACTGAGCAAGTTTCTGAACTTTTTGCATTTTCACCAGTGCAAACAGTACACACACATCCCCACTGTGATCTGGTCCTGTTCTAGATCTCAGTATGTTCTGGAGCGTGTGTGTATGTGTGTGTGTGTGTGTGTGTGCGCCTTGGGCAGGCTTCTGGGACGCTGCCAGCTCCCCGGCGAGGCGAGGCATGCTGTGGTGCGGCGCTTGTGATTGGTTTGGCCACCTGCCTAATGAATAATAAAGCCCGCGCTGATGTTGGGCCTGATCAAACACAGCCTAATTGCCAGGCACACATTTATACCCTTGTATGTACAAGGCGTTTGGCTGAGCCCCATGGCGTTTTGTTTTGTGACAGGATTTGTATGGAGTAGATAACAGAGTGTGGCACTCAAGGGGCTTGGCTCGGCCCTGGTCCCGCTCGGCAGATTAATGGAACGCTGATCAACTCATCGTCTGCCACTGGCCAGGTCACAGAAATAAGTACCTTCAGACAAGTTCACACAAACACACAGATCTAACGCCGAGCAGCGACTCAGAGGCTTTGAAACCTTTAACGTTCACATGTTGCTTGCTTCGTATGCCTCTACAGGGTTACCTTGCCACATTACACAAGGATTCAAACATCTCTGACACAGGAAATATAATATCTCTTAGGTCTAAATTCCAAAATGTAGAGCAGGCTCAATGTCATTAACAGTATTGAAGGGATTTAAAAGGACATGATCAGTATCCTGACCTCAATGCATCAACAAAAACAATGTCTCTCAAATTTTGCTTGCCGTGCTTCCATAATTTGAAGCAAATCTGACTAACTGGCCTACTGTGCTGTAGGATAGAGGTATACATGTACATTTCTATGAGTATGCATTACAATTTAGAGAAAGATGGGCCCACATAGACATAATTTGTGACTATAATCCCAAACATAATCCCATACCGCCATGTCCTCTTAGACCATTTTATTAATAAACTCAATCTCATGTCTTTGTCAGATTCAGCTATTACATTTTTAAGCTACAAACCTCATCATCATCACATACTCCATGTAAATAGCCATGGAGTAGCCTTCATGTCCAAATCAAAGTGAAGAACCTGAGCTTGTTTCTGAGATAAAAAAATGCCGAATGTGTCTATAATTATACCATTAGACATAAATGCATGTCACTTCTTAGGAGAAGCATGATAACACCAAAATAGTTTGGTTTCTGATGACATCATTTCCAAGCTGTTGTCTGTGGATACATGACATTTTTAGATCCCAGCTCAGTGCTCATGTGACTCACCCACTGAAACCCCTTTCCTTTGCCCGTGCCTGGGCTTGTATCTACCCGACCCGACCCCCCACCTCACACACACGTTTCAGTTGGCAGTCAAGTGGCCTTACCTGGAGGCGTCGAAGCTGTCGTAGGAGCCCACCGTGTAGTGTCTGAAGAGCTTCTTCTTGTCAGTGCGGTCTGTTCTGCTCACTGTGAAACAAATGAGAAAGGTGGTTTCAGTGAAGAGTGAAAAAATACGTTGTTAACCACAAACAAGTATCCCACAGTGACACTGTCAAAGCTATGACTTCTGTACACCTCTGACTAGATTCCTCTGTGCATATTCACGTACAGTATATTCAAATGATCAGGAGAAAGAGATCACGGACGTTTGTCGAGCATCAGAGATTCCATGTTGAATTTTCATGGATGCAGTACTGCTGAATACCTCTCTGGTCCACTTATCATTTCACCCTTCATTCAAGTCTACAGCCTAAACGTATCAACACAAACACATCAATGATGTGCGCATACATCATACAAGACTGTAATAAATCAACAGAGAGTAAACTAATCAACATGTAGGCCACATAAGCATAACATACTAATGTATGCTTTGTCTCATTTTCTTTTATATTTTTTCCAATGTACTGAGACCATGTTGCATGGTGATACTGCATTATTAACGATTGATCGATTGACATGAGCTGTTAGTTAAGTAACTTGCAAAACACTCACCACTCTCAAAGTGAACTGTCCTCTTGGACCTAACAATCACTTCCATTGGTTTAGCTGTACCTCACTACATCACCCTTTCTAGGCAGCCCAGTCAGAGACCATCCTAGCATTAGCTCTAGCATCCTAGCGTTAGCTCTAGCATCCTAGCTATCACACTCCAGTCCAGAGGAAGAGTAAGAGCATATCATTCCATTCTCATACAAGGAAAACATGGAAAAAAGTTACTAAGAGTGGTTAAAAAACAAACAAAAAAAAAAACACTCGCAACTAGATCCATTCCATGGCAACTGTTGTAGTAGGGTCTAGAGGTTGTTTCCATGGAGCAGAGACCCTTTTGTTTTTTTCCCTTCCTGTAGAGATGGAGGTTTTTATCACTCCGTCTCCGTCCTGCCAGTGAGAAGCTCCATGTTCTCTGATCGCATGCTACTGGGCTCTGTCCCTTTCATATCACTCACTGCATTTAGTGACAATGAAATGGGCAAGAGAGAGAAGCCAGTGACACACACACACACACACACACACACACACAGAGAGAGAGATAGACAATGAAAGATTATAAATAATGAAGACTTAACAGGGCTTAAAGTATTGACGGATTACTGTGATTTTAATACATGCATGCCAACTATATGATTGGACTTATGAAACTAGACAAAAGCAAGCAATTTACACTATGGTTGCGTGCAATCCCTTTCAAAAGGAAATGAATGAACAACGTCTTAAACCTTCCAAGAATTGATTTGGCAAGACCAAACATTGTGATTGGGAACCTCAAAAGGCCTTAGAATGACACTGACCCCTAATCTTACATTGTAATCTTAATTAAAACCTATTTGTTGGCAATGCATTTCTAAAGGTTTTTTATTATTATTATTTATCTAAAATATTATGAACCATGTTGAGTACAGTAAATACATGGTATAGAATATACACATTCTCCTTAATTTTATTCCAAACTGATGGGAAATATTTACATGATTATTTTTCACTAAACTGACAACATGTGGAGTCTGTGTAAGGGAGTGATCTGAAGTATTTGCATGTCCCGGCTAGATTGGCCACTAATGTGTGTTCATGTAGAGTGCATCCTCTCTAGCTCTGAGCTTTCATCCTATCACTAACTTCTGTCTTCTTCCTCTGTCTGCAAAACACACATGCACACACGCCAACGCATATTCGCACACCTCCCACACGGTTTTCTTGTGCCAGTTTCACCCCGACAGATTCCAGGGAATGTTCCTCTTAGCAGGAAATACGTTCTAGTATCAGCACAGAAGCCTTAATCTGCTCGTATGCACTTCTACACAGTGTGTGTGTGTCTGTGTCTGTGTGTGTGTGTGTGTGTGTGTGTGTGTGCGTCTGTCTGTAAGTGTGTGCATGAATGCACGTGTCTGCATATGCCTGCATGTCTGCTAGTTATTTTTTTTTAAAAACACATGGACGTCTGCTTAAGGCAGTATGACTACAGTGGATATTGATCTGCACTGCTCTATGGAGTAACCACCCACTTCTAGGCTGTGGATTCTGGGTATAAGAGTGCCTCTGTAACAAAAAGGTCAGTCTCTCACAGGGTGGTCTCAACCGTCGGGGTGACCACAGCCAATGAGAATGGATCCTGGGCCGGATAAGGCTCTCATCACAGCATCTTTGTTCCAGTGGCTGCATCCTCCTCAGGTGATGAGAGGAGAGGATCCACTAGTGTGGCTGACAGACAGCGCAGGCAGTCTCAACACAAAAACATAGACATCATTCACTTAACTGTACTGACATGAAGGGGTTTCACAGGTTAATTGATTGTGAATGCTTGAAAAAAAAAAACTGCTGGCAGTGGAAGAGGCTTTCACTGAAGAAAAAATATGTGTAATCTACTAAATTAATTGGTCAGCCGAATTTGTGTCCTACTGTGCATGGCAAGAAACCTATGGCAGCACATTCAAATGATAATGCGGCTTGTCTCCAGGCACATTTATGCATATATATACTATACACTATTCTGTAATATAAATTGACCCATTTCCCAGTAGCATACTTTGACTTCCATCTCACTGACCCATGATGGTCTCTACCCTTCACTGTGCTACCTCTGGTCCGTATCCCATCTGCTGTCTTACTCTACAGTCTCACTATACTGTCTAACTCTTGCACCTACTGTACAGTACTCACTATCTACTGTCTCACTCTTACATGCTGTCTCACTCTTGCACCTACAGTACTGTCTCACTGTTACACGCTGTGTCACTCTTGCGCCTACAGTACTGTCTCACTATTACACGCTGTCTCACTCTTGCACCTACTGTCTCACTGTTACACGCTGTCTCACTCTTGCACCTACAGTAGCTGTCTCACTATCTACTGTCTGTCTCACTGTTACATTGTCATGCTTTGTGGTGGTTAGAGGAATCGATGCCTTACTGCTGGGTAAGACTGGCTGTTTTCAAACCACAGTGTGAAAAATCCTCTGTGGTTAATATTTAAGGACATTTATATGATTGAGGCCACTTGGCCTAGATTTGGCCTAGATTTCAGTAGCACGTTCAGCAGTTTATGAATTCATTCAAAGTAGTAGAATGCAGGTGGTTGATCTTGACAATGTTCACTTTACATACATTTCAACAGTCTCTTCAATTTTTCTTAAATGGCTGTGTTGCCAAATGTGAGAACGAACCGGATGTCATCATCTCCAACTGTAATCACAGCTCTGTCCTGTGTTGTCCTGTAGATCCTGACTGAAATCTGGCTACATGCCAGCAAATCTGAACGTTTAAGGTTTCCATCCTATGCAATGTTTTGGGGTTTTCTTGCTACTGGGCTCCCCCTACAGTTGCAGTTGCATTTGTATTTGTATTTTACAAAACCGTTGTAAATACCCATACAGTATATAAATACTAAATACCTATAAGGGTTGCACCCTTCCCCCTGGACATGGGTACTGCAAGTTTGTTTACAAATACCCAAACTCAGAAGGGTCATGTGGACTGATGTGGTGATATTACATCATTAATAGCAGGTTATTGCACAATTGCAGCAAAGCAATTTGTGAGTCTTCAGGACGTTGCTAGGCTGGTTCTTTGAAGACGGGTACTAGTATGGCTGGGAAGGCGTACCATTGTTATTACAAGTTAGTTTGCCATCAAAATGGCTGTTAATTTAATGCAAAAAACTTGCAAAAGATAACAGAGTGTCAGACAGGGGTTGCATTTGGGAATCTATGCAGTGTAAACTGTTTACTCGGGATAGACTACTTGAGATATTGATTTGCTGTGCTTTGTGGATGAGTAGAAGTCAAAGGCTATCCTCTTGAGGGCCATTAAGTGGCACACAATGCGCTCTCAAGCCTCTGGAAGATTTGCACAAACCAACACTTCACCTACAATGATGATCATAACATTATTCACTCTACTGCTGAACTTCAAGCCTTGACCTTACAGTGATCGTCACCTAAATCTGAACATGAAATAATCTCACAATCTAGATCACCAAAGGTTAAAACAACCACATGACTTCCTAGGCGTCACTTAAGGGTAAGACATGCTAATGACCAGGTGCAAACAATTCCAGAACAAATGAAAAAAATGTGATCTGATGATGTTTTCCTTTGGCACTAATCCTTGGAGTTTTGGTTCACTCCTATTTCCATCTTTCCGTCAAACTTAATTAGCCAGCTAATGGTTTTATTTGCATAGTGTGTGTATACGTGTGTGTGTGTGTGTGTGTGTGTGTGTGTGTTTGTGTGTATGTGTGTGTGCGTGTGTGTGTGTGTGTCTGCTTAGATGAAGGTGCCATGTGTTGAGAACTCAATCGCGGGCAGGGTTTCAATTAAGGATGTGTTGCAGCATATGTGCCTAGGCATGTTAAGCCTGTGTTGGCCTCATTCAATTATGGCAGCTTATTCAGCTATTAGAGATGTTCGCTATTTTTCACGGTTCGATAGCCAGTTGTGGAAATAGCGGACTAATTAATTAACCTCTAACCATCATAAAGCATGACGCTGTCATGTATAATATCCAACAAAAAGGGGATTAACAATTTCTCTGAACTTTGCTCTGTGAGCTTAAAAGCACAATTCACTTCAGACAATGAAAAGGAAATAACAGATGTGTGAAATAAGTGAATTGCCCAACTGACAAGCCAGACAGAGCCATTCTCCCAATGAGACATTTCAAAAGGGAAGGTGGACCTAGGTGAAAGCATAGCTAGGTAAAACAATCCCATTATTAGCATATAAAAGGGAGCCAAAGACCCATTAAACACAGTTCACATTTAGACACAGAACCAATGTGTGATAAGAAGCACAACACCCTCTGAAGAGCTGTATAAGAATCACAAATCTCTCAGAAACAGACAAACAACGTAATTGCAGGTACACATCCAATGTGTTTTCTTTCTCATTGATGTCTCATGGAAACCACAGGCAATACATTCTCCTTGAGCTCACTCAGAATTAGCCCAGTGCTAACGAGCGGTACTGACGCTCCTCCCGGATGAGTTAAGCAATGTGTCTACAATGATTAAAACACGCATCACAATCCCAGGACACATCAAGAGCGACTGTTCAAAACAGCTCGACTATTAGTCAGCCTCTCTGACTCATTCAAATGAACCGTACGAGCTCCCCTCGCCGCCTAAACCCTCGGATCCTGCGACGTATTGCGGCGGCCTTGTAGCCGAGATGGACGCCAGGGTCATCATCGCTCAGGCTCAGGGCCATACCGGTCATCTCCTGACTTTTACTGCTGACGGTCTGACTAAGCAAGTCTGATCTATCTGCATTACGCACCAGTTAGGCGGACAACGAGATTTGAGATGAAAAATGGCAGCACGGGAGAATGGCCGACGTCAGAGATGGACAGAGTGCTCGTGCTCAGGGAGGAGAAGCTCAGTCAGCATGTGCACGCTAGCAGGGAGGGAGGGGACTTGGGACAAATAAATGTATGCTGATCACGGTCTACTGGTGAGCACGGACACAACACGCACATAAACGCACATACACAAACACACACGCACACACACACGCACACACACACACACACACACACACACACACACACACACACACACACACACACACACACACACACACACACACACACACACACACACACACACACACACACACACACACACACACACACACACACATCCACTGTATTCACTGCAAATTTAAACAACTAGCCATTGTGCTTACAGACACTCACAGACACACACACACATACATACAGAGAGAGAGAGAGAGAGAGAGAGAGAGAGAGAGAGAGAAAAAGAGAAAGAGAGAGAGAGGGAGAGAACATCACCTGCGCCACAATCACACACGGATGGATGCCCTCATCCCTCTATCTCCTGCTTGCTCTATTTGTGCAGACCCACTTCACTCTCCTGTGAGCTGGATTGCACAGGGCTTTCAAAACCACTCTGGAACAAAGTAGAGGGATTTGTTCCATGGCTATGCTTACTAGGTGTCTATTTCAAAGAAATGACCACTTGACAAGACAATTTTCACCGACAATCCATTTATTTGTTGCAAGCGATCTGTCTGCTGTTCAGAGGCAATTCCACGGGAACTGACCCTTAACTGACCTGCATCCCTCAAACCAGAGCCTTTGCACTTCACGCTGCCTGTATCAATTATGGGCAAGTACAGGAAGGGATTAAACATTAGAACAATGGTGAGGGCTGCTTCCAACACTCCTCCTGACATGAGCACTGAAGAGAGGAGTTTGCAAAAGCCGCAGATCAAAACAGTAGAGTAGAACCTCAGGGCCCGCCTCAGCGATCTCGTCCTCATAAAGTGCACCGAAACCGGGGCGCATTACAAGCCTTTCTCAAGGGCAGCGCCGCACACTCTATGTCAAGCTGCTAATTATTTCTCGGTGAAATTTAGAGAGGCCTGCCACAATGGGATCTCTCCTCAGAATGCCAACAAGCCTTTACACGCTGGAGTCCGTGAAGCAGACCGAGAGCGAGAGAGAGAGGGGGGGTGGTGGTGGTGGAGGTGGAGGTGGGGGGGGGGTGAGTCTGAGGCTGTTAGTGGAAGAACCAAATGAGTTGTGATGCACTCACTGGTGCTGCCGCTGTACAGTAGGAGGTGGAGGGAGGGGAGCTTTCACCTTCATACACACAGGGTCAGAGACACAGGGAGAGGAGGGAAAGTGGGCCAAGAGCTTTATTAAGTGCATGGGTGTGTATAATGTGTGTGTGTGTGTTTGTGTGTAGTGTGCCTGTATGTGTGTGTGTTTGTGTGTGAGTGCGCATGCGCATGATTGTATTAACAGTTTATGAGTATGTGTGGGCTGTGTGTGTATGCGTGTGTGTGTGTGTGTGTGTGTATGTGTGTGCGTGTACAGTATATGTGTGCGTGGCTATAGGCACGTGTCCTCATATGAGTGGTTTTAGATGCACGCGTATTCATACATGAAAGCTCAATGAGCACGGCCCCCCCAACCCATCCCCCTATTCCCCGATGCCGCCAACGGGTATCCTAAGGGGCAGACCTGGAGCACTTCTGGCAGAGAGAGTCAAGCCAAGTGTGAGATGCCTACCTCCATCCAACCCCCCCAGGGGTGGGTCATGGGGGCCGGGGGGTAAAGACAATTCCTGCCAACAGTCCCAGAGCAGGAGAGAGGAAACGAGAGGGAGGGTGAGAGTAGAGGAGAGAAAGAGTGAAAGAACAGAGAGAGAGAGAGAGAGGCTGAGAGGGAGGGAGAGAGGAGAGAGAGAGTGAAAGGAGAGAGAGCAAGAGAGAGAGATGGAGAGGGAGAGTGAGAGAGAGTGAAAGAATAGAGAGAGAGAAAGGCTGAGAGGGAGGGAGAGAGGAGAAAGAGAGTGAAAGGAAAGAGAGAGAGAGAGAGAGAGAGCTGCTCTTAGAGGGTGGAGGGCAGCAGAGAGAGAGAGAGAGCTGGGGAGAACCAGAGTGAGTACAGGAGAGGCAGTGGGAGCGCTTAGGAGAGGGCAGAGTGAGCGTGATGTGTTCATTACTGGCTGCCCCAGAGGACATGAGCGCACAGCTGAGTTAGCAGAGCAGTGAAAGGAGAGGGAGAGAGAGAGAGAGAGAGAGAGAAGCAGAGAGAGAGAGAGAGGGGAAAAAGAAAGGGGGAAAGAGAAACAGGAGAGAGAGAGAGGGGGGGTAGAGAGAGAGAGAGAGAGAGAGAGAGAGAGGGAGAGACGAGTCACGTGCCTCACATGTATGCTCCAGAGCGTCCAGCACATGTCACACACACCACGCCATTGTAGCGTGCCGCATCACAGCCGTCCTGTTTGTCACTCCGTCAGCACAGTCCTCCAGCCCCGGACCTGCCTCTGACACACTCACACCACGGCAACACTGGACCTGCCTCTGACACACTCACACCACGGCAACACTGGACCTGCCTCTGACACACTCACACCATGGCAACACTGGACCTGCCTCTGACACACTCACACCACGGCAACACTGGACCTGCCTCTGACACACTCACACCACGGCAACACTGGACCTGCCTCTGACACACTCACACCACGGCAACACTGGACCTGCCTCTGACACACTCACACCACGGCAACACTGGACCTGCCTCTGACACACTCACACCACGGCAACATTGGACCTGCCTCTGACACACTCACACCACGGCAACACTGGACCTGCCTCTGACACACTCACACCACGGCAACACTGGACCTGCCTCTGACACACTCACACCATGGCAACACTGGACCTGCCTCTGACACACTCACACCACGGCAACACTGGACCTGCCCCATACACACTCACACCACGGCAACAGCTACACTAGACCACGGCAACACTAGAGCGCTCCTCTCATACTCACACACAACACAGTATCATTGGACCAGTCATACTCCCACACTCATGCCACTGCAACACCAACACACACCAGTATGGACTGCAGGGATCTTCCCATA
The DNA here is from genome assembly GCF_963854185.1 of Sardina pilchardus. Taxonomy (NCBI): domain Eukaryota; kingdom Metazoa; phylum Chordata; class Actinopteri; order Clupeiformes; family Clupeidae; genus Sardina; species Sardina pilchardus. Next base: position 29,248,868 of record NC_085004.1, on the reverse strand, counting down.
GCTAATGCTAGCTAACCCTGACAGGGACATTAACACACCATACGGGGAAAAGGAAGATATTGCATTCTGGAGATCTTTTTTTTTTACTTTCAAATCACATATTATTGGTAACATTTACATGATCTGGTGTGTCCAGTGTCTGTCAGTCACACCATCAGGGTTGACAGATCAACAAGGCCATGAGTTTGGGGTGGAAGTGGATGAGAGAGACTGGCGACAGCTTTGGTGGGCCCTCCTGTCACACATACACAACAACCCCCTCCCTGTATAGCTGTCAGCTGATCTGGCCAGTTGAGGGGGGGGGGGGTGTTACAGAGGAATAAAAGCATTCCCTCTCTCTCTCTCTCTCTCTCTCTCTCTCTCTCTCTCTCTGCCTTTATTTCCATTTCATTCTCCAGACACAGGGAGTTGAACAGTGCCACGGGATACCTCCAGGGGGAAACAGGGATGCATACACACACACACACACACACACACACACACACACACACACACACATACACACACACACACACACACACACACATATACACTCAAAAGCATACAAGCAGATAGAGTGAATGCTGACAAACACACACACACACACACACACACACACACACACACACACACACACACACACACACACACACACACACACACACACACACACACACACACACACACACACACACACACACACACACACACACACACACACACACACGTACACACACACCACATACACTTACATGGTCTCTCCTCATTGGGCTTGGCAGGAATCTCCTCCACGCACTCCGCAGGGAACCAGCCCACGTGGCCCCGGGCACTGCCTTCCCAGTAGCCCCCTTCCCCAATGCTCAGAACTGGGGCGCGCGCGAGAGGAAGAGAGAGAGAGAGGGAGAGAGAGAGAGAGAGAGAGGAGAGAGAGAGAGAGAGAGAGAGAGAGAGAGAGAAAGAAAAGAAAGACAAGAGTCGTCAGGGATGGAGGAAGGAAATAGGCCACACTATAGGCACAAGCAGCTCCGAATATAAGAGTTTTTTCAAAATGACATTTTAAGCAGTGCTTTGAGAGCTTCATATGAAAGAAACCTGTTTGCAAAAGCTGACAGACAAACAATATAAAATAGTAATGGAGTAGCTAAATTTGACCAAAACCATTTATAAACTTCATATTTTATCCGGTTCAGGAAATACGGAAAACCCTGGGTGTTCCCTCTGAAATCTGGTATCTACAGTACTGTATAAATCTTTTTTTACCGTACTTTATCTAGTTTTATCCCTCTAAATAATTACAGGGCTAACGATAATGTGAGTGATCCTGGAGGAGAAAGGACAGCAGGTTTGTTTCAATGCTACTTCAGGTGTCGAACACCAGTTGTAAGTTGTTGTAAGATTATCCCAAATGATCTAGAATTTGACTTTTGTAAAAGTGTAGTTGTAACAGTGTAACATCACAGTTCATCTATGGATTTCTCCACATTGTGCTTATTATCAGAGGACTGTGGCGTGTGTGTAATATGTTACCTTTGACCCTGTCGTTCTTGTAGAGAGGGATCTCGCCTTCAGCCTGCGGCTGGTACGAGTGCACCACCACGAAATGGCGGCCCGGAACCGCGCTGTACAGCTTCCGTCGGGAGCCAGGGCCATCCATACTGGTGTTGGGACTGCAGACGGAGAAGATGGAGAAGTCAGGATTCTACATACACTGATCATTCCATATAGAAACAGGGAATGCTAGAGTAAGAAGGGAACAGTCAAAGTGATGTGACATGTCACATGTTTTTGTAATGTTACACAAAACTGGAGCAATAATCAAACCCCCACTCCACTCCTCTACTTTTAATTATACATCAGTTGCTCTACTATGCTACAGTACAGCCCTTAACTGTGGTCATTCTCCATGCCTACATGTTGTGAGTCCTGTAATGTGGCTGTTCTGCAATTACTTTCCAGCTCTTTGTTTGAGTTTGAGTATGGCATCCCTAAAACACTGAGTCGAAACTGTCTACGAGTTAAAAAGCATGGAGCAAGCGTGGAGCATGTCACCAGCTTCAAGTTTCAAGGTATCTACATCTCTGAGGACCTCTCTTGCACCTCTACCCTGATCGAGAAGGCTCACCAGCACCTCCTCTTCTTGAGGAGACTAAAGAAAGTCTCCTCAGATCCTGGTGAACTTTTACCACTGCAGAACCACCAACCCATATGGAAAAGACATAGAAAAAACGTATATGCCAGCAATGTGTTTTATATACAAAACTTGTATGATTTACTCTTGAAAGTGGCCCCTTTCTCGTTTTCCTCATACAACGTCATATATAGTCCTTACAGGTTACAATGTTTTATATGTTTCAGGTTACACAAATTTAGCAAGGATCTTATAATGGTTTCACTGTCATATAAAAACCTGGTTCCTCACTCCCCTCCATCGAGGTCATTCAGCGCAAGCAAACTGCCTGTTCACTACATTGCCCTTACAGGAATTTACAGGTCTCTCTGCACCCGAACCAGCAGGTTCAAAGGAAGCTTCTTCTCTGCGGCTGTCACCTTACTGAACTCTAGATCTGCACCCCGGTGATCCCCCGATCCCCCATAATATTATAAAATATATAATAGCTATAATAGATAATATCCACATCTATTCTGCTCTTATAAGGTTGCTGCTAATACACTGCACATTTTTATAGTTAATCTATATTACTGTAAACGATTCCACCTTCTTAACTGTATACTATTGTCTACACTGTACTATGTTATACTATTTATACACCATCTGCCTATACTGTGCATATAACATTGCACTTGTGCATATAACATTGCAAACTTCATTTAATTGTCTCTGTTCTTGTTCTCTGCACAATGACATTAACGTTGAATCTAATCTAATCTAATGCAGGAGTGAGCAAGGCTCCTCCCGACTTCAAACTGGACTAGGCTAAGGTGGTGCCTCCCAGTCCTTGGAGCACCTTGTCCTTCGCTGTTTCCCTGTGGCGTTGTGAGGGGGGGGAGGGGGGGGGGACGACTCACTAAGGCTGACTGTGCTCCTCCTTCTCCAAGCTGCTCTGATTTATGAGATGTCTAAGTAGGCCGACGCCATGGGTGGGAGCACCGGCCTACATGCTGAGGCTCGGGAGTCCACTGTGTTCTCCCCTCGCCATAGGACAGGCCGGGGATGGACAGGCGTACAGTTACACCTGACACATGCGCCATAGGACAGGCCGGGGATGGACAGGTGTACACCTGACACATGCGCCATAGGACAGGCCGGGGATGGACAGGCCAGTTACACCTGACACATGCGCCATAGGACAGGCCGGGGATGGACAGGCCAGTTACACCTGACACATGCGCCATAGGACAGGCCGGGGATGGACAGGTGTACACCTGACACATGCGCCATAGGACAGGCCGGGGATGGACAGGCCAGTTACACCTGACACATGCGCCATAGGACAGGCCGGGGATGGACAGGCCAGTTACACCTGACACATGCGCCATAGGACAGGCCGGGGATGGACAGGTGTACACCTGACACATGCGCCATAGGACAGGCCGGGGATGGACAGGCCAGTTACACCTGACACATGCGCCATAGGACAGGCCGGGGATAGACAGGCCAGTTACACCTGACACATGCGCCATAGGACAGGCCGGGGATGGACAGGCGTACAGTTACACCTGACACATGCGCCATAGGACAGGCCAGGGATGGACAGGCGTACAGTTACACCTGACACATGCGCCATAGGACAGGCCGGGGATGGACAGGCCAGTTACACCTGACACATGCGCCATAGGACAGGCCGGGGATGGACAGGCGTACAGTTACACCTGACACATGCGCCATAGGACAGGCCGGGGATGGACAGGCCAGTTACACCTGACACATGCGCCATAGGACAGGCCGGGTACACATGCGCCATAGGACAGGCCGGGTACACATGCGCCATAGGACAGGCCGGGGATGGACAGGCGTACAGTTACACCTGACACATGTGCCAGGAGTGCTCCTCCACTAACTGTTTCCTGAAGAGTACGGAGCGGTCGATTTACATGCTAGAGCGTGTTGGAGGGTCAGGCTGGGGGATTCCAGAGAATCTGTTCATTAATCAGTCGAGTCGGTACAGAGTGCATAAATCAGGAATAATAGATTCCTGTAAAGACTTGAGGCTTGTTTGAAGCAGCGCTTGGAGGGGAAATATCACTATGGGTCACAGACGGAACAACCTGCGCTGAAATCCACTGTTAGGAAGCTTTGATCAGTGCATTTGTGGCTGTAATCTGAAACGGGGATGATCTCTGACACACGCGCCTGTGTGCGGAAGACTGTAAGGAGCTTTGCCACAAAAATCATTGTCTGAGAGCACCACCTGCTGGAGACACAGGGGGCCACAATCCACCACAGTGGCACATCAGCCGTCAGACTCACAAAAGCCATCAGGTTCCACCTCACAATGTGGCAAAGGTCTCCCAAATGTAGCCGTTCACCAGGCGAGGCCAGGGCGGCATGACAACCACTGTGATGGAACGGGGGGACAATTAGCATCTCAAAAAGCTCACGTTACATAACCGGCACTAAATGATGTCTACGGAGAAAAAATCCCACTGCAAACAGACAGGCGCCCAATTAGCGCAGCCAGACTAGAATGGCTTGGCATGACTGAGAGACTCTACAAGGAGACGAATGTAAAAGGAGAGCTCTGAAGTTTCTCTTTCGTCTCTCTTTAGGGCCGTGGTGGGATGGGATTCCTCCCCACATGTTCCACTGTCTCCCCCTCATTATCATGAGCACCAGGCAGGGTCCAGTCTCTAGACAGGGGCAGGCGGTCTGCTTGATGTTTCAAATGAATGCAATATTGGCTTGTAATATCAACACTGTGTGATATTAATAAGTCATTTGTGTGGGGTGAACTATTAAAATATTTAGCACGCAAATAAACGTTAAGCATTTCTAAACGAGCTAACTTGATCTCCCTAACCTTCAAATTTAGAGATGAGATTTAAACCACAGTGGATTCGATACCAACAAGCCCATAAAGAAGAATTGTGAAGCGTCTTGTTGTGGATGTTTACATGTGCATGGTTAACAGTTGGCTTTTGTGAGGAAAACATCAAATCGTGACTCAGAATCATTGGCCAAATCATCCGCTGCCCTACTTGCATTATAACACTATAATTTCCCCATGGCATGAAGGTACACTCCACAGACAGTAAATTAAGTCTGATCACAGGGAAGAACGAACGGGCCTTGATCTGGGGCAAAATATTTTTGCAGCAAGTCTTTTTATAGTACACTTGCATCCAGTTAATCAGTGCAAGGTATTCATTTGCAGATCGTAAGAACCTTGCTACTACTACTGTGAGACTATTTCATCTCTCTGAATGGCATGCGCAGTGCTGCTAGTGGAAACTGCACACAGCCTGCGCTTTGCTACAGCATACATGAGAGCTGACAGCGAGGGAGAAGGGCTTTTCATAAACGCGAGACGGAATGCCAAGGAGTGATGACGTCACAGATTCTGGTGATAACTGAGTCATTCTCCAGATCACTGCCGTTGACATTTGGAGATGATGGGCAGCTGTCCCTGGCCCTCGGCCTTTGCCTTTGATGTTACATGCGCGCACATACACACACACACACACACACACACACACACACACACACACACACACACACACACACACACACACACACACACACACACACACACAAACTCACACACACACACACAAACTTACACTCTCTCTCTCTCTCTCTCTATCTTTCTCTCTCTCTCTCTCATACACACACACACACACACACACACACACACACACAGTCACTCAGCAGCCAGCCGAATGGCAAAGCTCCAAGCATCACAGCAGGGATGGGGGCAGATGCAGGGGGAGGACGGGAGCTGAGTGAGGGGAACTCGGGAAGGAGAACCGGAGGTGAGGAGCCGATCGGGGTTAGCCCAGGAGCGGTAAACAGCCTGAGAGGAGGAGGTGAGGGGTTAGAGGAGGGGGTTATCTGAGGAGCAACAACCAGCAGCGAGACAGAGAGAGAGAGAGAGAGAGAGAGAGAGAGAGAGAGAGAGAGAGATACAGACCTCAGAGGGTAACAAGATGGACCTCTCTTCATAAAGAGGGTAATGGGAGTGTGTGCAGTTATGTGGCCGAACACCTGAGCACAACTGCACCTGCGCGCGCACACACACACACACACACACACACACACACACACACACACACACACACACACACACACACACACAAACACACACACACACACACACACATTGCTAATAGGACGACACCATGCGAGGACTCAGCTCCAACCACATCTAACAACAAGTGACAAGTTCCACTACGAGAGGCAAAGGCTGGCAGAAGATGGCACATCCCACGCATCCTTTCTCAGCCCCTGGGATTCAAAATGGGAGACCCCTCACATTCGCTTGACTAAAATGAATCGTCGTATTGTAGCTTGGTTTATTTTTATTTGGACGGCTCTCTGAATGTGTGAATCATCTTTATCTCTCTGGCAGAACAGCCATACGTTGTGCAGGATGGACATAAGCGATGGTCTGGTCGACTCGGGAAATAATGCAACCATATGTGTAATTTTAATCTGTATAGAGGTTGAAAGAGCATGTGTCTTAATCACCTTAGAGTCTGCATTACATCACCAGTAAGTAAAGCCTCAGTATCGCTGGCTCAATCCACACATACACACACCCACACACCCACCCACACACACACACACACACACACACACACACACACACTAATCCTTAAGAATGAGAAATACACAGGAACACCACAGCAAGAAAAAAAATCGAACAGCTGTGTCGTCCTAGAGTACAGTGCCCAGTGACACACCAGATAAGCCTTGGAGGGTGAGCGCTGGATGAAAAAAAGACACGGTTGTCTCTGCCTGGACACAAAACATGCACACAAGACAGGACCTATGCATGCAACGCTAGGCAAATTACAGACATGTACTGTATGCCATTCATGATACATGCAACGACTGGTAAACAATAGGCTACAAGCACGAAAGACACTGTACCCTTGTTTGTTTCCGGTGGAGCCCAGTGTGGCTCAACCTGCCACTATTGTGAATGTAATTAGTGCCTACTCGGACACACACACACACACACTCGGACTCGGTTGGGTGTTGCACTAGGATGAACTTACAATAAAGAAGGATTTATGCATGTGTTAAAATGTATTATTGGGCAAACAAGATACCGTAATTTCCCTACTATTAGCCGTGGCTTATACATTGATTTTGCTAAATTTCTTCAGCTATGAGGTTAATACAGGGGAGCAGTTAATATGGAGTTTATATGGTTTTGTTTCTTTTAACTTGCATAAAACACTGTCCTGCGGCTTATATACAATGCGGCTTATATGCGGGAAATTACTGTATTCAGTGTCGGAGTGAAAATGTAAGGAGCAGAATATAACCGAAGATGCCATTACAACACAGTTAAGACTCCATTGGATATAAATGAGCATACAGAGCCTTTTGTGCACATAGTCTATTACAAATGACAACGCTACATGGTAAACGGCTGTGTCTTTGTCTTTGTCGAGCAAGGAAGGGTACAGTTAATTTAGTGTGAGCTGTAGGAAGTGTGCAAATTCAAATAGATAGATATGGTCTATGTGGGTTACACACACACACAGACACACAAACACACAGACACACACACACACACACACACACACTACAAGTGCTTTAGCCATAATATTGATATTGATATTAATATTGATATAACCAGTCAATCATTCAAATTGTCAGTGACAGTGTACATGCATGCATACACAAATACAATAGCAACCATAGCAACTGGTGTGGTAACTAGGGCTATAATCCCACTTTTGACACTTGCTACACATGGCAGAGACATTAATATATTCCAACTCCACACTGGGAGTGATGCTGGCTTGGTTCGGGGCAGCTGAGGCTCTCAACTCTCTCAACAACGAGTGTGTGTATGTGTGTGTGTGTGTGTGTGTGTGTGTGTGTGTGTGTGTGTGTGTGTGTGTGTGTGTGTGTGTGTGTGTGTGTGTGTGTGTGTGTGTGTGTGCGTGCGTGCGTGCGTGCGTGCGTGCGTGCGTGCGTGTGTGAGTGTGTGTGTGTAGCTGGGGCGAAGTGAGAATCTGACAGGTTTCCTGGTGGTGAGGAGGGGAGCGAGGTGCGGTTCCTCTTGCTGGCGTGTGGCGCGTTGTTGGAGGAATGAGGGACGGACCAGAGGGTAGGGGGTGGGGGAGGGTCGGCTTGGCTTGCGGAGATCTGTGATGCAGCTCAAAACCGCTCGCTTGCTTCCCAATTCATTCATTTTTTCCCTCTGTTCGTCATGGCCCAGTTACTGAATCTATTCTCCTTGCACCCCCCCCCCCCACCACCACCACCACCCCACACCCCAAGGGAGCTGACGAGATTCTCCAGTGCGCAAGCACAACACACATGCATACATAAACACACACACACACACACACACACACACACAGTATGAGTCACACACAGATGCGGTTCACAGTCACAGCCAAAGCACAGTGTGGACGGTTAGCGACATCTTCATTTTTCTCTGATGAATGCCATCCGGATTAAAGTTGCAGTATTTCTGGGCCTGCACTTATGTTCTGGTACACACACACACACACACACACACACACACACACACACACACACACAGCTTCAGGGCTTTTATATAAAACCTGCGTTTAGGTGGGAAGGCATATCCTTCTTTTTCGTTAACAATCTTTTTTTTAACCAATATCTTCGCAGTCCTAAAACAGCCTCCTCGTTACAGTAGAGGTTCCTAAACACAACTACGTCAAGTTGTCAAGCTCAAGACACTATCCTGCTTTCTAGGAAATGGGAGGCTGTCATTGGTCATCCTCAGGTGGAGAAGTGAAGTGTGTGTGTGTGTGTGTGTGTGTGTGTGTGTGTGTGTGTGTGCACACGTGTATGAGGTGCTGAGGTAACTTCATAATAATCGGATGATAATTGGTCGATCCGAGTTGGATTCACACAGTTGCGAGTCTATGTTGCTTTGGATTAAGGCATGTGCTCAATACCAGTCAACTGTAACTTTAACTTTGCGAGGACCTTGCATGGTGAGAGAGATGCAAACAGCACATGCAGGTACAGTTTGTGTACTGGCTAAGGCATGCCTGACTGATGAGAATACACAGTCACTACTACACTACAGGCTAGAAACTATGTGTCTCTTCAACCTATGTGTGTGAGTGTACGTGTGTACGTGTGTGCGTGTGTGTGTGTGTGTGTGTGTGTGTGTGTGTGTGTGTGTGTGTGTGTGTGTGTGAGTCTGTGAGAGACAATGTGATTCCCACATTATGTAATGCATCTGCTAATCTCTGACTGAGGCTCAGGGAGTTGAAGTCTGCTAGTTGGTGAACTTGGTCTTAAGTGATCACAAGGCATGGGAGAGACACCATGACACTACCACACCCAATAGTGCGGCAGATTAGTGAAACTATCGTTCACTTTGTGGTACAAGCATCAAATTTTGCACAAATATTCTTTGGGACCCACTTTATCCAAAAACCACATTAGCCACACAAAAAATCCAATATGGCTGCCATTTTCCAAGATGGCCGCCATTGAAAAGCCATTATACTTGTTTTTTGACCTGGATTGGGTTTGAATAATCACACTTTGATGATCTTGACATCTAAGTATAGGTAACTGGGTCTGGACTTTCTAATTATACAATGAAGTGTAAAGAAATGTGTTAAATTGTGAAGATAAACGAGATAAACGGCGAAAATAGCTCATTTTAGTGCTAATAGTGCTAGTTTTTTCTTTTTCTTTTAAAATGTTTTGTTAATAAAACAAATGTGGTAAGGTCAGTCACACCTGTGGGATATTGATCTGGCTAGTTATGTAACAGGTGTTTGTGAATCAGGTTCACCTGCTTTGATGTCAACAGAATTTACCACAGCGCCAACTATGAGACGACCATCAAAACAGGAATGGCTTTACAGCTAGTGGCAACTGGTATTTTTTCCATCTTTATCCTTCTTGACAGATTTTTCACTGTCTTTGCATTTGGTTTGGGTCAGCGTTACTACAGGCAGCATAAACCAGTATGTGGAGCCCAGAGCCATAGAAAGAGAGTTGCGACCTGCGCTGAATGGCTGAATCGTAGGAGGGTGGGATGTACTTCTGGATGCTGGAGGGTGTAATCAATTAACTCATTGACTACTGACCTACAGATTGGTTGTTAATAGTTCCAAAAGTCCCATAATGCGGATATAGCCTGGAAAAGCGCTGCCATTTTTTCCTATGGAGGTCTATGGGAGTGTCGCCACTCTGTTTTATCTACCGCTCTGGTGGAGCCTACAGAGGTTGCACGGGTAGTGCAACTTCTCCAGAATGGCACACATATACTTTCCATTGCCAGAAAGATTGCTTTGTCTCCCACTGCAGTCTCAAGAGCATGGAAGAGATTCTAGGAGACAGGCAGTTGCTCTAGGAGAGCAGGGCAGGGTGGGTGGTAAAAGGTCCTTAACCCAGTAGCAGGACCAGTGTCTGCTCCTTTGTGCAAGGAGGAACAGTAGGAGCCCAGCTGGAGCCTTACAGAAAGACCTCCAGCATGCTGCTGGTGTGAATATCTCAGACAACACTGTCAGAAACAGACTTTATGAGGGTGACCTGAGGAACCGATGGCCTCTAGCGGGACCTGTTCTCACTGCCCTGTTCTGTGCATCCCTCCAAGGGTATGCCTACCCGTACCATTACTGACCCACCACCAAACCAGTCATGCTGAATGATGTTGCAGGCAGCATTACGTTCTCCACGACATCCCTTTCATGTCTGTCACATGTGCTCAGGGTGAACCTGCTTTCATCTGTGAAAAGCACTAGAGGCGGACCTGCCAATTTTGTATGCTATGGTAAACTCCAATTGAGCTCCATGGTGTTGGGCAGTGGGCACAGGTCCCTCTAGAGGCTTCGACATTCCCATGGTTGACAAGATATGAAGAGCTGTGAGAGGAGGCGGCAGTTACCTGTACCTAAGTATGACTCTTGGCAAAATAAGTCTGTCTTCTTTTTAATTGGTTTGTAGCAGGTAGCTTCATTACCCAAACCATTGAAAAACTCTTTGAAAGAAACCTTACATTTCTCAAGATAAGAGCCAACAAGCTCAGTGGCACTAGGGTGTGCAATGGCTTTTGAGTCTAATATGAGAAGATCTCTGGACTCCTCCTGAAAGGGGTTGGCCAGGTCCTTCATCACATCAAACAACTTCTGGACCTGGTCTATGAAGGATTTCTGAGACTGGCTAGTCTGTTCATGGTGTTGGATACAGTATATCTCCACTGGCTACTTTGACCTGAGATGCAGACTCATACTGAGAAACCAAATGACTAATCTCTGGTCCAGATTACCATCCATCGCCTTAGGGCTGATGGGTTCTTCGTTATTCCAATGGCATCACCTTCTTCTTTGACAATTGCATTGGCCTGTTCATGGGCATGGTCAATGATTGACAATACAATGTGAACTTTGCTTCTCTGAAAGACCTGGTCAACAAGAACATCACCAATTGCATTGACATCACAAGCTCCCAGAAATGAAACTGTGGACTCTTCATCTGCCTCTTCTCACACCAGTCTTCCCAACTTCAAGAAGTATGGTCTTGATTGTTTTCTTCTCTAGAGTAGTATTCATAAGCTTCCTTCTGGAGCATGCAGAGGCAGCTTGCTGTGACCCGGTGAATTTGCCGTGTTCTTGTCACACCTATAAAATAAATGATTCTGCTATTCCAGAAGAACCCACACCATCCTCCACAAGAGCACCTGTCAACCCACTGTTTTGGAGCAAGGTACCAAGAGATCTCAACGGAGCCATCTCTATGTGGAGATGGGCAGTGAGCACAGGTCCCTCTAGAGGCCATCGGGCCCTCAGGTCACCCTCATGAAGTCTGTTTCTGACAGTGTGGTCCAAGACATTCACACCAGTGGCCTGCTGGAGGTCATTCTGTAGGGCTCTAGCAGGGCTCCTTCACCTTGGATTTCTGATGTTAGATGCTGAAAGAGAGATACTTGTGCCTTGGAAGGCAGTAGTTACAGTTGTCAATGATGGGTTATGGTCAATGTTATCTATTGCAGCTGTGGAGGAAGAGGCCTTTTCTGAGAATGGGGGGATAAACTTCTTCAAGGTACCTACTCACAACTAGCCTGGGTTTTCCCATCCTGCCTTGGGCGGTGATTTCATTCACGCTGCTAAGGCAGTCTGGAAACTACCGCCCTAATTTTTGACTGAGATAGGGGACCGATCACAGAACAGGGGGGAAAGCAAGACCATGATGAGCTATGCACAGACACATTTGATAGACATCCGTGGCGCCCAATGAACGGATCTGGGCATTTTTTCAAAAATGAACGTCTGGTTGCCAGACCACGTCTCATTAAGAAGTGGTAGGCGCTAGCCAGGCTAACTCACAACTGCATTTCCAAACTGTGCTGGAATGTCAAGTACTCGGTCGTATGCAGTGTTGATACCATGGTCATGAAACATTTCTAAATGGCTTTTCCAGTCTTAGCATATGCAGACATCCCTATATAGACAGGGAATGGAGTTTCATGATCTTTAGAATGCCTTTGAGTTGCAGCACTTTCTTTGTAATTTGAAAAGCAATTATACTGAGGAAGCTGAGCCATTGCAAGGTCTGTCCTGGTTGCTCCAAACCTCAGCTGAGATTTTGTGTCAGCCCCATGTTCAATCTTACAGACAAACTGAAGCAAAGCTGGAGGTACAGTGTCAGTAATACCACTGTTGTGGACAATTCCTTCAAACTAACATGTAGGCTACTGTATGGTCGCATTTGCCTTAGTAATATTTTGCTATTAAATTTGGTTAGCATCATTAGCATGCTGCACACATTTGTTTGAAACTCTTGCATTCAAGTTGACTGATCATCTCAATATCAATGTTTTCCAAGACTCAAAAGGGCCTGTCCCCAGGAGAAAAATTATTACTTAGAAACTTGCACACACGTGGGGAAACTAAGCAGTCCAACCAGAAGACTATGATAAACTAGCCAACTATGCTACTTTGTTTACAATATTTCCATGCTCCAACCAGCCAGCTGAATTAAAGAGGTAGAGTTGTAATAGAAATAGTAGGCTATAATTTGTAAACTATATTCTAGACAGAGAAATAAAATAAATGATATTCAAGAGAGCGGTAAGAGGATAAACACTATTCGAGAGTAAGCTTCAATAAACACTATTTGAGTGCAATCCAACTGTTTATGGCCGCCATCTTGGATTTTTTTTTTTTTTGAACCATTTGATTTACCATGTCAAAATAACATACAAATTGATGCCTAGATCATTTAAATACACCCAGCCATCAAAGTTTAATAGCAAAAATGTTTTTCTTACATTTAATGTGGCGGCCATCTTGAAAAATGGCCGCCATGTTGGATTTTCAGGTGGCTAATGTGCTTTTCTCAAAAAGTAGGTTCTATGGATTATTCATGCCAATTTTGGTGCTTGTACCACAAAGTGAACGATTGTCCTGGAATATGGACTTAATCTGCCGCACTACAAATGTTGGTGTTGTTGCTGGTATTTTGTTCTCTTTTGGTGTTGGTGTTCTGTTTTGGTGCTGGTGTTCTGTTTTGGTGTTGGTGTTGTGTTTTGGTGTTGGTGTTCTGTTTTGGTTCTAGTGTTCTGTTTTTGTGCTAGTGTTCTGTTTTGGTGCTGGTGTTCTGTTTTGGTGCTGGTGTTCTGTTTTGGTGGTGTTCTGTTTTGGTGCTGGTGTTCTGTTTTGGTTGTAGTGTTCTGTTTTGGTGTTGGTGTTCTGTGTTGGTGCTGGTGTTCTGTTTTGGTGTTGGTGTTGTTTTGGTTCTAGTGCTTTGTTTTGGTGCTGGTGTTGTGTTTTGGTGTTGGAGTTCTGTGTTGGTGTTGGTCTTCTGTGTTGGTGTTGTGTTTTGGTGCTGGTGTTGTGTTTTGGTGTTGGTGTTCTGTGTTGGTGTTGTGTTCTGGTGTTCTGTGTTGGTGCTGGTGTTCTGCTTTGGTGTTGGTGTTCTGTTTTGGTTCTAGTGCTTTGTTTTGGTGCTGGTGTTGTGTTTTGGTGTTGGTGTTCTGTGTTGGTGTTCTGTGTTGGTATTGTGTTTTGGTGCGTGTGTGTGCGCCGCGCTGTGCCTCTCACCGCTGCTGCTGCTGCCGGCGCTGCTCCTCTCCCAGCCGGCTGAGCGAGGGGGATCGGCTGCGGGGGCCGGCGCGGCTGCCGCGGCCCATGGTCCTCACCGTGCCATTAGGGTTCCTCTGCATCTGCTGGAGCAGCTGTGGCGAGAGGCTGCGCTGCGGATGGCCGTCCGGGCCCGCGCCACTGCTGTTCAGGTTGTTGTCACTGTTGGAGCGCAGCAGCACCCGCGGGGCCGACAGAGAGCTCTGGGGAGCCCGCCGCCGCTTGGAGTACGCAGGCGCCTCGCGAAAAGGCACTGGGGGGGGAGAGAGAAAGAGAGAGGGAGAGAAGGAGAGAGGGGAAGGGAGGGAGAAAGAGAGAGAGAAATGTCAGAGATGTTAGAGAGGTCAGAGCAAAAAAAAAACAGTTTGAAAACTCAGGCTTCATAAAGTGGAAGTTCTATCATATCTAATTCTAATATGCACAACTCTTCAGCCAGGTAGATCAGCTAATTAACGAAATCACCTAAATTAGATAATCTGGTAGTTCCATGGTGGGACTTTTCTGAAGCCGGAGTTTTTCCACTTCTGATGATTTGGCAGGCCAGTGATGGAAAAGAGGCAGTAAATCACATGAGGCTGTAAATGGCAGATCGGCTGACCTTTGCCCTTACACTTTCCAGAGTGGCATTCACACACAATAAAGGCGGCATGAGAGGGACTGATTCAGTCTGAGAATCCTCATCGTCTCATCACTGGTGTCCTGCGCAGCAGGTGGCTGCTATAAATAGCTCGTGCCATTGTGCTTCTGTCTGTTTAGGAATGAGGAATTTTACCTCTTGGTAAGTCAAAGAAAGGACATGCTACTGTGAGACACGGGTGGAAGGCTGAAAGGAGCTGTCCTTGGCAGGACAGTTCTTCTGGAGTAGAATAGCCTCACGTACAGTCAAATGCTCCACATAAAGGACGGCTGCCCGTCTGTCAGATGAGGTGAGCTTTACAGAGTGAATGAAAAGATTTCGTTCCAGTGAGGAAGTGCTGCTGAATGGCAGGATAATGATGGAGCTATGTGAATGGCTTCAACAATGCTTTTGTCAATGTATGAAAAAAGAGATAAGTGTTGGCCGTCAAGACAAAAGAGTGGGTGAAGTACAACAAGTTGATAAGTTGTGAATGACTCTCAGGCCAAAGAGTACAGTATTGTACCCAACCTCATGAAAGACAAACTATAAATGATGAGCGAGAACTCTCTGTTGTTAAACACAGGATGACTAATCAAGCTGGCCAACTCCAACTGAGAGTTGCAATATGGGCTTTGATACCAGAAGACAGTCATTTAGAAAGACCAGTCATCAAGAAGGGGAAAAAAAGTCATAGTCTATCATTGTCCCTCTGACATGTAAGAACACACACAGAGACAGACGCACATAAGAACAAGATGTGTTTAACACCTTGGGGGGTTCCTGTCTCATTACACGTGATTGGACATTCCTATAAGGCCCTCTAAGGCTCAAGACATTACCGTTATCATCTCTATTATGAATGCAATCATTATTACACCCAGGCCTGTGGAGTTCACAGCCTCGGCGTGATTGAGTCTTATTGGACACCCCTGGAGCTCGCCAAACCCCCGGGTTCATTATGCAACGGAGCAGGAAATCATGCCCTCCACACTTATTTCCCCGCGGAGCGCCATGCGAATTAAGTTTGGATATGAGAGCATTCTGTCTGAGGCGCCGGGGCGGCATGGGATTGTGATACAGCACTTTAGGAAGCATGTCAAAGGACGGACCGGCGCGGCCGCACAGAGGCCAGGGGTGAGACGGGGACTTGGCTGTGAAGCCGGGATAACCTTCACCACCAAAACACTGAGTGCAAATAAAACTCCAAGATCCTGTTAGGAACGACGTCTTGATGTTGGGCAAAGATGGGCAAAGATTATGTGATGAGTCAGGATCCCAGCTGGCTGAATCATGCCCTGCATCATTCCTCTGAAACACTGGGCCAGGCTATTAAGTGCTTACTGTATATTATGGGCTGGAGCAGGATACAGCTGACGGTGTCAGCGTCGTCATGGCATTCTCACCCCCTCCTGTCATCTCAGAGTAGATCCTCACCTTTTCTTTAATCTCTCAACTTTTACAAGGAGAGATATGAGAAGAGGTGCTAACAGCTAATGAGGAGATAGGGAAAGGCGCTGCCAGCAGTCTTGGCCAGGCCGCTGTGTGAGCGTATGTGTGTGTGTGAGAGAGAGCGTTTGAGTGAGTGTATGGAGAGAGAGAGAGAGAGAGAGAGAGAGAGATGAAATGTATTTGACACTGCTGTTGCTGCTTGACTCCATCCCCAGAGGAGACAGGTGTCCTACAGGTATTGGTGCCAACCATAAAGGACACCTGATTTCATTAACAGGCTCACATATTGGGCTGAGGGAGGAAACTATATATCAAGCCAAATCATGTGGTGCTCTCCTTGGTTTGAAAAATGTACAAAAGGACGGTGGCCTTCGGGGATCAAACTCTTTATTCCTGCTGCTCTCTACACAACACTGGTAATGAGAAGATATTAAGGTGCCGACATCAAAGAATAATAACCACTAGAATATCAAAGACATCCACTGTTGATGGTGATCCTCTTACCATCAGACACTTGAAAACAAAAAATAATGCACTTTACATTGGTAAAATCTCTCTGATCAGGTTGTTCAGGAAAACACAGACATATTGTCTTCAATACACTTAAGGAACAACATGCATTTTCAATTAACCCACGGTGACCCGGGAGAACAAAGTGGCAATATCTAACTATCATGATGAGGATTGGAATGAAGAATGAAAGAATAAAGAATGAACCCATTGTGTGCCCTGAAAGACTGATGCACTGACTTGCTCTACAGAAAAGTCGTATTTTTTCTTTCTTTCTGATGGGCTATGATCCTTAATGCAGATGCATTCTTGACATAAATTCTCAGAGAGCTTAGAAGAGATTATTACTCAACTGCTAACTAAATACCACTGCAGAAGGCATTTTAGCTCTACAAATCTACCCATGAGAGACACTAGTTAGAAATCGCCTTCTCTTGGTTATACATTTTTTTCCTCACTTTTGTATTCATATTTCGTATTCATGACGTCTCCATGACCTATTCACAATCAGTGACGTGGAGATGTGGACATTTCTCCCAATGTGGTAATGGGGTAAAGTGTAATTAATCACTTATAACTGGAAATAACTTTAAGGGAAAATCAAGAGTAAATTTAAGAAAACTGTTCCAAAATCATAACACAATTCACGGAGATCGTCTTGTCTTACCTTCCTTTTTTAAGGCGTTAAGAAACGACTTCATTGTTATAAAATTCCTTTTCACCGAATCTTAAGAAATTCCATGATTCCAGGGTCGTTTCGGAAAAAATACACGAACGGTGCACAAAAGACTAGTGTGCAGTGCTACCAAAGTTTCAGTTCCAAGCATCGGGTAACGAAAGAGATGCCCAGTCCCGGACGGCGAAGAGGAGCGAACGCTTGACAGGCTGTATGAAAGAACGGTGACCGACGTCGTGGGGACAGATAGCGCAAGCATGATTCCGTCTTCAGCACTAAAGTCATGCACGGGATTTTCGCCTCCTCTCTCTCTCTCTCTCTCTCTCCCCCCTCCCTTTCTCTATCTCTCTCTCACACACACAGACACACAGTCATACACATTAACACACTCGGAAGCCTATATGGAAGGTCTTTTTGAGCATTTCTTTCAAATTAGTTTTTCCTTCAAGTCTGTAACACGCATATCATCATTATCTTCATTCGTACATTAAATGCATATACAATTAAGCTATAGCCTATGCAAAAAAACACGTGATAATCTCCTATTTTGATCAAGATAAAAAGGTAAACAGCTGTATAGAAACAAATCCTTAGTGTTGCTAAGCAACTCTGGAGAGGCTGTATTTCCCAGCAGGACAATTTTCTGTGTGGCATCAATGAAATTCCTAATTGGGTAGCCTATTTAAGAAAGTCTCCAAACAAAAGGAAATCTTCACAACACCTATAAGCAATTGGGTCGCTACATTATTTCTCTAAGACCTTTCAGGACACGCACAATAGTTTTAAACTTTAACAACTGATTAAATATTTTTAAGTAATGTGGCACAAACTGTGTCCTAATCTCAGCCACTTACAGTAACAACCATACAGCAAAGCCTACATAGTATGCAAATGTAGTATACCTAAAGTATTGCATGTTTACATAAACTGTGCCAATGTGTGTATTGCTCATGCATTCCTTCACAGTATGGTGACCATAAAGGTTACATGATACATGGCAAAAAAAACACAAAAAAACATGGCATATGGTATAGTTACAAACACCAAACATGAACAGGCACTCTGTATGGTAATGGTCATTGGTAGCATGACAGCTGTGCATCAGCCAGAACCCAGATCTGCAGCGCACACCGCACAGTGTAGTGCAAGCCCAGCTGATCCTGCCCCAACTCACTGCACTGCAATGCACTGTGCTGCTGGCTGTGAATGAATCCGCGGCTGTCCCTCCTCCAGGACCCGCCTCTGTTGATCCTCCCCACGGGCTCCACTGTCAGCCACACTCAGGGGGCGCGGACATGTAGACGCCGCCTGTCTGATATGAGGACACGTTTCTCTGGTGGATACTTTGGAGGTAAATCTATTATGTTTTTTGTGGGTTTGTGTATGTACTGTACTGCACATAGGATACTACAGTAAGCAGCAAGTCGTTTACATGAGAGTTGTTAGCTATGGTAATGCCATTAAATGGAAGCAGACAAGTCACCCAGGTGAATACACACACAACATGAAAGTGTCATATCAAGTATATTTCATCTACTGGATTGAAGCCAGGGGCAGGAGCTTTAACTATTAGAGGATGACACTGTGTTCACCCTCGGAAACCTAGTCCAGTCACAGAAATATCAGAAAACCAAGCAGAGACACGAAATATAACAAGCAATATGACAAGCTAATCCTTGACTGCATTTAGTAAATTGCAGAGAGGAGCCTCAGTGATTTTGTTCCATGACAGCTTCAGCAACGCAAGAACAGTGCACACTCACTTACTGCAGCAAATTTTCTTTGAAAGGAGCAAAAAAAAAAAGCTGAATGGTTAGAGAGAGTGGAGAGCCAGAGGAACTCTAGGGGGTTTCTGTACTGCACCTCTCATTAACCAGCCTTTTGTTCCCTCTGCTCCGACTCACAGAAATGGGAATATAGACGAAGGGACCATATCCTCCTGACTACCAGAGGTTCGTTTTGTCCTCTCTAGAGGACATCTGTAAACTTGAATGTCTCCCAGACCATGCATGCTACTGAGCCAACTCCTATCGTTCTCTACAGAGGACATTCAGGACTTTTAATTGATACCAAATTTATGGGGGTGGGGTTTTGGGAACTTCCTCTATTTTTCTTGTAAAGTCCTGGGTCAAATTGACCCAATTTTCAAGGAAGAAAAGGAGGAAGTTCCCAAAGCCCCACCCCCATAAATTTGGTATCATGTAAAAGCCCTGGATGTCCCCTTTAGAGAACAAAAGGAGTTAGCTCAGTAGTATGTATGGTGTGGGAGATATTCCAGTTTAGAAAGGTCCTCTAGAGAGGACAAAAATGAACTGCTGGTAGTCAGGAGGGATATACAGGAAACAATATCATTCATAATGAGATGACAAACACATAATGAGAACCCTTGACTAACAATGTCACATTACGCATGTGTTGTGGTGGAAGATATATGGCTACATATTTTAGTATAGTCACAAAACCATGACTGTGGTTAGAGACACATTAAGCACATGGCCTATACTGTGCTTAGGGTTCAGGGTCTTTGCTGTGTTGGGGTTTTGGGAGTGTGTGGTGGTGTGGATTAACACTTGAGGCAAATAAAGGCCAAAATGCACAAAGCTGCCAATCATTTTAAAGAGGCTTAAAGAGCCATGGAGAGGAAACTGGGCAATATTCCTGTGTGTGTGTGTGTGTATGTGTGTGTGTGTGTGTGTGTGTGTGTGTGTGTGTGTGTGTGTGTGTGTGCGCGTGTGCGCGTGTGTGTAGACATTACACTTGCCCAGTTCTACTGTGAAAGCTCTTGCTTTGCTCCACACGATCAGCAGAGATATTGAGAAAAACCGAAGGATGAATGAACTCCATGCCAACCACGTGTGAAGACATGCAGCATCCTCTTGTATCTTTTTATTACATCCTCTTGTTCAGTGTAGCTATTTATATACACACACACACACACACACACACACACTACAGTTACACACAGCCTCTATATACCCACACACAATGAGCCAATCAGATTACTGTAAGAGTGAAATTCTCTGCCCCCAAAGGTCAAAGACTTTAATTCCTGTGAGTGTATAATGAGAAAGAGTGTGTGTCTGTGTCTCAGGATGTGTGTAATGGCAAATGCCACTGCTACTCCCAGGATGTATTTGACAACCCCCCCTACCCCCACGCCCCCCCCCTACCCCCACACCCACACCACCATCACAGATCCCTCTATCAGTGTGGCACGCCGATGCCATGGCAACCCCTTGAGAGAGATCGTGGCACAGTTCCTAGTTGGCTGATTGGCGAAGGAGTGACTCACAGTGACCAAAGTGGCCACTGTGTACGAACTAGGCACTGATCACACTCACTCTACTGCCTGGTCCTCAGACTGCCTAACTCAGACATCCACTGACCATGCTTCACAATTGCAATGGTGGGTAAAGGAAATCACAGGGTGACACAATGCCAGGGATGGGGTTGGGATGGTGCTGCGCCATCTGTGCAGCACAGTATTCACACTATACTATACATTCCTCAAAGTACTTCTTATCTATATAGGTCACCCCCTGCCTGTGAGTTGGATGCCGCTTTGGAGTGTACGTGAGGAGAGTGGGTCTATAGGCTGAGTGTGAGTTGGTTCCCCTCCAGATCAAACCCAAACGGTTCCCATTCAGTTGAATAATTCATGTCCTTTATAATTCATATTGTACTACTATAATTCATGTGGAACAGCTTATACGCCGTGTGCTCTCTATCGCCATCCAAGAGTGGCACAAAGGGGAGAGGGAACACTGGGGACCCCGACTAGAACGCCTAGAACGACTAGAACGCCGTCGCTCATCAGCTGGGGCTGAGCCACGGCACTCCAGCAGTGGGGCGGGAAGTGCTCCGCTTCGCTTCTGCACACACACACCAGATTAAACTAACTCACACATCTTACTGGACATTTGGATTAATCACACCAGACTCTGAGGACTTCCTCTATGACAGCATGCCACACTAGGAACGATGATACTGGAATTTTTCCAAGAAGGGACAACTGGAGATACAGTACATGACCAGTGACCAATCCTTCCAATTCTTCTATCCATTGTGGAGTTGTAGTTGTTGTAGTTGGTAAAGGCAGTTTGTTTGCGGTTGTATTCAAATCTCTAAGGTCAATCTAGGCAGTACAGGTCTCTCGCGAGGAGAATGGGATGACGGGAAATGGAGGAAAGAAGAACGCGTGTGTAAATGCATGTGGCATTCTGACAAACAAGAAAAGGATTCTCAAAGATTCGCAATCAAAACCTCACACTCCACACTAATACTCTTAAAACTAATTTTGATTAAGCCCAGACAGAGCAAGCTCTGGCCAGAGATTTAACCCTTACCACATGGACATACACGCACACGCGCACAAACACACACAAAAACACACACGCGCACACACACGCACACACACACACAAACACACGCACACACACAAACAGAACAGAAACAAACAACTGCACACACAAACACGCAAACCCCAAAGACCCTCGCAGCCGACAGCACGGCAGGCTGTGTATCTGACCGGTCGGCTCCAAGACAAACAGAGTGGGAACAGGAACAGGAACCGACCTTTTTCTGAGCAGCAGGCGGAACCCATGGCTGATGTTCCTGTGGGGCAGAAGTCCCATCCCAGACAGGTGGGGCGCAGGTCAGGTCAGGGGCTTTGGCGGAGAGAGAGCGCGACGGGCACGGCGAGGCGAGGCGAGCGAGTGCGGCGAGTGAGTGAGCGAGCGCGGACGCAGGGTAATCCCCGAGCAGGCATGCGGGGCGGCAGGCTCGGCTCGGCTCTCACGGCCCGGCCGGCGGGCGAGGCTGTGGCGCCGGTCCGGCCGCGCTGGGCTCCATGGCGATGGCGGGGGCTGTCAGGAGGCAGATGACGGCTAATCCGCCCGCGCGGTTTTCATTTAGACCGCAGGACAGCTGTGGAGCGAGGGCGCTCTGGGAAACAATCACGGATTACCAGCCCCTCGCTTGTTTATTTATTTATTTATTTATTTATTTATTTCATTTGTCTGTAGGCCACTAATCCAGCCTGCTGAACCTTTCCCTCCATCGCAAAATAGTTTAATTAAAAAATAAAAGCAAAAAAAAAAAAGGGTCTGCTTGGGGACATCATAAATTAAAATGGCCTTAAGTGGCAACATCTTTCTTTCCCTCGGTTGGGAGAGCACGTGCTTTAAGGGTGGAGATGAGGGCACTTCTTGTCATCTCCATTGTGCTTGTCCCTCCCTCCCTCCCTCCCTCTTTCTCTCTCTATCCCCCCATATTGCTGGGTCCTTCTGTCAGCGAATGCGGGAGGCATCCCTGATTTCCATGGAACGAGCCCAGCACACTAATCTTGCAGGAAAGGGGCAAGACAGAGGGAGGGATAGAGGTAAAATGGAAATCCAATCAGATCTCATATTGTCTGTGCATAGAGGGACACAAATGTGTGCACATGACCACACACACACACACACACACACACACACAGAGATACACAGACAACAGGAAACTTGGTAAACAGGAAACAGGTAAACTTGCGTTCACCAAAAAATGATTCTGTGTGTTTGTGTAACATGTATCCTTGGGTTGATCGCATTTCTAGGAAATCTGCTTCCGCGGGAGCACCCCTCTATCACCTAATCTCTCGGATTGGGATTAGCCCACTCATACACTGCCATCAGTCAGACGGGGTTGCCGACGCAAACCCCCCCTCATTCCAGGACATCACAGCACAGTTGTGTGGGCGTCAGCCTGTGATAAGGAAGTTTAATTCTGCCACTCACCAATATCTGTTTCTTTGTGGTTCTTAATGAGTTCAGCCAACTCAAAGTTCCCTGCAATTATGGCCACCTGTACGGGAAAAAAAGAAAAGGAAAAAAGGAAAGATCTGTGAGTGTGCTTTGCAGTAATACAGAGAGAGCTTGAAGAACACAGATTTCTGTTGTACTGTAGTTTGCAGGGCAGGGTGTGTGCCGCTGTGGACCATGTGAGCGTATGTGTGTGTTGTAGCTGTCTTTCATAATCAGTCTATGACTGGCGGCTGTGTG